>NW_006285939.1:1333467-1362380 GCF_000327345.1 Myotis davidii
CAACATTTGTTTGTTGGTTTATTGGTGATAGACATTCTGACAGGTGTGAGGTGGTATGTTATTGTGGTTTTAATATGCATTTTTCAGATAATTAGTGATATTTAGCATCTTTGCATATGTCTCTAGGCCTTCTGTATATCCACTTTGGAGAAGTATCTACTTAGGTCCTCTGCCCATTTTTTTATTGGATTGTTTATCTTCCTTTTGTTAAATTGTATGAGTTCCCTATAAATTTTTAAGATTAAATCCTTATCGGAGAATACATTGTCAAATATGTTCTCTCATGCATTGGGCTTTCTTGTTGTTTTGTTGATGGTTTCTTTTGCTGATTACAGAGCTTTAAATTTTGATGTAGTCCCATTTGTATATTTTCTCTTTTGTTTCCATTGCCCTAGGAGCTGTATCAGGTAAAGATATTGCTAAGACACCTGTCTGCTATTTTGCTGCCTATGGAGTCTTGTGGGATTTATATGGTTTACCATCTTACATTTAAGTCTTTTAGCCATTTTGAGTTTGTTTTTGTGTATGGTGTAAGTTGGTGATCTAGTTTCATTTTTTTTTTTTGCATGTATCTGACCAAATTTCCCAGCACCATTTATTGAAGAAACTGTCTTGACTCCATTGAATGCTCTTGCCTCCTTTGTCAAATATTAATTGAGCATAATGGCTTGGATTAATTTCTGGGTTCTCTGTACTGTTCCATTGGTCTATATGTCTGTTCTTGTGCCAGTACCAGGCAGTTTTGAGAACTATGGCTTAGTAATATAGTTTCATATCTGGTATTGTTATCCCTCCAACTTTGTTCTTTCTCAGGATTGCTGTGGCTATTTGGGGTCTTCTTTTTTTTATGCCAGTTGAATTTTTGGACTGTTTGTTCTAGATCTTTGAAATATGCTGTTGGTATTTTAATGGGGATTACATTGAATCTGTATATTGTTTTGGGTAGTATGGACATTTTAATGATGTTGATTCTACGTCTAGTAGTTTTTTGATGGAGTCTTTGGGGTTTTCTATTTACAGTATCATCTCATCTGCCAATAAAGACAGTTTTATTTCTTCTTTTCCGATTTGGATTCCTTTTATTTCTTCTTCTTGTCTGATCACTATGGCTAGCACTTCCAGTACTGTATTGTGCAGGAGTGGTGAAAGTGGGCGTCCCTGTCTTGTTCCTGTTTTTAGGGGAAATTAGTTTAGTTTTTTCCAATTGAGTATGATGTTGGCTGTAGGTTGGTTATATAGGGCTTTTATTATGTTGAGGTATGATCCTTCTAGTCCTATTTTGATGAGAGTTTTTATCAAGAAAGGGTGTTGGATTTTGTCAAATGTTTTTTTCTGTATCAGTTTATATAATTATGTGATTTTTGTCTCTCAATTTGTTTATGTGATGTATCACATTTATTGATTTGTGGATATTGTACCATCTTTGCATTCCCGGAATAAATCCCACTTGGTCATGGTGCATGATATTTCTAATGTAAGGCTGGATCCAATTTGCTAGAATTTTGTTGAGCATTTTAGCATCTACTAGTATGTTCATCAAAGATATTGGCCTGTAGTTGTTTCTCTCTCTTTTTTTTTCTTTTTTTTTGTGGTGTCTTTATCTGGTTTTGGAATTGGGGTAATTCTGACTTCATAGAAAGAGCTTGGAAGTTTGCCTTCCTCTTGAATTTTTTGCAATAGTTTGAGGAGGATAGGTTTTAATCTTCTTTGAATGATTGGCAGAACTCCCCAGTAAAGCCATCTGGACCATAGCTTTTGTTTGCTGAAAGATTTTTGATCACTGCTTTAATTTCTTCTGTGGTTATTGGCCTACTCAGGTTTTTTCAGACTTTCTATTTTTTCTTTCTTGATTGTCTTGGAAGACTGTATGTTTCTAGAAATGTATTCATTTCTTTCAGATTGCCCAATTTGTTGGCATATAATCTATACTAATGAAAGGGTAATATGCTAATTAGGGCAGATGTCTTCTGGATGTCCATCTGGACATCCATCCAGACAAAGCCACAGCAGCTGTGAGGGCCTAGGGTCTGCGCCATACGGGAGGGATGGGCTGGGCTGGCACTCAAGTGGGAGGGGTGGGCTGTTCCACTGCCACCGGTCCAACCACAGCCCCTTTTGCAGAGGTGGTGAGAAGGCAGCACTGCACCCACTCTGCAAAGGTGGGGCAGCCCGGTCCCAGTGCTGTCCCTTCCGCAGAGGCAGACACAGAGGCAGCAGCATTGGCCTGATCCAGGCACCATGCCTTTGCAGAGGCTCGACGGGGTGCAACCTACTGTGCCTCAACCTCTCACAGCCCCTCCCCCAGGCAGCCTGGCCCCAGATCACCCCCCATCCACCAGTGGGCAGGGGACAGGGCCAGCACTAAGAGGCGAGGGCTGAGGGCCTGCAGCTGTGGTGGCCGGCCGTGGCAGCAGCAGCGGGGTGATGGGGGAGCACCTTCCCCTGATCAGCCTGGTTGTCTCCCTCAGAGGAGGACATCCCATCCCCTGAGGGTTCCTAAACTGTGAGAGGGGGCAGGTCAGGTTGAGGGACACCCCCTCCTATGCACAAATTTTGTGCACCAGGTCTCTAGTTATTTAAAATATCAAATAAACAATATAACCTTATACCTAAAGGAGCTAGAAAAAGAAAAACAAACAAAGCCCAAAGTGAGTAGAAAGAAGGAAATAATAAAATTAGGCAGACATAAAAAAATAGAGCCTATAAAAATAGTAAAAAAGATCAGTGTAATCAAGGGCTGGTTTTTTGAAAAGACAAAGAAAATTGATAAATCTTTAACCAGATTCATCAAGAAAAAAAAGAGAGAGGACCCAAATAAATTAAATCAGAAATGAAAGAGAAGTAACAACTGACTCCACAGAAATACAAAGGGTTATAAGAAAATACTATGAACAATACTAGTACCTGCCAACAAACTGTACAATCTGGAAGAAATGGATAAGTTCTTGGAAACATAATCTTCCAAGACCAAACCAAGAAGAAATAGCAAATCTGAACAGATCGATTACCACTAAAGAAATAGTTAGGCCATATCCCCACCCAGGAGGAGAAAGCAGTGGCTATTGCCTAGTCCTTAGTACTCAGTGGCCTCCATCTTTCTTGCAGTCTGTTCTACCATTCCGATTGCATCTCTCATGAGCCCCGAGCTTCATTGGCCTGATGCTGAGTTTCTTTCAAAGAACGAAGTAACAAATTCAGTTTCTCCACAATTGTCTTCCCGAGCTCTGGTGGATAGTCATTGATCTAACCACTAGAAGTCTTTTTCTATAACCAGGGGGGAAAAAAGTTGGCCCATATTGGTTAGGATGAATTTTTCTACTTCATCCTATGTTATTATTTTTCAATTTTGAACGTAATTGTGGACTTTGGCCTTTTATAGATTTTCCTTGTTACTACAATGTTTGTCTTGTTTTTTTAATTTCTCAAAATGTCATTGGTGGAGCAGTGGGAACCCTTTCAGCAGCGCCTTGGCCATCAGCGCTTTGTCATCTTTGAGAGTCCTCGCCTGTGCGCACTCACTTAATCCTGGCCCGTTCTGTGTCCTCCTACCCAGGCATGGGATTGACTTCCCACCAAGCAGCTCATGTTTCTGTAGAGGCTATAATAGTAGATAACAGCATCTGGGTGGTAGGGGCACACAGATAAACACTGGTTCTAGATTAGGATTGCCAGCATTTTAGGGATAGAGCTGAAAATTATCTTATTCCCCCAAAAGTGTAAGACTTCATAGTTGATGGTTACTTGTAATTTTACTAAGTATCTATTTGACTTTCT
Source organism: Myotis davidii (assembly GCF_000327345.1). NCBI lineage: Eukaryota > Metazoa > Chordata > Mammalia > Chiroptera > Vespertilionidae > Myotis > Myotis davidii. The sequence goes on from NW_006285939.1 coordinate 1,337,242, forward strand.
CTATATGAGTTTTTATCTAGTTTATTCCCTCCTTTTATAAATCTATCCTACAAGTTTCTCTATTAACTTCCAGCTTTATGCTATTGGTTGTCATCCTAAACTATGCATGTAAGAGACAACATCACCCCCTCCTTCATGCGGCCTGTTTCAGGCATCCTGGAATTGACTAACTTGTGCTGTCCAGACCATTGTCTTCCTTGTGTCACTAGAACATGAAATACCTGAAAGGACAAAACAATTCAAATCTCTCTCCAGAGCTGACCAACTCAATCTCACGGCCTGGCCCCTCTCTGGGAAACATGCCCAAGATGCCTGGACGAGGTCCCATGCAACTGTTGTGAAGAGTAAATAACTAAAGGAAACAACTAGAGGCTTTTAATATTTATCTAAAATCACCCACACATTCTTCACTTTTAGGTGTGAAGCTTTAGCACTGAATAGGAATTTTTTAAATGCAGTCCTTTCAAAGCATTTATTAAATACCCAGTGTATACCATGCACTGGGCTCAATGACTGACATTTTGTAAGTGCACAATAAATGTTTGATTTAAAAGGAATTAAAAGTTTGTCTGCCCAGTAACAATCTCAGCAATCTGGAGAAGGCAGATTCTACTTGCACGTTAGAATAGCCAGAACTTTCACGTGTGCTCTTGGACAAGCGTCATCTATGGGTTTCAGCCCGTTAGAGGTTCCTCTTCTCTATGTTGATTCCCTCATAAGCTCACACCAGACTTTAAGTAGATTCCTGTACTATCATTCCACATTTGACAGTGGTACCCATGCTTGCACAGAGAGAGATGAGTAAGAATGAGTTGCATTGTATAGATTTCACTGTGAGCAGTGATCTTTGCAATAGAAGAGACGGTTCATTTCATTTGTTCAGCGACTACTTACAGGTGTGCTGTGTTCCACAGCCGTGAGCAGCCTGATCTTCCGGTGCACCACTGGGGGAGGGCTGAGGCAGTTTTCAAGTAGCTTCAATACAGTGTGATGAGAGTTTTGATCGGGGCATTGGAGGGGCTGTGTGAGCACAGGCTGGGAGAAGGAGGAGCGGGCGGCCTGGGAAAGCTTGTTTTTGAGATTTGGAGCAGTAAGTCCACCCCATAAATGAGCATACTCTTTCAAAGCAGCCATTTGAAAGAAGGCTCGAGGGCAACCTAAAACTAAAATGAAGAGGAACAGCATTGACCTCCCTATGTTTCAGAATTGCCCCAGGTAGCTGGCTGTGCCTGTGCCGCTGAGGGAAGGCCCCATGCTTTGGCGGGATGTGCGGGAGCTCAGTGCTAAAGGTCTGTCTCCTGGGCTTGACTCATGTTTATGTTGTTGGTGTTTCAGTCTCTCCTCCGGATCCTGGAGACGCCCAAAGGCCGTGCTGCTTTCAGAGTCTCCAGTGGGTTCAATGGGCTGCTGTCCCTGCTCTCTGACCTAGAGGGTTCTCTCCAGGACCCCCCAGGGCAGATGTGGGGGGCGGTGTCCCCCAGCCAGACCTTGGGCCTGGTCCTGCACACCCTCTGTGCGCTGTCCGCAGCGCTGCACCTGGACCCTGTCAATGGGGACTTCTTCATGAGGAACGGGCTCTTCGAGAAGCTGGCCGAGGACCTCTGCTTGCTGGGCTGCTTCGGGCCTCCGGAGGAAGAAGGAGCAGCTCTGCACTCCGGGGAGACCTCCAAGGCCAGGCCATTTGCTGATTTGCTGAGGGTGGCCTTCTCCTCTGTCAGCCTCTTCCCACCCAAGATACAGAGCTGCCTCCAGATCCTCAGCTTCCTGGACAGCATGGCCAGCGGCACCCTCCACCGGCGCTGGGACCTGAAGGCGCCGCTCAGAGCTGGGCCGGAAGCAGCTGTGGATGCCCAGAAGGGAGAAGCTGGCAGCGACCCCCAAGGCAACTTTGAGCAGTGGCCAGACCTGGAGGAGAGGTAGAGCTTTGCGGCCTGCTTTGTGATCGGGTCATCAGTGTATCTGTCTCCCGTTTCCTACCCACACATCCTGCAGGTGGAGTGGGTAGAAAGCCGAGGCTACAAGCTGGGTGTGCAGAAATGTCACATGATTTTCTGTTCTTTAAACCAAGTGAACTCTGACTCCCAGCTCCCCTACCATGGGAGCTAACAGGAAACCAATCTGAGTGCACACAGGATGTGGGGTGCTGTTGGGTCTGGCACGCTGACCAATCTTGGAAACTGGGTGCAGACTCCAGAGATTGGCTCACTTTCTCTTTGGCATCTTTGCTGCTCCTGGAGCGTGGGTGCCTGTGCCCGGCCTCCCGTGTGTGCCGGCAGCTTTGTCCTGTCTTATATGCCCCTCAGGGCACTGCCAGGGGATGGTGAGGCCCTTTGCCTCCCAGGACACAAAGCATAGTGTCCGTCCCAGCCATGGCTTCTTCCTGTTCTTACTTGCCGTCCCCACTTCCCCTGGCAAGGACAATCGCTCCTCTCACTTCCGGAGGCTAATCTCCTCACTGAGCTCAGGCTGCCCCAAACCACATTTCACTTTCATTTCTAACACAGAATCCCACTAGAGCAGCGGTTCTCAACCTTCCTAATGCCGTGACCCTTTAATACAGTTCCTCATGTTGTGGCGACCCCCAACCATAAAATTATTTTCGTTGCTACTTCATAAATGTAATTTTGCTACTGTTATGAATCGTAATGTAAATATCTAATATGCAGGATGTGTTTTCATTGTTACAAATTGAACATAATTAAAGCATAGTGATTAATCACAAAACAATATGTAATTATATATGTGTTTTCCGATGGTCTTAGGCGACCCCTGTGAAAGGGTCGTTCAACCCCCAAAGGGGTCGCGACCCACAGGTTGAGAACCGCTGCAGTAGACTGAGGGAGGGCAGAGAACCCGCCAAGGTCCGGAGCCAGAGGAGAAATGAAAGGACAAAACAATAGTTGGTGTCTTTCTTCATTCCTCCAAAGCAGCAACGGCCAAGGTCAAATTCGCATTGTCATAAACTGTCCTGCCACCACTTCTCTGTTGTCTCCCTTAGCATCGCAGGGCATATGTATCTGAAGAAAGCTCCCCTTGGCCAGACTCTAATGTTGCAGTCAGTGCGATTGTGTTTGCTTGATTGGGTAATCTGGTAAATTAATTGGTCTTCTAATCTTGCATTCATGCACAAATTGCTTAGGATATAATTATTGTTGGATTTGCTTTGCTAATTTTTAAAGGAGTTTTGTTTCTGAGAAAAGTTGGCTTTCTACACTCCTTCTTGACTATCAAACTTATGCTAGCCTCACAGCGGGAGCTGGGCACGCTCCTGCGTCTTCTGGTCCCTGTTCAGGGCGGGGGATGGGGAGGTGCTGAGGAGCCTCTGCCCTGGCCTCCTGGACGTGTGCAGGGTAACTTGGGAGCTCATCCTTGAACATGTCCAGCTGATTCTGCCAGCTCGCAGAGGGCAGAGAAGTATTTGGCAGCACCAGGAGACATTCAGTAAGTGGTCCTGGCTGATGAAAAGCAATAGCCATTTGTTGCATGTCTCTGGAGTCTGAGCACCAAACACTTATTTTAATTTAATTTAATTTTTTCTCAAATCCTAGACTATTACTAATAGAAACCAAGGCTGAGAAAGGATCAATCACACAGCCAAAGTCACACATTTAGGAAGTGACAGAGCCGGTCTCTGTTCACCTACAAAGGCATGTGTGTGTGTGTCTGTGTGTGTTTGTGTGAGTGTGTGTGTTCTCCCTGCTTTTTCTAGATACCCTCACAATAATGGTGATGCTTTGCCAAGCATTTTGACACAGTAATTTCTTTCCTTTTTTAAAAAAAATATATTTTATTGATTTTTTACAGAGAGGAAGGAAGAGGGATAGAGAGTTAGAAACATCGATGAGAGAGAAACATCGATCAGCTGCCTCCTGCACACCCCCTAACTGGGGATGTGCCCGCAACCAAGGTACATGCCTTTGACGGGAATCGAACCTGGGACCCTTGAGTCTGCAGGCCAATGCTCTATCCACTGAGCCAAACCAGTTAGGGCTTAACATAGTAATTTCAAGTTTGGTTTCTAGTCTGTGTATGGTGTCAGCCTGATTCTTTACAGATAATTCCTGCGTCAAATGTCATCCTGGTTTCACAATGAGAATTTTTTAAATGTATAAGGGACCCATGATCAAGTTATGGAGGAGTTCTTCTATTTCCAATTTACTGAGAGTGTTTATCATGAATATGTTGGTTTTTTCAAATGCTTTTTCTGCATATTGTCAGGTGTTTATTTTTCTTATTTAGCTTATTAACATGATGAATTACATTAATATGACTGATTTTTGGGTAGTGAACCAGCTTTCATTTGTGGAGTGTGCTCAAGTGACCATCGTGCCTCATTTATTTTATGTATAGTTGCATTTGACTTCCTACTAGTTTTTGAGGATTTTTGCATCTGTTTGTAAGAGATGTTGGCAAGTAGCATTCTTGTACTAGTTGTGTCTGCTTTTGATATCAGAGTAAAGCTGGCTTCATAGAATGCACTGGGAAGCGTTCTCTTGCTTTTTGGAAAGAAGTTGTGTAGAACTGGTGTTATTTATCTTTTGGACGTATGTTAGAATTCACCAGTGGAAACATCTGGGCCTGGACTTTTTTGTTGTTGTTTTTGTATGTGTGTGAGGAAAGGTTTTTAACTCTATTCAGTTTTTGTAATAAGTATAAACTATTCTGGTTATTTTTTTTTTCGCTTGACTTTTGGTAATTTGTGGCTTTGCAGGAATTGGTCCATTTCATCTAAATTGTCAAATTTATGTAGACAGTATTATTTATGGTATTTTCTTATTATCCTTTTCATGTCTGTGGGGTGTGTAGTAATATTCTCTCTTTCATTCCTGATATTCATAGTTGTGTCTTTTCTTTTTTAGTTAGTTTAGATAGTAATTTTTCAATTTTTAAAATGTTTCCAAAGAACTAAATTCTTCTTTCATTTATTTTCTCTATTGCTTTCCAGTTTTTAATTTCATTGATATTTACTATATTTATTGTACTTTTTCTATTTGCTCTGGCTGGGTTTATTAATTGATTTATTTTTAAATAGCATCTTATGATAGAAACTTGGATTTTTCATTGGAGACCTTTTTTCTTTTGTAATGTAAACATTTCAATCTATATCTTTTCTTCTAAGCACTGCTTTAGTGGCATCTCACAAACTTTTTTATGGTCATTATTATTTAAGCTCAAAATATTTTAAATTTTTCTTGCAATTTTCCATTTGAGCCATAGTCTATTTAGAAATATGTTGTTTACAACATGTGTGTACTTAATACCACTGGACTGTACACTTAAAATAGTTAAGGGAATAAGGTTTTTGTCATGTGTATTTTACCACATTAAAAAAAAAAAAGAAGTATGTTGTTTCATTCCCAAGTACCTGGATCCTTTTCAGCTTCCTTTCTGTTATTTACTTTGACTTTAATGCTGTTGTGATTAGAGAATGCACTTTGGACGATTTTATTTATTTGAGATGTTTTAAGGTTTGTTTTATGACCCAGAGCCCATTAGATTTTGACACGTGTTCCATGAAAACTTGACAAGAATGTGTATTCTGCAGCTGTTGGGTGGAGTGTTTCTAAAATGCCAACGATAGCAGTTGGTCAATGGTGTTCAGTTCTATCTCTTTGATAATTTTCTGTCTACTTTTTCTATCAATTACTGAGAAAAGAGTGTTGAATTATATATAATTGAGGATTTGTCCTTTTGCTTCTTTCAGGTTTTATGAATTCTGATGCTCTTTGATGAGGTGCCTGCACCTTTTGGATGCTATGCCTCCTTTAATCATTATGCAACACTAGAGGCCTGGTGCATGAATTTGTGCACTGGTGGGGTCCAGTTGGCCTGCCCCAGTGGGGGCCAATCAGGGGTGGGCCTGGCCGGGTGAGGGGCCACAGTGGTTCCAATTGTTCCGGTCGTTCTGCCATTTGGTGGCTTGGCTTTTATTATACAGTACTAGTGGCCTGGTGCACAAAATTCGTGCACAGGAGGGGGGTGTCCCTCAGCCCAGCCTGAGCCCTCTCTAATCTGGGACCCCTCGAGGGATATCTGACTGCCAGGATCAGTCCTAAACCAGCAGTCGGACATCCTTCTCACAACCCAAGATGGCTGGCTCCTAACCGCTCACTTGCCTGCCTACCCGATTGCCCCTAACCACTCTGCATGCTGGCCTGCTTATCCCCAACATCCCCCCTCCAGCCTCATGGACCCCAAATGCCCTACCCTGACAGCCTCATGGCCCCTAACTGCCCTCCCCTGCTGGCCTTATGGCCCTCGACTGCCCTCCCCTCATGGCCTCCAACAGCTCTCCCCTGCCGGCCTCAAGGCCCCCAACTGACCTCCCTGGCCAGTCTCCCAGAAGGTCTCCTGGTCTAATTAGCATATTGCCCTTTTATTAGTATAGTTAGTCAGCTCAGACAGCCATAACAAAATATCATAAATTTGTGTGGCTTAAAAAACAGAAATGTATTTTTCTCACAGTTCTGGAGGCTGGAATTTGGGGTCAGGGTACCAGCAGAGCATCGTCCTATGCACCAGAAAGTGGTGGATCGATTGCCAGGCAGGGCACATGCCCAGGTTGAAGATTCAATACCCAGTCCAGTGAGTGCAGGAAACAATGGGACAATGTTTCTCTCTCTCTCTTCCTTCTTCTCTCTGAGATCAATTAAAATTAATGATAACTAAATGTTCTATAAGTATAGTTTTAACAGGAAAGACATTAGTGATCTATGAAAAACTCATTATAACACATATATACAGCATGACCCCATTTTTAAAATAAATATTGATTAATTTTAGAGGAAGGGAAAGGGAGAGATAGATAGAAACATCAATGATGAGAATAATTGATAAACTGCCTCCTGCACCACCCTACTGAGGATCAAGCCCAAAACCTGACCAGGAATCATATGGTGACCTCCAACTGCCTCCTGCACCACCCTACTGAGGATCAAGCCCAAAACCTGACCAGGAATCATATGGTGACCTCCTGGTTCATAGATCGATGTTCAACCACTGAGCCCCACCAGTCGGGCCCCATTTTTATCAATACCAGGCACATGAGGTACATTGGCAAGATCTCACTCCTAGACGAAAGTCTGAAATTGCCCAAACTCCTTTGCAGCTAGGTTTCTGGATATGAATTCGTTTCTGCTGATTGGATGTGCTTGCCCAATTATTTTGAAGGCAGAAGTGGGGCAGAGGCATCTTCCCGCAGTGTGGGCTGTTTGCTGCTGGTGATCATGTTTGCAGAGATGTGGAGGTTTTCTGCAGCGGACTCCAGGCAGAGCACAGCTTTCCGACGATTTCCCAAGCACCAGTTCCCTGTGCTAAAGTCTTTCCTGCCTAAAATGGCAAAGATCTAAAACGTTTTGGATCCTCTACTTTCAATGAAAACAATGCTGCACAGGGTCAGGTCTGAGAAGTGGGTGAGGTGTTACGGAAGGCTCCCTTTGAGTCTCAGCTTCCTCTTCTGTAAAACCGAGAACCAAAGATTTCTGTTCATAGTTACTGAAGACCATGGCAGCTGTGTTTCCCAAAGATGGCCACAACATTTCCCATCCCTCCTGTGGCCTTGCCACTTTCTGCCATGTCCTCTCTCTTGAAGCGGTGCTGACCTCTGATGTGCTGGTAGGCAGTACACTGGTTACCTGCAGAATTCCAAGGCCAAGGCTGAAAAGGCTTGGGGCTCCAGGGTTTCCAGCTTTGGCCCTGCCCTCGCCGCTTGAGGCTCTGGCTGGCACAGGGCCTTGCCCTCCTGGCTCACTTCCCCTCCTGTCAGTGGTCAGCGACCCTGTGCCTTGCTGCACACCATGGCCCATCTGCTGATGCTGCTGAGCCCAGCGGGCAGGGTAAGAGCCCAGGTCGGGCCTCATGCCTCCTGGCTCCTGTGTGCCACCTCCTCCTGTGCCCTCTGGCCCCTATTTTTGCCACTGCTCTGACCGGGGCCAGATGCCCAGGTGCTGTGCGTGGCCCGCAGGGACTGCTGTGTCCACCAGGAAAGTCTCCTCACCCCATCCCAGACTCCGGCGCCCTGATCATAGGTCCACTTCCGCCAAAGGAGAGCTGTGCCCACTCAGTTGCCCAAGACCGAGCACCTCCAAGGTCCCTGGACCCCATATTTCTGCCAACCAAGGCGGCTGGCCGGCTGGCCCCACCCTGATCAGGGTGTTGGGGGCGATCCGGCCCAGATCTGGCTGGTTGGTTGCTGCAGTGCATGTCATTGCCACCGGGTGTTCTGGTTGTCCTGGTCGTCCTGGTAGTTCCACTGTAACGGTCACTGGGTTTTCATAGAGAGAGATAACCTGTTTATTCCTGGCAATATTCTTTGCTCGGAAGTCCTCCTTCCCTAAAATTAACAGAGCCGCACCACATTTCTTTGGATTAGAGTTAGCATGGTATACATTTTCTATCATTTAACCTCTCTATATTATTATATTTAAAGTGGATTTCTTGTAGATGGTTTATAGTTTAGTCTTTTGCTTTTTCCATTTTGTGATATATGTCTATTAATTGGTGTATGTAAACCATTTTTGGTGTGTTTGGATTTAGGTCTACTATCTTATTTGCTTTCTCTTTGTTCCCTCTTTTTTTGTTCCTCTGTTTCTCTTCAAAGTCTGAGTTCGGGAAACCTAAATTCCCAATATTTGAAAGCACATTTCAGTGTTGAATGTATTTTCTTAGTTCATTTGAATTTACCTACTGAACTCTTTACTCTCTCTCTTTGTTTAGCTTCTTTAGTGCTTGTTCTAAGGAGTATGACAAACATACTTAACTTTTAACAGCCTACTTATAATTAATGTTTTGCCGCTTCAAATAAAGTATGGAGACCTTACCTCTATGCAGATCCCTTTGTCCTCCCCTGTTTCTGTTATAGTTGTCACATGCATTCTATTTATTACAATTTGCTTTCAGCCATTATGCCTGTTTTAAGAACTTAAGATATAAAATAGTCTATTATATTTATTCAAACATTTACCATTTCTGTTGTTCTTTCTTTCTTTTTTTAAATATATTTTATTGATTTTTTACAGAGAGGAAGGGAGAGGGATAGAGAGTTAGAAACATCGATGAGAGAGAAACATCGATCAGCTGCCTCCTGCACACCCCCTAACTGGGTGGGGATGTGCCCGCAACCAAGGTACATGCCCTTGACTGGAATCGAACCTGGGAACCTTGAGTCCACAAGCCAACGCTCTAGCCACTGAGCCAAACCAGTTAGGGCATCTGTTGTTCTTTCTTCATTACTGAAATACCAAGTTTCTTTCTATTATGATTTCCTTCTAATCTGAAGGACTTCTTTTAGTGTTATTTTTTTAGAGAAAATTTAATGACAAGAAATTCTCTGTATTTACCTCCACCTGGGAATATATTTATTTCTGCTTTAGTTCCTGAAGAATATTTTGTTGGATAGGAAATTCTGTGCATTTCTTTTCAGCACTTAGAAACATTGTTCCCCTGCCTTCTGCTTTCTCATGAGAAAACCCACGGTCATTCACACGGCTGTTTCCCTGTGTGTAATGCGTTGTTCTTCTCTGGGTGCTTTCAGGATTTCTCATTGTCTTTAGGATTGAACAGCTGTTATGATGTGCCTGGGCATGGACTTTTCTGTTGATTGTTTGCGGTTAGCTAAGCTTCTTGAATCTTTAAGGTTATGTGTCTCACCAAATTTGAAGAAATATTGGCTAAAACCTTCCTGAACATGTTTTATTTTTACACCACACTCTTCTCTCGGGGAACTCCCAACAACTGGAATATTAGTTAGATTCTTTGGTTTCATGATGTGTGACATGAAACTTTCTCTTTTTTTTGTCAGATTGGGCAATTTCAAGTAATTTATCTTCAAATTCATGAACTCTTTCCTCTCTCACCTTATTCTCTTATTGTTCGCACTCAGTGAGATTTAAACATTTCAGTTACTGTCATGTTCAGTTCATAAATTTTTATTTGATTTCTTTTATTGATTCCATTTCTTCACTGAGATTTTCTTGACTTTCATTCATTTCAAAAGTATTAGCCCTAACTTCTTAGAGTTTGGTAAATAATAGCTGTTTTAAAGTTTTTGTCCAATAATTCAACATTGGTGTCATCTCAGACTTGGTATCTTCTTTCTGGATGATATATTGAGGTTTCCCTGGTTCATTCTCTGCTGAATAAGTTCAGATTGTATCCTGGGCATTTGGAACGTTATGGACTCTGGTGCTTGCTAACATTTTCTGCAGAATGTTGATTAATTTGCTTTACCAGGCAATCGGCCCAGCTGGGTTCAGGCAACAGGTTCTTCCCCAGCTTCTGGATGAGTTCAAGTTTCAAAGACTTTGCAGTGTGTTTGGATGTTGCCCTAGGCGATAGCCAGTCTTGGGTGGCGGTCTGCCACCAAGTTCAGTTCTCAAAGCCTTAGAATGTGGCTTAGTACCAGATCACACATGTGCAGTTCAGAATTGAGCCCAGAATTTGATACAGAACTCAGTGACCTCATTTCATTAGCCTTTTCCTCTTCACCGTCTCCCCAGCACTTTTTGACTCCCTAGTCCCTTCCTTTCCTGTCTAGACATTCATGGCCTGTTTCCCTGCTCACCGCATACTTCACACACTGTACCTTTTTCTGGGTCCAAGCAGGGGGAGGAAAAAGAGACAAAGCAATGAGGCTTTTGCTTACACTCTGGGACCGTAGTTCCTCTAGTCAGAGAGCAGGATTCGCCTCCCGTGAGTCCCAGGTGCCTGCCTAGCACGGCTTCTCCAGGGGGTCGCCTGATAGCTGGGAGAGAAAGAACGGAGAAACCCAACAAAAAGTCCCTGGTTCTCCGCCGTGGCGGGTGGCTCGTAGGAGCCTCCTTTCCTGCTCCTTAGACCAGAAATTTCGGCCTCTTCTTGGATCTCTGTGAGTCGTGTCCACGCGCGGTGCATGGCTCTGTGTTTCAGGCCCCTGCGCGCCCGTTGCAGGGCGGCTGGGGGCTCCGGGAAGCTCACTGCAGCCGCCTGTGCTCTGGGCTTGGCTTCCTTCTCTGCTGCTGTTCACTGTTCAGAGTTCTGAGGAGGCTGCTCACGCATCCCACCTGGGTTTTAGTTGCATTCAGTGGAGGGACAGAGGGGAGTGTGCTTACAGCAGCTTGAAGAGGCCTGGAAGTGTGTGTGTGTGTGTGTGTGTGTGTGTGTGTGTGTATGACATAAAGTGAGAACTTCACTATCTCCCACGTATCTGCAGAAACGGGGAGTGAACCAGGGAGCCAACCTCCATTGAGCACCAACTTTTTGCCAGGCACTGTGTCTCAGTGCACAGAAACATCACCCTAAACCCCTGTGAGGAAAGTGTAGTAGTGTTAGCTCCATGGCATAGTTGGGGAAATTAGCTCAGATTAATTAGTTCAAGGTCATGTAGGCAACAGTGGCAGACTGAGGATGTGTGTCATGGCCCCTCTTAGAAAGATCCAGAAAGGTCTGTGGAAAACAGAAGTGACTGAAGGCTCAGGCTGACGTGTGCTTCCCCTCTGTCTGCAGGACGGATGAAGGTGATGCCGTGATCACGCACCCCGGGGCCCTGTGCATCATGGTCCAGCTGCTGCCTCGGCTGTACCATCACGACCACCCCCAGGTACTTGTGATACAATGTCTGCCTTTTTCACGTGGCTGACCTTTGACTCCTCCTGGTGGAGACTTGGCTTTCCCACTGGCGCACCTGGCGTTAAACGCGGTCCTGCCTGGCAGTGGGTCTCGTGGCTTCTGCAGGAAGAGTGGGGGTGGAGGCACAGCTTTGCTTTATCGCTGAGTTTTAAAGGAGGTGACATGCTGGAGGAAGACATGACAACTCGCGGCCTTACTAATCGCCGCCTGGGAATGACAGGGCTGAGGAATCATGGTGCAGGCCTCCGAGGTCACGGGGAGGGGCCAGGGGAGGAGAGAGCCGGGGAGTGGCGAAGGCGGCTGCGTTCACTGGGGAAATTAGTGTTTGGTAAGGAGTGACGAAGGACCAACGCCGTCCCGGTCTGCGTGTACCTTTGTAACTGAAACCCTTTCCTGGTCCCTGTTTCTCTGCTGACAACTGACGACACGGTGATGTTCAAACCAACGCGTAGGGAGACATCGAATAGTGACATGAATGTGCCATATAGTTTGCAACATCCATGGAGAAGCAGAGGATGGGGCTAACATGGATCAGGTTGCTCGTTTAGTTACCGTCGCTGTGTGACAAACTGCTGCCCAGGCAACGATGACGGCCGTTGTCTCATTTCTGGGGTCAGGAGTTCAGCAGCCGCAGCCGACACAGCTCTCGGCCTCCGGGCACCGCTGGCCTTGCCCCTCGCAGCACGGGCACCTCCCAGGCTGCTCCGATGCACGGGGCTCCGGGCGCCTCACTGCTCTGGCCCCCGGGCCTGCATGTGAGCTGCTGGTAGGATCCCGAGGTCTCTGCCTCAGAGCCCTCTGCGCCTGACCTCGGCCTGTGTCACTCCAGGTGGATTCTCCGAGCGGCCGCATGGCAGCCCAGGGCTCTGAAAGGCACCAAAGCAGGAGCAGGCCTGCACGGCTTCCACGACCCAGCCGTCTGTTGGTCAGCGTTCAGCTTAGACTCCTGGGAAGGGACACATGCCCCCTGCTGCGTGTGGGGGGGGGGCAGCATGAGTGTACAAGAGAGCGGGGGTGCTGGGGGCCATCACCAAAACCGCCGCCACACTTGCCTGGAGCATCCGACTGAAGGGTAGTGTTAGGTTAGGTGGCTCAGGAGGCGGTCGTTCTGGATTCAGGGAGAAGCCTGTATCTGTGTCTGGCACTCTGATCTGCCAGAAATGCCAGGGGGAGTCCATTATCTCGTCACATGTCTGCATGTATCAGATCCTGGGCTCTCTCTGACCTAACAGGTAGAGATATTTGATCCCCAACCCAAAAGCCTTCCAGTCATTGAGGTATGTGAGGTCTGGACCCTCCTTTCTTTGCCTGCGTCTTCAAGACAGGGCCTCTCTGGGGCCTCCTGGAAACTGGTCCACACTCTCCGATGCAGGAACGCTTTCACCAACAGGAGAATTTCCCTGCTTCGCATGTGCTTGAGGCTCAGGGGGCTTTGTAACTTCCTCGGGTCTCGGCTGCTGAGGGGAGACGTGAGACACGCCCAGGCCCACGGCCAACATGTGTTTGGTGAACGGGCCTCTCACCTCGAGGCTCTCATGGGATGCAGGCCATGCAGCCAGCGCGTCCTTCCAGGGGTCGCCTCATGTGAGGAGCTGGCTCCGTGGCTGTGGTTTGCACCATGGATGGACTTGCAGTGAGAACTACGCCGATGGTTGGGATGGTCCTAGCGCTCAGACGGCTGCTCCTGGTGCGCTGTGCAAACTCCCCCATGGCACCGCCCGAGGGAGTGGCTCAGAGGACAGTGCCCAGCCCGCCCTGCTCCTAGCGCCTCAGGTGGCTGGGTTTCAGATAAACCCATGAGCTGCCACATTAGTATATGGCGGGAACTCCCTCTCAGTCTAGGACGGTAATTAGACAAGTGAAGAATGAAAATGAAATCCCATTTGGTATGCGACTTTTCTCTATTCAGGTCACAGTAAATAATTTAGGAAAAGTGTAATTTCTCCTATCTTTAAAATATGCAAATGAGAGGTAGTGGTGCATTTTCTCAAATATTTTCTGCAGATGCCAAACCAGTGCTATTCAAAGTTGGATAATTGCAGTAATTAATTTCTGAGGGGGGGTGGGTGAGCCTCATAACAGCAAATAGATGAGTAAGTCAAGTGAGAAATAACCCACACGAGGAAACGCTGGAGAGGGCTGCAGTGCCACGGGTTTTGTTGCAGAAAAAGGAGCAGGAAAGGAAGTGGCAGTAGAGGGCAGTGTTATTAAGAAGATGGGCTGTGAGTTCCCACTGGGCTCCCTGTCTTCTGCTCTGTTTACAACCCAGAAGTGGTCTGCTTTTTCCCCAGAACACTGGCACTGCGAGCTGCTCTGGGAAACGACAGGCCAGCCTGGTTTCCTCCTGCGCCATTAAAGCTGGGCTGTGGGAACTTGACGTGAATGCTGCCCTCCCAGCACAAGGTGAAATGGAGTTCAGCTCAAGTCCTCCTGAGGCTGAGTTGGTCCCGGAAAAAAAATAACGAATTGGGAACAGGACAGTTTCCCTTCCCTGCTCAGCAGCTGCAAGGGTCTTGCCATAGATGTGCTTGCTGCTGCGAGTAACTAGCAACCCCCTCCTAGGTGCCCTGAGGAGCCAGAGATGAGTGTTACAGGGACTCACAGCCCGAGTTTGAGGGTGGGTGGCAGAGGAGTGTAGAAAATGGAAGAGCTTTCTGAGGCCGCCACAAATGTGTGTCCACAGGCCGTGGGACAGAGCGAAGGGAAAGCCAGAGAGGAGGGGACACAGGCGTTAAGCTTAAGGACAAGATGTGCCCAGGGCAGTAGGTGGGGGAGGAGGGCAGGGAGCTCAGGCACAGAGGCAGACGCAGAGGAGGCGCCATTCAGGGCCCCTGGCGAGTTCAGCTGGGCAGGACGGCCCCTGTGGGCAGAGAAGCGGTGAGTGGGGCCGGAAGGCTATTTGAAGCCATGTGATGAAGGGCTTTGAACACCATGTGAAGAGAAGTGAACTTTATTGGGTTTTCATCCATTGTCGTCACCATCACTACTGTGATGTTTAAATTTTATTTATTGATTTTATTTTATTTTCTTAAAATATATTTTTATTGATTTCAGAGAGGAAGGGAGAGGAAGAGAGAGATAGAAACATCAAGGATGAGAATCATTGATCGGCTGCTTCCTGCACACCCCCTACTGGGAACCGAGCCCACAACCGGAACATGTGCCCTGATCAGTAATCGAACCCGGGACCCTTCAGTCCACAGGTTGACACTCTACCCACTGAGCCAAAGCAGCTGCGTTTTATTTATTGATTTTAGAGAGAGGGGAAGGAAGAGAGAGAACCCTGTGGTTGTTCCACTTATCTGCATTTATCGGCTGGCTCTGCATGTCCCTGAGCCCGCAGCCTGGGCACAGTGGGATGACACTAACCAGCTGCACTGCCCAGCCAGGGCACATGATGTTTAATGAGCACCCGCTGTATGAGCAGGGTGTAGGCTCTGAAGACAGCAGATGCCACTTCACAGCCACAGACCATGGGAAATTATTTACCCACTTTGATCCTTAACTTCCGTGGCTGTAGTGTGGGGTGATCTCTCCCTGTGGCATTGTCGTCAGGAGGAAAGGAAGCAATGCTGGAACTCAGAATGGTGGGCAGACGCATCCTCCCAGGAAGCACTGCTGGGTGGTGCAGCGACCGCTTTAGCACGCGTTTTCTCACGTAGTGCCTGCAGGAACCCTGCCAGCAGGTAGCACTACTCCCACTTGGCAGATGAGGCCCTGAACTTTGCAGAGGTGAGTGGCAGAGCTAACATCATAGCCAGTGGCGGTGTCCCTGGGAGAAGGCTCCCAGTCCTCCTGCCTCTGTGCCAGGTGGCCTTTCCTGTAAAGAAGTGGTGGCCAGCCCTAGTTTGTTTGGCTCCGTGGATAGAGCAATGGCCTTTGGACTGAAGGGTCTCAGGTTCAATTCCGGTCAAGGGCACATGCCCAGGTTGCAGATTCGATCCCCAGTAGGGGGCATTCAGGAGACAGCCAATCAATGATTCTCTCTCATCACTGATGTTTCTATCTCTTTCTCTCTCCCTTCCTCTCTGAGATCAATAAAAATATGTTAAAAAAAAAAAAAAAAGAAGTGGTGGCCATGGGAGCTTATTGGGAGCAGCAGCAACATCGAGTGGTTTCTGGTACATTCAGGTTCTACTGGAACCTTCTGCCTGGTCTGGTGGCACAGGAAGAAGCTGGGTGAGGCGCTGCATTCGTCTCATTTGTCCCTGAGTTCCGAAAAGGTGCCATTTTCTGGAATTAGCCTGTAATTCACACACGTTGAACTAATCATATGAGTTTCAAGTAACTACAATATCGACAGCAGTAATAGCCCCGGAGAGCACCGTGTCAGGCAGGCTATTTACGGAGAGCCATTTCCTCCAACAAGGAAACTGGTAAAGTAGGAGTCTTGCTGTGTTACATTATAACACACTGGAGACTCCAACTATGTGCAGTTTCTGGGTTCCTCGTGCTCTTTCGTTCTGAACCCGAGCCCCAAATATCCCTATCGTTTCTGAGTGGAACAATCTCAGGCCCCAGTCAAGCTCCAGGGACTTCTAGGATAGTCTCCTAAGTAGAGCAGGGGGGAGGCTCTGGCCTGGAGATGGGAGGGTCCAGGCGCGGTGCCAAGGATGGTGGAGTGAGAGGGAGAGTGGGAGGGATGAGCTCTGGCCAGTGACCAGGGGACCAGTCTTCTTGTCCCCTTTGCTGCCATTATTTCTGCCTCACATAGTCCCCTTCCTTTTTCTGCATCTCAAATCCAGCTGCTCACACTCGGCCTAGGGTACAGGGGCTGCAGACTCAGTGTCTTGGGGCCAGAGAGGTAAAGGAAATGCGTAAGTTAGGCAGGTTTCAAGAGGGAGCAATAGGGCCTGTGGCTGTAGGGAAGGACCTAAAGGACTCACATCTAATTAGGGAGAAATGAAATCAGAACAAAGCCAAACTATGCCCACCAAATACAACATTTCTGTACGCCATCAGTTTAGGACCCTGTCAGGGAGCAAGTTTCCTCCTTATGAACACACGATGCGGCGTTAAAACCATGGCGTTGGAGTGAGGCCTGGCTTGGTGCCAGGCCTGCCACTCGTCAGCTGTGTGGCCTTAGGAAATGATGTACCTTTTCCGGTCTCAGCCTCTCATTTCCCAGAGGGGAGCAGAGGGGGAGTAATTGTAAAACATGTAGTCTGGCACCTGGCATGCGGCCTCCGTCATGCCCCGCCCTCCTCCGGCTTTGGCTGTCCATGTTCCCAGGACCCGGCATGGCACAGGCACTTCTGGAAATATTAAATGAAAGGTAACACATTGTAGGCACTCCTCCACCTGCATTATCCTACTTTAGGTTCATAACAGGGCACTGATGTTGAACTGTATGCTAATGTCCACTCGGGAACGGAAAGCCTGGGCTCCCTCCCCTGCCTTCTCTGCACTCAATCCACTGCCTGACTGCCTCACACGGAAGGCGACAGGATGGTGTGGAGGGTCTCACGCATCTTCAGCAATGGCTCTGAACCCATGAGTGAACGTCAGCAGCGATAACCACGCTTGTCTCATGTTTCAGGGCACACAGACGCATAGACACACAGTACACCCCGCGGACACACAGGCACACAGACACACAGTCTAGTAAGGAAGCGCAGAAGAGCGGGTGTGAGGGAGACCAGGGGCTTCCGTGCCAGGGCAGCAATAATCCACATGGTGTGAGGATAGCACGACCCCGAACTGTTTTTCCAGCTGTGCCTATGGAGGTTTGGTGCCAGCCAAAGTGGGGAATGGTGCCCCTAGCCTCTCAAACACATGCAGCTGTGCTGTCCGGAGGCGAGAAAGCAGGATGGTGAGGGCCTGAGAAGCCGCCCCGGCCCTGAGAGGAATGGTCCAGAGAGGAAAGACTGGGGGAAGGAGAGCGGGAAGACGCTTGCCGGTTGACTGGTGGTAGAACAATAAAAGGCAGACAAGGACAGTGGTTACAGGGAAAGCTTTAGGCCCCGTAGGAGCAGACACTAGCAGAAAAGGATGCAGGCTGTGCAAGCTGAGCAGCTCGGCCCTGGGCTTCGCAAGCAGGTGTTTGGTTTGAGGTGGAGAGAAGCCGCCGGAGCCAGTGGCCTGTGGGAGCCTGACCTGCTGGCACCGTGGAGGGCCCTGGCCTCTCAGGATGGCGGGAACCGCCAAACCCATGTCAGCCAGCACTGTGCATGGCTAGGTTCAGACAGCCTTCTTGTGGGCAGAGCCGTGAGCACTAGGTCCCTGTAAGCTTTGGGGGTTGGCCTAACAGGGAGGATGGGTTCCCAGTGACCGATCCAGTTTCACTTGGCTTTGCCGGGATCCAGCTCCGGCCACCCCCCTGCCCTGCAGGAGGATGGGCGCTGCTGCCCACAGCACCCGCCAGGTGCGTGGGGCCTGCAGCCTGGAGCTGGCTGGCGCTCTCTGAGCTTCAGCATGAGGCCTGCAGGCAGCGCTTGCCGATGGAGTGGCCTCCAGATCGGATCTCCCAGTTGGAATTCCTGCCCCTCCCTCGTCAGGAAACCCCAGTGAGCCAGATTCAGTGTGGGCCTCGTCCCTTATCTGTGAATGGGCGATAGTAGCGCCTGCCCAGGGCGTTTGCCTGAGCATTAAATGAGCTCCTGCGCGAAAGCATGGCCTGCCAGTAGGAAGCACTGGTGACGTCAGCTGTATCACTGGTGATGGGACCCGCGGCCAGGCCAGGCGCGTGCTCCTTGCGCTGAGCTGGCTGCTCAGGTGGAGAGCCCTACTGATGGCAGGTGAGGAAAGAGGACTGCAGCCAAGGGGGAGAATAACCCTCAAAACATTTGCATCCTGTAAGCAAAAGTGCTTTCACAGATGCTGTTTCTATTGACTCCCACAAAAACCTCCTGTGAGCGAGGCGTTTTCATCACGCTCGTTTACAGCTAAGGAAACAGGCCTAGAGAAAGCACCAGCCTATCAATTAATGTCAGATCAGCACAAAACCTGCTTCTGAGTTGGTGCTGTGTGCCCCGGACCTGGGAGGGGGAGGAGGGAGTGTGGCAGCTGGAGCAACACCAGGCCTGGAGCACAGCCCCCTGTGAATGGACCCTCATCCCTGCAAGAAACTGTGCTCCCTACTGTCTTGCTCAGGGACCTGCTCCAGAGAATCGTGGATGGAAATCTGTTAACAATAACAAACCTGTTTAAAATGTCTCTTAACAAAGAATTGTGTCAGCAGTTTACTTTGTACCAAAGCCATAGAGAAACACAGAGCAAGTGAACTTCCTGGGTGCGGAGGAGGCCCAGCCGCGCGTGGACGGGTCTGGCTGGAGGGTGGTGCCAGGTCTCCAGGAGCCCCCGCAGGGCTCCACTGCTCCCTGGCCCAGCTATCTCCATGGTGTTTCAGATCCGAGGCTGGGCACGCACCCTCCTGGTGGATGTGTAAGCTGGTCTCCCTGCTGGTTCTCATGCCCCATCTCAGGCTGACCACTGAGCCGGGGGTAGGGAGGGTTTGGAAGCGGGGGCGTTGGGTGCTGGGGTGAATGAGCCAGGCTCACAACTGCCCAGGACCCCAGCCTTTCCCGGGAAGGCCATGCTCACACTTGTCCCTTGGTGTCTGCACGAGTGAGCGTGTCCTCTCCCAGACAGACCAGGCCCCCTGCTGCCCGGCTGTCCTTTTCACACTTAACTGGCACCTCACCCTTCCTGCCCCCAATCAGCCCCCTGCGGTAGGGCACCCCTATGTCCTGGAAAACCTCGTGCTTTGTGCTCGCACTAATGAGGCAGCGGTTGCATCTGAGGCACAGCGATAGGTGCTCTGGAGACGAGGATGAAGAGCTATGGACTCCGCAGCAGCTCCCAGTGTGGGGACGGCAGGGAGAGGGAGGACCGGCAGGTGCAGTGCGTATGCCACAGTCGGTGCTGCTCATCACTGAGGTGGGAGAGTCAGCGGAGCTTTCTTTGATGAGAGCGCGCGGATTGTGCCTTGACTAACAAGTAGGAGCTCAGCGGAGGACGGGCTGGGAAAGAGCTTTCCCACTTGGGCGTCAGCCGGAAGGGCCCGGTGCAGCCAGCAAAGGGCATCCAGCAAAAGGCTGGAGCACAGCGGGGCCGCAGAGGGGATGGGAGTAAAGTTGAAAGAGACAAATACTTTATAAATATGAGATGCTCCACTTCTGTCACCAGGAAGTGTTGGTCATCATATGTCTGTAATTTGTAAGAACAACAAGAAAAGGCAGCAGGTGTGGAGCAGGCACCCCCAATCATGTCGGTCCGGGCTGCTCACACTGAGCCGAGGCCACCAACTCCGTGCCTAGCAGGCCACATAGGCACGGCAAGCGAGAACTAAGGAAGCAAGATAAAAACTAAAATAGCTTGTCAAGCAAAACAAACCAGTGGGCTTTATGTATCCTGGCTCCCCATGTACCTCCCTGAGCCTAAAAGCTGAGGTCGCTGAAATTGCACTATCTCGCCCCTGAAATCATCAGATAAAGGATGTGTCAACCAAATTGGAACAAGCAACTCCGACACATTTGAGTGGCTCGATATAAATTTCTAGTTCTGTTTGAGTGTCTGGGGGAAGCAGACGCTGGTCGCCCGGTGGTTTCTACATGTGCGTCAGAAGCCCGTGCCTTCTTGGACGGACTCACCCCACCAGGACCACATGGGCTCGTGACCAGAAGATAAAGCGGAGAGGAGAGAAATAAAGAAAAATGAACATCCACACTGGACAAGGACAACTTGAAAGCCCAGCTGTTAAGTGGAGAAGGCAGAAGCCCGTCGTGAGCCGCCCCGCGAGTGCTGGGTGGTGATTTGCCTGGGGACCCAGCCTGCGGGCCAGCCTGGTGACCCTGCGCGCTCACCACCGAGTCCTAATTGACCACCATCCCTGTCCTGCATCTGCGTCAGGAAAATCAATCCGTTTGTAGGGGAGGCAGTTTCCTGCTACTGCTCATATTTTCACTAAAACCCCATTTTACTGGAACCAACATTGAAAAAAACAGCACATTTTATTCAAAACAAGGCGATATTGGTATTGATGGAGCTGCAGTGATAATGAGGGCGATCGATCTTCCCTCCTCCATTACGGGGCATTGAGCAATTTTGGAGTAAACTTGTGGCATCATTAGGCAAGATCAGCATTTCTCTGTTTTGAAAACTTTTTCTTTTTTGCATATTTAAAGTATTCCTGCTTCCAGGAAGAGGAGAAGAAGCCAAACAAACAAAAGAAAGGCCCGGAGAGCCCCCCGGAAGCAGCGAGTACAGGCTGGTGATGGGAACGGGAGGTGCAGCATTTCTTTCTAATTCTTACTAATAATACTTTGTGGTGGTGTTTTTGCATCTTGCTTTATACAATATCCCCACCCACCCAAGACTCCCCAACTCTCCCCCCAAATTAAAGGACTGTAGTTACCAAAATCCAAGTTCTGGATGATGGGAAGTTCAAGGCCAGAGGGTGGGTGTTCCCTTGCGTGAAGCGGAGGGGTATTTCCTGAGGCCTCACTCCCAGGCGAATTCCACTTCCCAGGCGGGGTGCCACCTCAGACATGGGGCTGTTAGCAAGGGAGCCAGCTGGGTGGGGACGTGTGGGGGAGCCACCCGAGGGCACAGCCACTGCCACCCCAGCTGCTTCTCGACAGACAGGGGACTGCAGACCCGCCTGACCAGGCGCTGTCCGTCTCCTGAGAGAGGCCACATGTCTGCACTTCATGTAAAATCTCCGGACTTATGAGTTTTGTCAGTGTATTCAGAAATTACTTCAACATCGCAGGCCAAGGGCACCAGTCCCTGGGCAAGTTGCGCTGGCCTGCTGGTTCGCAGCCTGTTTTAGGGTCGCCTCGTTGGCATCGGAGCGCAAGGGCTCACGCCCTCCCACAGACTGGCTCCAGGTCCCTGCGGTGAGCAGGGCACACTGAGGGCCCACGACAGGCAGGCGTCCAGTGGCCACA
This sequence comes from Myotis davidii, assembly GCF_000327345.1. NCBI lineage: Eukaryota > Metazoa > Chordata > Mammalia > Chiroptera > Vespertilionidae > Myotis > Myotis davidii. Next base: position 1,358,736 of record NW_006285939.1, read on the forward strand.
GGCTGTGAGGGGTGCGGCCTCCTGGCCCCACAACCAGTTCTCGGCCTGGGTGGGAGCCTATTAAAGTCCCGCAAACACTGGCCTCAAGGACTCACCGCGGGCTTGGTTACCCTCAGCTGTCCCGGGAGATCCAGTGCTCCGTGGCCAGTCACATCCAGGGCCTGGTGAAGTCGGAGAAGAACCGCCAGATCGCATGTGAGGCCGGGATGCTCAGGACCCTCATGGCCGCCTGCCGCCAGGCCCTGGCCTCCGGCAGCGGCGCCCTGCACGGCGGCCTCGTCAGGATTTTTGAAAAGCTGGCTTCTCAGGCGATCGAACCGGATGTGCTAAGGTACTGTGTGCTGCGCCTGGGGACGCCGAGCCCGGTCAGCGCGCTCACGCTCAGTGGGCAGGTGCGGTGCCCGGAGCGCAGTCCCCGTGCCCCTCCGTCCCTCCTGGCACTGCCACTGCCAAGCCAGGCGCAGCCCAGAGGCTGTGCGGAGAGTGAGGGCCCGAAAAGCAGACAGAGGCCCCGAGCCGCTGGTCTCGGCAAGGGGGGACAATAGTCAAAGGGCCCTGTGACATTACAGAACCATCAGTGGGGGTGCTTCGTGGGGTGCTCAGTGAGGTGCCTGGTGGGGTGCCTGGTGGGGGTGCTTGGTAGGGGTGCTTGATGGGGTGCCTGGTGGGAGTGCTGGGTGGGGGTGCCTGGTGGGGGTGCTTGGCGGGATGCGTGGCAGGGAGAGCTGGAGCAGAGCTGGGAGAGCCACAGCCTGGAGATTAGAGGTCTGGGCAGCCTCCCTGAGCCCTGAGGCCTGTGTGAAGTTCCTCAGCCAGGAGACGGGACCCACTGTGAGAACACACAGTGTTGGGGGCAGAGTCCAGGGTGCACACCTGCGGGGCCTGTGCAGAGGGGACGGCAGACACACTTCCGGCCGCAGATGTGGGCTCAGGGCCAGGCCAGCCTCTCTGCCTCTGGAGGTGCCAGCTCCTGGGCAGTGCCGCTGTGCCTGCTTAGGCGCTAATTAAACCCCACTAGAAACTTACAGAGAAGGTCCGACAGCTATTTTCCAACACATTCTTTTTCTCCCAAGGTCCAGTCAAGGCTCCTAGCTGGTCACTGGTCATGTCAACGCACCTAAAACTTCTAAACTCCTCAGCTCTCTGGGTGCTGGGAGTGTGGCTGGAGGAGGGGTTCCAGGCAGAGAGAGGAAGCTGGGGGGTGTGCAGGGAAGCGCTAGATGAAGCTGGGGAAGCTGCCGCAAACCGTCTCCTCCATTCACTTCTCTGTGTTGGCATCGTATGCAGACAGTTTCTAGCCCTTGGAGCTCCCCCACCTCCGGCAGCTGTGACGTCTTGTGCGCATGGCGGGGCCTCTGGACGCCCAGGTGAGGACGGAGGGAAGGACAGGCCGGGTAATGGGAATTCAAAGAGAACGGGCATTCCTCACCAGGCTTCATTCACAGCAAATGGGAAGCAGATTTAAAACAGTTTCCTGCTGCTGAACAGAGCAAATGAGGAAAGGCAGAGGGCGAGGTGGTCCCGGAGGGAGGGCAGATCTCTGAGGAGGATGGCCTTGCCCCGGGTAGGACAGTGAGGGTGAGCGGGAGCCTGAGCCTTGGGCCCAGATCGCGGAAGCGCTGCAGTGCCCGACGGCTGCGCAGCTCTCAGCTCAGGCCGGGTCAGGAGGCAAAGCATTGGGTGGATCTGGTGTCAGGCCTCCCGGGAGGATGCTGGCCCAGGGAACTAGCCTGGAGAAAAGAAACCTGCGGACACACTAAGTGTAAGGTCACCTAACATGAAGGCAAGGAGTCCCAGTTGGGAAGCAAGAAGGAAGAGTTGGCTGGGCTGGCGGCCAGAGCTGGAGACTCGAGCTTTCAGGGAGGCAGGCTACTCAGGAAGGAGGTCGGCGAGCCAAGACGAAGCCTCGGCCAGCGGCTGCCCCTGGGCACGCCAGGACGGCAACAGAAGGGGGTGTGAGGGGACGACAGGAGAAGTTTCTGGGGGGAGTAGGCTGTGACCACAGTGCAGTGCTATCAAAATCCGCAGGGAGCCCAGTGGGCGGCCCAGGAGAGCTGCCCTCACAGGGGCAGGGACCAGCGGGGTAACGGCAGAGCCTCCTCCGGCTGCGCTGACTGTGGGGGCTACTGTCAGAGGGGCCAGGAATGCTGCCAGCCAAGCCACAGCTCTGCTCTTGTTGGTGCCCTAGGGCCACAGACGGTGGCGGGGGTGACTGCTGAGGGCCCTGCAGGAGCCCAGGACGCCAGCCCGTGTCCCGCAGGCACACAGGCCCCCGGGCTCCGGCCGCCGGCCCAGAGCCCCACGCCTGCCCTCCAGACAGCTCTGAGCCTCATCTCCATGACCTCACCACGCAACCTGCAGCCTCAGCGGGCCGCCCTGGCTCCGTCCTTCGTGGAGTTTGACATGTCCGTGGAAGGTTATGGGTATGGCGGCCTTTCATATAAAATACACTTACTTTCCTGGTGCCTCAGATGTACACAGCATTGATTACAAAGTTCCATCAGCTCCCACCGCTCGGGGATCATGCTCATGCTGCCCCCCAACCAACCTCGCTCCGTCCGCTCATGCTTCTCAGGGTGGCTCCTCTGGGGCGTCTGCATTCTGGAATGTCCTCTCTTCCAGCCTCCAGTTTGGGTTCCGCTCTTAGGCCATAGGACCCACGTCAACCACTTTCTGTCCCCGGAGTCTCATGGTCCAAGAGCAAGTGAGGCCCCTGCAGAGACAGAGGAGTGGTCACAACCGGGGCAGGTCACTAGCCGGCGCTGTCCTCTTTCCAGGTGTTTGTTTATCCCGACCCTGTCCACGGTGATGGGAGCCAGCACTGAGTACTCGGTCTCCGGAGGGATTGGGACAGGTAGGTGCTGCCGGGGTTCAGCTGGCCGCCCCTCCCTCTGCCCGGAGAGTGCGTCCCCAGGAGGTCTGGACTGTAGATTTCCTCCGGGCGTGTCCAGAGCCCGAGCCTCCCTCTCGGGTCTGTGCATGTGAGTCGTCCCTCTGTCCTGCCTCTTAGGGCAGGTGTCCTGCTCACTGTGGGTCCCGGGCCCCGCCCACGCTGTGCACAGAGAGGCTCAGCCAGCCCTGCTCTGTGGATCAGGGGCCTGGGGGCTGAGCCTGGGTTGATGAGGCTGAAATGGACACCTCACCCCTCCTTCACCTCACTTTCCGACTCTCCCTGGAGATAAATGGGAGCCTCAGGAACAAGCCTGTCCCGGGCTCGTGAGGGGCCTGGGCCTGGGCCTGAGCCTGGGCGGGCTGTGCACAGCGCTGTCCCCACTGGAAGCCAGGCCCTCTGGCCGGACAGCCAGAGTTTCTGGGGGAACTGGTGCATGTGGGGGCACCCAGTGATTCTGCTCCTTAGTGAGGACAGCAGGCCCCACTGGCAGTGCCAACCCCGCCCTGAGGTGGGAGGGCAGAGTCTGCTCAGGGCAGCCTGTCCCTACAGGTGCCGCCCTCTGCCCCTCAGAGCACACTGCCCACCCGGGACAGCTGGCTGCACCTAAAGGGGGGGGGTCTCAGTGCTTCAGGGCTGTTCGCTCTGCTCCCTTGCGTTCGGGTCTCAGGGCTGTGCCCTCTGCTCCCTTGACAGGGCAGCATGGGATAATAGTGGACAGAAATGGCAAAGAATTATAATTCATGAAGTGTCAT
>NW_006285939.1:1362415-1364123 GCF_000327345.1 Myotis davidii
CTGGTGGGATTGACTTTTCCTGAGAGGATGAGTAAGCAGACAAGAGCATCCTCTGGGTGGGATTGATGTAAATGAGCATGAGTCGAGGCTCAGTGCTGGCACACAGTAGGGCCACCACAGCCACACTGGAAGGCTTCCCCAGCAGCACAGAGCCTCAGGGCACTTGTGTTCTGACCACAGGTGCTGCCAGGCCCTTCCCTCCGCCCGCCGGCCTGACCTTCTCCTGCTGGTTCCTGGTCAGCAGACACAGCTCCGCCCTCGAGGGCCACCCGCTGCGCTTCCTGACCCTGGTGCGCCACCTGGCCCGGACCGAGCAGCCCTTCGTCTGCTTCTCCGTCAGCCTCTGCCCGGACGATCTCTCCTTGGTTGTGTCCACAGAAGAGAAAGAGTTTCAGCCTCTGGGTAGGGTGTTGGGACACGGGTGGCCTCTCCCACACATGGGGGGAGTGGGGCAAAGTCAGCAGCTCTGAGCGCAGAGCCCAGAAGCCCGGTCCTCGCCCAGCCGTGCTGGCGGCAGGTCCCAGCTCTATCATCACATCCCGACTCACTATGCTCACCTGCCTGTGATGGCCCCAAGGGGCCGAGACGGCCAAGCTCGGTGCCTCCCGGCAACACCTGTCCTGTGATCGAGGGAAACGTGGGAAGGTCCAGGGGAGGCTTGGCGTCCTTTACACAGCAGGACCCGCCTTTCCCGCTCCCTCTGAGGACATGGCCAGCACATGTGCATCACTGTGGAGCGGCCTGGTGTGGGGAGGACCTGGAGTCTGACTCCTGGGCTGGGACCTTGGCTGTGTGACCTTGGGCAAGTGCCTCAGATGGTAAAACGGGGACCATCATAGTGCCTCCCTCACAGGCTTGTCATGAAAATGACACGAGCTGATATTGGAGCAGTCCTCAGAACACTGGCTCAAAGTAAGACCTCAGCAGGGAGCGCTGCTGTCATTATTTTATAAGCGGGGCACGGCCAGCCTCCCTGGCACCAGGCCCCACCTCCTGGGTTGTTGCAGCTCCAGCCACACGGGAGATCCGTGTTCTCTCTTCCAGATGTCATGGAACCTGAGGACAACGCTGAGCCCTCTGCAGGATGCCAGCTTCAGGTCCGGTGTGGCCAGCTGCTGGCTTGTGGGCAGTGGCATCACCTGGCTGTGGTTGTCACCAAGGAAATGAAAAGGAATTGCACCGTTTCCACCTACCTGGACGGACAGGCCATTGGCTCAGCCAAGGTGAGATGGTCCCCAGCTGCGCCCGCCCCACCCCGTCTCCTGGCCGCACTGCCCTGTGTGGCCTGGTCCAGGTTTGTGCTTTCTCTTGGCAGCGGGGTTGGCATCCAGTGAGGCCCCCTCGCTATCCCGAACACCTGACTGAACTCGGGCATAAAAGGGCATCTTTACAAAATGTGATAAAGGTCACACAGCCAACGCAGAAGGTGAAGCATGGAGACGAGAGTAGTGGTGACTGTTGTGACCGGAACAGGCATAAGAAAACATGCTCTATAGTGAAAAGTCAAGACTGTTTATATCCCGTGTGAGTTCCCAGGGAGGTCTGAGCAGGGCCAGGGGCCAACTCTGTAAGAGGCGTCCGGTGAGTCGTGCCCTGGCCTGGCCTGCGGCCATGCTGAGAACAAGGAGCCTGAGCTGTGAGGACACTGACATGTCCCGCCAGGGTCAGAGCAGGAGTGGCAGGACAGGACGAGTCCCCGTGTAGGTAA
>NW_006285939.1:1364166-1375331 GCF_000327345.1 Myotis davidii
ACATCTGGAGGAAGTGCCTCATCACAGGCCTTTAGTCACCGTGGTCCTGAGGCTTAAGGGCGAGGAGCCAGGAGCGGAGGAACCTGACCATCGTGCTCCAGCCACCAGTCAGCGGTCCCAGGGAAGCCAGGCAGTGAAGGGCGTCTTCACCGGCCGCACTTCCCATGCACAGGGACAGCCCGGACGGCCGTGTCCTGGGTCAGTCACCGCAGACCCTCCGTGGGAGGAAGGGAAAGGGAGAGAGAGATAGAAACATTGATGAAGAGAGAAGCTCTATCAGCTGCCTCCTATATGCTCTTCCCTGGGGATTGAGCCCACAGCCCAGGCATGTGCCCTTGACCTGGAATCGAATCGGTGACCTCTTGGACCTAAAACAGTAAGTAACACATAGTGTTTCCAAAGTCTCCCGGGTGAGCGGATACTCAGCCAGGATGGAGAGCTTTAGGTTAATAGGGTTTCTCAATGTCAACAGTATTGCCATTTTGGTAATTTTTGTTGTGGGGTCTATTCTATGTATATTAGGACACTGAGCAGTCTGTGGTCCCCAAGATGCCATAGCATGCCCTGTCCCCACTTGTGACACCAAAATATCCCCACATTTCCAGACCTTTGTTGGCTCGGGGCAAAACAGCCCAGGTCGACACTCATTAGGTTAGAACAACCTAAATTCTATAGACACGTCCAGGTAAATGTGATGCCGTCTTCTGGTAAGAGTATCTTACAAAAATAAAATGTACCTGTCATCAGAAAGATGCGGCGAGAGGATGAGAACAGGTTCTCCAAAACAGAAAATTAGCGTTTTTTCCCAATCATTATCAATCCTAGACCTCTCTCCTTCCCTTTTTTCTCTCCCTCCTTCCCTCCCTTCCTCCCTTCCTTTCCTTCCTCATTACACATTTATCAAGCCCCTACTATGTGTTACTTACTGTTTTAGGTGCTGTCCATGTCCAGTCAAATATCTCCAGGAGTGTGCGTATTTAGAATATAATTGTTTAGGGTTAGATTTTCCACTCACAGGATTCTCGGGAAATTCACCCAAGTTGTTGCACTTTTCAATAGTTCATTCCTTTTTACTGCTGAGTAGTGTTCCATGAAATGGATACATAACCACGGAAGACCATCTGGATTATTTCCAGGTTTTCGCTGTTAAAAATAAAGCCACGATGGACATTTGTGAACAGTTTTTTTGTGTGAACTTAAGTCTTCATTTCTCTGAAGTAAATACCCAACTGTCCAGCTGCTGGGTCCTGTGGCAATTGCAGGTTTACTTCGATAGGAAACTGCCAAACTATTTCCCAGAGCGGCTGTCCCCATCTCACATCCCCACCAGCAAGAATGACTCAAGTTCTCTGCATTCGGTATTGTCACTGTTTTGTAATTAGCCTAATAAGTGTGTAGTGGTGCGTTTTTCAATTAAAATTTTTTTCATTAAAGATTATATTCAACCTTTTTAAAAACATTTTTTGATTTATTTTGGAGAGAGAGGAAGGGAAAGAGAGATAGAAACATTGATGAAGAGAGAAGCTCTATCGGCTGCCTCCTCTTTTCTTTTTCCCTGCTATTTGCTCTTCCCTGGGGATTGAGCCCACAGCCCAGGCATGTGCCCTTGACCTGGAGTCGAATCGGTGCATGGCGTGATGTTCAACCACTGAGCCACACTGGCCAGGCATCATTCAATATTATTATGGATTAGTTTCAGGGGTATGACATAGTGCAGTGATGACGAACCTTTTGAGCTTGGTGTGTCAGCATTTTGAAAAACCCTAACTTAACTCTGGTGCCGTGTCATATATAGAATTTTTTTGATATTTGCAACCATAGTAAAACAAAGATTTATATTTTTGATATTTATTTTATATATTTAAATGCCGTTTAACAAAGAAAAATCAACCAAAAAAATGAGTTCGCGTGTCACCTCTGGCACGCGTGTCATAGGTTCGCCATCACTGGCATAGTGGTTAGGCAATCATATACTTTACAACATTTCCCCCCTGATATTTTCAGCACCCAGCTAGCACCACACATAGTTATGACAATATTGTTGACTATGTTTCTTATATTGTCCTTTACATACCAATTTGTACTTGTCAGTCCCTTTACCTCTTTCACTCCGTTCCCCAACCCTCCAACCCCCTGAACACCATCATTCTGTTCTCTGTATATATGACTCTATTTCTGTTTTGTTTGTTTAGGTATATTGTTCTTTAGATTCCACATAAGTGAAATCAGATGTTATTTGTCTTTCTCTGACTCACTTATTTCACTTAGCATAAGGCCCTCTAGGTCCATCCATGCTGTTACAAATGGTAAGATTTCCTTCTTTTTTATGGCCAAAGTATTACATTGTGAAAATGTACCACAGCTTTTTTATTCACTCATCTATTGATGGACAAGTGGGTTGCCTCCATAGCTTGGCTATTGTAAATAATGCTGCAACGAACATATATTCTTTCAAATTAGTGTTTTTAGTTTCTTTGGATATATAACCAGAAGTGGAATTTCTGGGCCATAAGGCAGTTCCATTTTCAATTTTTTGAGATACCTCCATATAGTTTTCCATAGTGTCTTCACCAATCTGCATTTCCACCAATAATGTACAAGGGTTTTCTTTTCTCCACATCCTCTCCAACATTTGTTTTTTGTTGATTTATTGATAATAGCCATTCTGGCAGGTGTGAGGTGATATCTCATTGTGGTTTTAATTTGTATTTCTCTGATGGGTAGTGACATTGAACATCTTTTCATGTCCATTGGCCATCTGTATGTCCTCTTTAGAGAAGTGTTTATGCAAGTCCTCTCCCCATTTTTTGATTGGATTGTTTGTGTTTTTGGTGTTGAATTGTATGAGTTCTTTATAAATTTTGGATATTAACCATTTATCAGATGTAGCATTGGCAAATATATTCTCCCATTCAGTGGGTTGTCCCTTTGTTTTGTTGATGGTTTCCTTTCCTATGCAAAAATTTTTAGTTTGATGTGATCCTGTTTATTTATTTTTTCCTTTGTTTCCCTTGCCTGAGGAGGAATGTCAGAAGAAAATATTATTAAGAGAGATGTCCAAGATTTTTCTGCCTATGTTTTTTCCTCGGATTTTTATGGTATTGAATCTTACATTTAAATCTTTAATCTATTTTGAGCTACTTCTTGTACATAATATAAGAAGGGCGTCTAGTTTCATTTTTTTGCAATTATCTGTCCAATTTTCTCAACACCACTTATTGAATAGACTGTATGTTCTTGCCTCCTTTATCAAATATTAATTGACCATATATGTGTGGGTTTTTTCTGGGATCTCTATTCTGTTCCATTCATCTCTATGTCTGTTTTTATGCCAGTGCCATGCTGTTTTGATTAACGTAGCCTTGTAATATAGTTTGATATCAGGTAGTATGATCCCTTCAACTTTGTTATTCTTTCTTAAGATGACTGTGATCGTTCAGGGTCTTTTGCGGTTCCAGATATATTTTTGAATTATTTCTTATAGTTCTGTGAAGTATACCATTGGTATTTTGGTAGAAATTACATTGAATCTATAGGTTGGTTAGGGTAGTATGGATATCTTAACAATGTTAATTCTTCCTGGTATGTTTTTAATTTGCATTTCCTTGATGGCTAATGACATTGAACATCTTCTCATGTGCTTCTTTGCCATCTGTATATACTCTTCGGTGATGTCTGTTCATGTCTTTTGCTCATTTTCTAATTGCATTGTGTGATTTTACTGTTGAGTTTTAAGGGTTTTTCTATATATTTTAGATACTAGTACTCTGTCAAGTATTCAATTTTCAAAAACTTTTTCCTGATTTATAGCTTATTTTTATCTTCTTTCACATGGATTTTTCAGAGCCAATATCTTATTGGCTATTTAATAAACTGCAATTTATCAGTTTTCTCTTACAGTTCTTGCTTTTGGTGTCAAGTTGAAGAACTTTTTGCCTGAGTATTTTCTCCTATGCTTTTAAAAAGTGTTTTCTAGTTTAAAACTTTACATTTTAGTTTGTGATAAATTTTGAGCTGATTTCTGTATAAGACATGAGGTCTAGATTGCTGTTTATTTCTCTACCTATGAATGTCCAGTTATTCAGCATTGGTTGTTGAAGATGCCACTCTCCTACCATTGAAATGCTTTTGAACCTTTGTTAAAAAGCAGTTAGGCATATTTGTATGGGTTTATTTCTGGATCTTCTATTTTATTCCATTGTTTACATGGCTATCCCCCTACCAATACCATACTGTCTTAATTATCTATACTAATTTAAGGGTAATATGCTAATTAGACCAGACATCTTCTGGATAGCCTTCTGGACAAAGCCATGGTGGTGGGGGCCGAGGCAGAGGGGCGATCAGGCTTAATAAAAGCATAACATGCTAATTAGACCGGACAGCCGAACGACCTTCCAGACAAAGCTGCCGTGACAAGGGCCGAGGCAGAGGCAGTTAGAGGCAATCAGGTAGGCAGGTAGAGGGTGTTAGGGGCAATCAGGCAAGCAGGCAAGTGAGTGGTTAGGAGCCAGGGATCCCGGACTGTGAGAGTGATGTCCAACTGCTGAGGGACCCCTCCCATGCATGAATTTTGTGCACTGGGCCTCTAGTGTGGCTATATAATAAACCTTAATATTGGGTGGAGTGGTACCCAATATTTCAAAAAAGAAGAATTAATCTACTTATTAGGCTATTTGTTTAAGCCTAGAGCCAGTGTCTGTTCATATAAATTTTAGAATTGGCTTGTCTGTCTACAAAAAGCCTTCTGAGGTTTTGAAAGGGTTGCGTTAAACCTATCTATCATTTTTGGGAGAAATTACATCTTCACTATGTTGAGTTTTCCTCTCCAGGAGCACAGTCTGTCCCTTCCTTTACATGGGTCTCTTCTGCTTCACTTACCGTCCTTTCGGACTTTTCAGTATGCAGATCTTGCACGGGTTTTATTAAGTGCTTCATTTCCTTTGAGCAGTCGTAAATGGTATTGATCTTGATTTTAGCTTCTGCATGTTCATTGTTAGACTTAGAATGCAGTTACTTTTGTGTGTTGATCATGTATCCATCCTGGGACCTTGCTGAGCTCACTGGTTAGTTCTAGGAGTTTGGGGTGGTTTTTTAAATTGTAGATTCCTTGGAATTTTCCACGTGGACATACCCTTTGCAAATAGAGGTGATTTTCTTTCTTTCCATTCTGTGTATCTGTAATTATTTTCAGTACATAAGTTAACATGTCAATACTGGACACATGGGCTCTTAGTTGGATAAATGGAACACACAAATGGACATTTCAGGGCTCTCACTATTCCTCAGTTTGTTTCCTAAGGCGCAGTGTCACCCACTCCCACTAGCATTTCATAACCGTTTTTGCTACCTTGTTTCTCAGCTTTGAGAGTTATCTTTGTAATGTTTTTAGGTAAAATGAATTTTCACCTTGAGAGAAGAATGACGTACATCATTTTATGTCCACAGGTATTTATTTGATTAATCCCCAAGCTAACCACCTTCCACCCTTTTCCTGTTAACAGATGTTATACATTCAGGCCTTGCCAGGACCTTTCCTTTCGATGGAGCCATCATCGTTTGTGGATGTTTACGGCTATATCGCTACCCCTCGGGTTTGGAAACAAAGGTCGACGTTAACATGGCGTCTGGGCCCCACATACCTCTTTGAAGACGCCGTCTCAGTGGAAACTCTGGAAGTTATTAACAAACTCGGCCCGAGATACTGCGGAAACTTCCAAGCTGTGCCTGCCCAAGGTGGAGTGTTCTGACTGATCATGATCTTGCTGATTTTATTTTAAAACCAGACATCCATTTATTTATAGCATATTTATAAAGAGTAACCTCAGCACTGGCCGGTCAGTCAGGAAGACCTGTGTAATTGGATCATTGTATGTTCACAAGCAACAGAAAATGTCACAGGAAAGGAAATGACAACATCCTTCATGTTTCCGCTCCAAAGCTCATGATGGAGGAGAGTGGTGGGTCATACCATCAGCAAAGAGGACAAGAGAGTGAGATGAATAAGATACATTCCTTTTAATGAAGGAGCTTTTTAACTAAAGTACACTGTTGTTTTCAATTATTAAACAGGCAGACAAAACATCCACATTTTCATTATTGATTGTCGGCTGTTGAAGCGGGAGCATCGCTCTCCGCGCTCCGCCGAGTTAAGGGGTCAGCTCCCAGCTGGGACGGGCGATAAGTGCCTCTCGGTCCACATGTCCTGTGATAGCGAAGCGGCCGGGAGCTGTGGAGCACTGCTGTCTCTAGGCCCCGCACCTTCTTTCGCCTTCCTGTTGTCTGGCTAAGCGCTGGCCAGCACTGCGACCAGTCAGGTGTCCAGCCAGTTGCACTGACCATTCTGACCTGCTTCTCCAGTCGCACACGGGGCTCTCCTTGACCCAAAGTCCTGGCACACGGGGCGCTGCCACTCACTGGAGCACCTCGGGCTGTCAGCCCAGCCTGTGTCGCTTCCTTATAAGGCTCTTTCTTATCCTTATCATTCTGATTTGGGGGAGCCGGGTTGCACCCTTGATAGGTGTTGCAAACATAGCAATTTCACACCTGGAAGGCCTCTGTATCATAGTAGGGTTAACGTTGTGAGATTTATCCACGATTTTGTATGTGTCAGAGACGCTCAGGGAGGGGCAAAATATGAGACACGTGAACACAACATGCAAGCATACAAAGTAACAACATGCCAACATACAATGTAAGAAGAAACAAACATTCTTTCGATGGTTACTTCGCCAGTAGCGGTAGATCTTTACGCTCTGAGGACTAATTTTCTTCTCTGTGCAATGAGACTAGAAGTGACTGGAGACCTGTTCCTTCAGGAGCAGACCCTGGTGCAGGCACAGTGCCCCTGGTGGCCGAGGAGAGGGTGTCCATGGGCCTCCACGTGGCCAGCTCGTCCACCACCAGAGTTGCGGACATCAGAAGCACGTACAATGAGGTGGACAGCCGCCTGATTGCCAAGGAGGTACGCCTGCTCACGTCACTTGCTGCCCTTTCGGAATCATGATCCCAGGGCTGCCTTCAGCTTTTAATGCTGAGTGAGTGCTGCTGGGTGCTTGCGCATGTGCAGAGGGGACATGAGGAGTGCTTCCCACTTTGTTTGCTAACATAGTCGACTCCCCACCCATGAGCTCCCATAAGACTAAACCTTTGATCTGTAATTGCTCAGAGGAGAACGTAGATGCTCTCATTCCTCACGGCAGAGCAAGAACAAACAGAATATTTAAACCCTTTGCGGCACTGAGCACCCATTTTCCGCGTGCAGAGCTCCGTGCTCACTGCTCATGACTTGGCTGATGTGCTCAGTCTCCCACCGTCACAGGCAGAGGCCCTGCCTTTGCTGGTGAGCAGGCTCAGGGTAGACCCAGTTGGGCACGAGGAAGTGCCTCACCAGCAGCGTCCTTCCGACGGGGGAGGCCAGGGGCCCACTTCCCAGGCTCTGTGGCCAGTGAGGCCAGGTTGCAGAGATGGAGAGCCGGAGGGACGTGGCCACACAGAACTCTGCAGCACGCTCCACCTGCAGGTGTGCCAGGCCCTTCCCGCCTGCCTCGGCTCCACACCGAGCAGGTGGGACATGTGTGGCACAACTGTACAACCAAAGCTGCACCCTTGATTAAGCCGCAGCTGGGAGGCAGGACAGGAGAGCCGGGCCTTGGGTTCCAGGCTCCCGACGTGGATGGGCCCGGGTGTATTTCCCGAGAGCCAGGTGCTAGCACTGGGCCGGACTCGGCACCTGACCTCCTGGAGCTTGTGACAAGGCCCCTCCTTCCCGGGAAAGGGAGGGTGAGGAGCTCCCCGCTTTCCACTCTCTCTAGATGAACATTTCCTCCCGTGACAACGCCATGCCCGTGTTCTTGCTGAGAAACTGTGCTGGCCACCTCGCAGGCCCTCTTCGGACCATCGGAGCCGTGGCTGTGGGCCACCTGGGTACGTCAGGCTCGGCCTCTGCGGCGTTTGGGAAGAAGGTCCAGCGTGTGCCAGCGCCTGTGCAGCCTGGAGTCCTGAGCTGCATTGGGGACACAGCGGGTGGAGCCAGGGCGGTGCCAGCACAGGAGGGAGGAGCTGGGGGCTTAACCCTGCCAGGGAGCTGGTCTCCACACTGAGTGAGGTCAGCTCACCTCACTGCATCTAATTGGTAGTGAATGCAGCTGCTCTCCATGCCGGCATCTGTGCACAATGGAGCACAAGTAATGGGCGCAGTGGGCCTCTGTGCCAGCAACTGTCAAAGCAATGAGTTGGTGCAAGCACCCAGGGCCGCAGGGTGGAGGGGCAGAGGTGTCAGAGGAGCCAGCAGCCTCAGGTGGCACCGAAGGCATCTGGCTTCTCCTGCACTCCGGACAGTGATGGAGGGCAGTGATCTGAAGGACTCAGCATAGATTCTCCCAGTGACTTAAGACTTTCTAAGCCCCTGACCCTCCTCCCCACTCTCCCTGTGCACAGGCCCCTCCTCTCACTCCTCCCTGTGCACAGGCCCCTCCTCCCTCCTCTCCCTGTGCACAGGCCCCTCCTCCCCCCTCTCCCTGTGCACAGGCCCTTCATCCCCCCTCTCCCTGTGCACAGGCCCTTCATCCCCCCTCTCCCTGTGCACAGGCCCTTCATCCCCCCTCTCCCTGTGCACAGGCCCTTCATCCCCCCTCTCCCTGTGCACAGGCCCTTCATCCCCCCTCTCCCTGTGCACAGGCCCCTCCTCCCCCCTCTCCCTGTGCACAGGCCCCTCATCCCCCCATCCCTGTGCACAGGCCCCTCATCCCCCCTCTCCCTGTGCACAGGCCCCTCCTCCCAGCCAGCCCCCTGTGCACAGGCTCTCTGTCCTGAGTGGAAGGTGGCATGGTGCTGCGGGGACTTTGCACTGCATGAGGCTATGCCTGTTGATGGCTTGCCCCTTTGTCCCACACAGGGGTACGGGTGTTCCACTCCAGCCCCGCTGCCAGCAGCCTGGACTTCATTGGCGGGCCTGCCATCCTCCTGGGCCTCATTTCCTTAGCAACAGATGACCACACCATGTACGCAGCTGTGAAAGTTCTGCACTTGGTCCTGACCAGCAATGTCATGTGTGACCGCCTGATGCAGCACATCTCTGGGTACCAGGTAACCTCACCCCCACCTGCGTCTCTGACTCCCTGAGGGGGACAGTCCCTCCACGGTGACTCTGGAGAAGGGAAGCTTAGAGCCTCGGGTCTGGAGACTCTGGCCCCCAGCAGGGGCCAGGTCACAGCGGCCAGGGAGGGACTGGCTGGACAGGACGCACACCTGTGTGGCCGCCAGCACCTTCACTGAGGAACTGAAGCATCGTCTGTGGCCTGCCCCTGTGTCTAGCATGATGGCGAAGAGGCCAGGCCTTGGATCCCGAACGTCAGGTCTGCATCCCCCACTGCTCTGACTTGCTGTTTAACCTGGATGAGTTACTCCCCACCTGCAGCTTCCCCCTGGTCCGGTACAGACTCCGTGCCCCTCATCACGGGGTGCAGGGAGGACTGATTTAATACAGATGGGGGGTTTGAATGATGTCTGGCGCAGAATACGTGCTCTGTAAGTGTTGGCCATCTTTACTTAGGCTTAAATCTCTGCTCCTCCATTCTCCTGTGTAAATGGAAGTGATGATAGCACCTACTGCGCAGGTTGTGATGATCAAGGGAGTGAGTGTGTGCTGAGTGCTTAGCAAGTGCCTGCTCAGGGTGCCTGCTGTCTGTGTGCACTGGGACTTAGGGCTGCTTGCGCTTCGCAGAGCCAGATGGGACTGGTCACAGCCCTGGAGCCTTCCTGGGCGGCTGGGCGGCCGTGGGAAAGGAGGCGCCAGGGCAGGTCGCGGGTGCAAGTCTAGACAAGGTCAGGGGCACACAGGCTGCCATGGCTCCTCCTGGGCAGGGTGCTGGGAGACAGCATCCCTGCCTTTGGGCCCTAAGCCAGGAGCTGAGCAAGGAGATCGGGGTGATGTCCCCTCAGGCCCACCCGCTCTGTCTGGGCTGCTGCACAACTGGACGGGGCCCTTCCTCCCGCTGCTCCTGCGAAGCTGGTGGCAGCAGTCATAGTTCTGCACTGAGACCTGACCACACCTCTCCCCACGTGGACTCTCCAGCGGCGTCTAACCGCTAATCCTCGTTCCAGGCCCGGGACTACTTTCCCAGGCCTGCGAAACTCGCTGCCCCTGCGCTTCAGCCCCACCCCCTGCCCACAGCGCTTCCCGGCACTGCTACCTCCCCCAGCCCCGCACAGCTCCGTTAGCTAAACTTGCGTGACTGGGTACACCCGTGCCCTGGGCTGGCAGTGCCATCTCAGTCTCTCCCCAGGTCCACTCCCTCTTAACTCCCCAGGTCAGGCTCCCACCCCTGCGCTGAGCGTGTGCCGCCTCCTGCTGCCCGCGGCACCAGGAGATGCCGGGGCTGACCCCGCGCACACTGTAAAGCCTGCTCCTCGCCACTGGGCTGCAGGCCTCTGAGCCTGGCACCCCTCGCTGGTGCCAGTGCATGACCGAGGCCAGACAGACGCTCAGTAAATGTTGTGATAGTGATGGGTAGGTCTGCATTCATATTAAAAGTCAAGAATTGGGGCTTTTGGTAGATACAAGTTTTTTATTATACTGATAAAGGCAGCAGCCGTGGGAATTGTGCCAAGTTAGCACTTAGGTATCTGCTGGGGCTGGGGATTTTAATAATTATGTGAACATTTCCCACAAGGTACAAAGCCCCATGTACTCTCGTGGTATATCGAGAAGGACGAAACAGACAGAACCAAGGCAATTTTAGTAGAAACTGAACGCAGCGTGTCCAAGACTCTCTCCCGGGGCCACCGCACCTGCCACTCAGTGGCTCCCCAGCTTCTTTCCGGGAGCTCCGAGCTCCACAGAGCGCCTGGCTCCTGCCCCCCTGTCTCCTTGCTGCCAAGCACAGAACCTGCCCTGTCACGAGTGCTTCGCAAGGGCCCATCATATGAGCACATGCCTTGGAGGAGAGGACGTGCCAGGAGCTGCAGAGGCGCCGCCTCACACATGGTTAGGAAGCAAAAGAGCCTCATGAAAAAGAAAGGCGTTGGGCCCGGCTGGTGTGCCTCAGTGGTTGAGCATCCACTCATGAACCAAGAGGTCAGCGGTTCCATTCCTGGTCAGGGCACATGCCTGGGTTGCAGGCTTGACCCCAGTACGAGGTGTGCCTCTCCCTTCCTCTCGCTCT
>NW_006285939.1:1376458-1377056 GCF_000327345.1 Myotis davidii
GGCACCGCCCCCCGCCATGGCTCCTCCTGGGCAGGGTGCTGGAAGACAGCATCCCTGCCTTTTGACCCTAAGCCAGGAGCTGAGCAAGGAGATTGGGGTGATGTCCCCTCAGGCCCACCCGCTCTGTCTGGGCTGCTGCACAACTGGACGGGGCCCTTCCTCCCGCTGCTCCTGCGAAGCTGGTGGCAGCAGTCATAGTTCTGCACTGAGACCTGACCACACCTCTCCCCACGTGGACTCTCCAGCGGCGTCTAACCGCTAATCCTCGTTCCAGGCCCGGGACTACTTTCCCAGGCCTGCGAAACTCGCTGCCCCTGCGCTTCAGCCCCACCCCCTGCCCACAGCGCTTCCCACCCGGCACTGCTACCTCCCCCAGCAAACTTGCGTGACTGGGTACGCCCGTGCCCTGGGCTGGCAGTGCCATCTCAGTCTCTCCCCAGGTCCACTCCCTCTTAACTCCCCAGGTCAGGCTCCCACCCCTGCGCTGAGCGTGTGCCGCCTCCTGCTGCCCGCGGCACCAGGAGATGCCGGGGCTGACCCCGCGCACACTGTAAAGCCTGCTCCTCGCCACTGGGCTGCAGGCCTCTGAGGCACCTCT
>NW_006285939.1:1377451-1383898 GCF_000327345.1 Myotis davidii
AGCAAAAGAGCTCATGAAAAAGAAAGGCGTTGGGCCAGGCTGGTGTGCCTCAGTGGTTGAGCATCCACTCATGAACCAAGAGGTCAGCGGTTCCATTCCTGGTCAGGGCACATGCCTGGGTTGCAGGCTTGACCCCAGTACGAGGTGTGCCTCTCCCTTCCTCTCGCTCTAAAACATCACTAAAGACATTTTTTAAAAAGAAAACAGAATGGCGATTGGTGGACCAGAGGAGTGGGTTGCCTGGGTTTTTAGGAAGAGGTGGGAGAGGCAAGGAGTAGCCCTGGCTGTCTTTGCTCTGCTCATGCTGTCTGAGTGCTGCCTAAGAGCCAGGCACCGTGCTAGGCACCGGGGATGCGGCCGAACAAATGGGGTTAGCTTCTCCCTCCCAGGAACACACTGTCTGTCTTAGTCTGTTCAGGCTGCTATAACAAAACACCATAACCCGGGGGTGGGGAGTGGGGCGGCGGGGGGAGTTATAAACAACAGACGTTTGTGTCTCGCAGTTCTGGAGGCTGGGAGTCCAAGAGCGAGGTGTGGCAGATGGTGTGAGGTGAGGGCCTGCCTGGTTCATAGATGCCCACCTTTCTCTGGGTCCTCACAAGGTGGAGGGTGAGGGAGCACCTGAGGTCTCCGTATAAGGACCCCAATCCCACTAGAGCCTCCACCCTCGTGACTTAATGACCCCCAAAGGCTGTACCCCTAATAGCATCACACTGGGGATTAGGTTCCAACATATGAATTGGGGGAGGCATAAACATTTAATTTACATCACTGTCTAATAGGACAGGCAGAGAAATACTATGAGATGAAGACTTGGTATACCTCATTTGAATAAAGAACCCACCAGATTCAGGGCTTTAATGTGCACATGGCGGCAGAAGAAGAAAGTCTATAAGCTCTTCTTGTGGCTTAAAGAAGAAACATTCCAGGCATTTATGTCTCCATGGGAATTCAGAAGGGAGGCTGGCAGTGCCGAGGGGGGGCAATGCCAGGCTTACATAGACACCAGGTTATTATCGTTCTTGCCTACCTTGCCTCTTTCTAAAGAGCCGCATCCTACCGCATCCCTTCTTCTTCTGCATAACCCGTGTGCCCAGTCGCCACGACCTGGACAGGCTGTGTTTGGGGTCCGTTCGCCCCGAGGCACGTGCTCCAGGAGGGAAGGCCTGGTCTGCTTGTCCATTGCTGCACCCTGACAGCACCTGCTAGAAGTAGGTTTGTAGTCAAGCCTGTGACTGAGCCAGAGAATGATAACGGGGGTCTTCAATGCACCAGCTCGCTTGGGAGGGGATCTCATCATTTTTCAGATGTTCACTGTATTTATTTGCTGATTTGCTGAGTGGATTTGAGAGCACCAGGAAAGCGTATATCTTTCTACCTGTTATTTTCATCCAATTTACTTACTCTCCTCTTCTCAGCCTGGGTGACATCCTGAGGTTCATAGGATGGATTTTCATAGCCTGGGAAAGAAGGATAGCATTCAGACCGGCATTAAAAACACATGCAGCTGCCCCGCAGGGCTGCGGGGAATGGACAGGTGTGAGCCACTGCACGGCAGCCAGGCGGCGAGGGAAGGACCAGAAATCTGCCCTCCAGGGAGCATGCGTTTCTACCTTGGAAATGATGAGTAACAACAAGGAAGCTTGGGACCGGGAAATGGAGTGATTAATGCTTCAGAATGACCTTTGACACGAGTGTGGAAGGTGGATCAGAGGGGTGAGATTTGAGCAGGAGACTGAGATAGAAGCCAGTCTGCTCTGCGACTGCATTCCTGACCTGGAGAGACTTGGGTCCTTGTGAGCAGTCTGGGAAGACCACTCAGGAGATCAGCCAGTGCACATGCCAGAAGGCAGCAGGCAGGGAGGAGGGAGCTACTGAAACCTCCTAAGTTTGAAAAGTTTGTGAGACCAAAAGTCAGTTGCCAAGTGGGTAGATGGCTCGAGCTTAGAAGGACAAACTGAGCTGGGCATAAATGTGAGTCATCAATATCAGCACGATGCTATTTAACCCAAGAAAATTGATGAAAAAGTCAAAGAGGAGTAGAGAGAATAGAGAAGAGAACTCAAGAGGAAGACACAAGGAGCTAACCTTGTAGATTGGAAATATGATTAAAGCCCAACCAACGAAGGAGATTGGGAAGAAAGAGGGAAGACAAACTAAAGAAAACTGCCAAAGATTCTGAAAGAAGAAGTATTTGGAGAAGGCGGTGTAGCCAAACAATGCTCAGGATGAAGCAAACTAAGGACAGATGTATTTCCAGGGTATTTGGCACCTGGAAGTCACTGGGGACCTTGCTAAGGCAGGTGGACAGGTGGAGGCAGCAACCAGCTGAAGGGGGTGGAAGTGAGAACATAGGTGAGGACGTGGAGCCAGAATGCACCCCTAGTGCTTTCAAGAGGTTTGCTGAGGAGAGGGGTAGCAAAGTGGGGTCAGAGCTAGAGGGATGTGGGCTCAAGGGAGGGATATTTTTAAGAAGAGAAATACTAGAGCCTTCTGTTGGTGGAAGGAAGGAGGGAAGGAGAGAGAGAGACAGAGAGAAAGAGAGAGAGAGTGAGAGAGAGAGAGAGAGAGAGAGAGAGAGAGAACTAGAGAAGAGAAGAATTATCTCAAGAAACAGAGTCCTGGTGAAGGTGAGGAGGGGGCTGGAGGCCAGGTAGGACCTTGCCTGTGAGAGAAAGGCATGCAGCGCGGGCGTTACTGATGAGGGGTGGGAAGGCGAAAGAGCTCATTGCTGATGGGTTCTGTCTTCTCAGCAGAGCATGAGGTGGGTGGTAGCAGGGAAGGAAGGTTGGGGGAGGAAGGAGAGATGAAACACTGTCTTTCAGACAAGGAGAACCAGCTTGCTGGAGAAACAGAGTAAGCTGCGTGCCAGCTGGACACTCCGCACCGATAGTGTAAAGTGAACCAGCCAGTGAGGGCGACCTTCCTGAAGCAGCTTTCAGCTTCCTGACTGTGTGCTGGTGGTGGAGGAGAGCGAGGGTGTCACCAGGTTTCAGATGTGTCAGAGACCTGACCAGCACAATCTAAGGGGATCCTGATATTTGATGATCACAGTTGTCTTAGTTTGGGCTGCTGTAACAAATACCAGAGACTGGGTAACTTGTAACAACAGACATTTGTTTTCACATAGTTCTGAAGGCTGGGGAGTCAAAGACCAGGGTGCCAGCCTGGTCAGGTGGGGCGCGGGCCCTTTCCTGGATCACAGAGGCCAGTTTCTGATTGGTCCTCACATGGCGGAGAGCAGGAGAGGCAGGTCTCATGCCTCTTGTAAGGACACTGGTCCCTTTGTGAGGCTCAACGCTCCGGCCCTCATCTATTCCTCACTACATCACGAAGGACCCACCACATTGCCAGGCAAAGGTTTCAACACAGAGATGTTGGAAGAACACAGACATTCAGGCTGTAAAACAAGGACGACTTTCCGGTGGCCCGTTGAAAGGGGCCTGAGCGGATGGGGAAAGGGGGGGACTGGTTCGGATCCAGGCGCAAGGACCTGAGCTGTGGGAGGGCTGAGCTGAGAACCGGAGGGGATGGGTGCATGAGGACCAAGATGCCGGTGGTTGGCTACACAGCCTGACTTTGTGAGGCTGAGGTCAACGCAGCAGGAGGCTGGGGGTCCATCATACGGTGTCTGAGATGGGCCGGGCCACGGGGCTGCCAGCGCCGCCTCTGGCACGGGTGCCGGAAGCTGCCAGTTCCCGGGGTCTGGCACATGCAGTACAGGGGCGTGTCTGGTGGCTGCAGCCGGAGTGATGGGGTTATCGGGGTTTGTGGGTAGTCGGTGTCTTCCTGGTGATATGCAGCATGGATGGGATGGCTGTGAATGTGGGGTCCAGTACAGCGGGTGAGAGAGCCCTGAGCATCGGAAGGAAACCAGGAGAGAGCAAGGGGCGTTCTGGGGACAGAGGGAGAGTCGGGAAGGGCAGGCCCTGTGGCGAGTGGGTCACGGGGGGACCGGTGGGCAGTGGCGGGGAAGCAGCGCGGCAGTGGGCATATGAGCTGCTTCTGGGAACACAGGCCGAGGAGGCAGCCCCACCAAGCAGGGTTCCAGGCGGCTCAGCAGAGGCGCGGGGACAGGGGACAGCGGGCGAGGAGAGGCCTCAGAGGCACTCGGCTCCAGCTGCTCCTGCATTGACCTTCCAGGTGATGGCCTTTCTCCTGAGGAAAAAGAGCTCCCTGCTCACCCACCGCGTCCTGCAGCTCATCCTGGCCGTCGCGGGCACTGCCGAGCTGGGCTTCGGGCCTTCCGCCCGCACCAACATTGGGGTCTTCCAGCATGTCCTCTGCGACTTTGAGGTAAATGGAGATGGGGACATACACACACTGCAGGGGGGTATGAGGGGGGAGCCTGCAGGGGGTGTGAGGGGGGAGCCTGGCTTCCTGGTGGTGGGATGGCTGTGAGGGGAAGCCCCAAAGGCTTGAGAGGGGAGGCCCAGCTTCATAATGGAATCCCTCCCCCCCGTGGCCCTGGGCAAATCCCTGAGTTGCATTTTCGATGGTGAAATAGAGGTCAGCGTCTTCCGTAAACCAGATGCAATCTGGGAAAGGATTTTGAACTGCAGGGCGATACCTTAGATACTGTATATGGGGCTAAAAGGCACGCGCCCATTCCTTTGGGGGCTGCTGTTCACAAAGGCTCCCTTAAAGGAGTGACTGAGAAATGTTGGGGGCAGGCCTGAGGGCAGCGAGGAAACAAGACTGAGTGGGCAGGCCCATGGAGGAAACATCCTTGACCGAGTGCACCCGGGGCGGTGATGACAGGAGGCAGCCCCTCCACGCAGCTGCCGAGCCTGGACACGTGCAGGAGGCACCAGTGTGCGGGTGTGAGGGAGGCAGGCACAGGGCAGTGAGAGCCAGCTCAGCCTTGCAGCTCAGGGCTGGGCGGAGTCTACAGGCTCCCAGAGGGACCTCCAGGCAGAGGGCCTGCTGTTCGCACACTTGGGGGATGAAAGCAGCCAGGGGACTGAGAGCAAGGGGCTTGGGGAGCCCCTGCCAGGAGATGAGGCAGAGGGGGCGGTGGAGAGGGCGGAAGACTGAGCCACAGGACATGCATTTCAGTCCACGTGTGCCCGAGTCCATGGAAGTGTTTTTAAAACTTTTTAAAGTTAGAGATAATATATGCTTATTACAGAATGCTTTAAATTAAATAAAAGTGTGTGTGTCGGGCGGGGGGGGGGAGGGCATGAAACTACTTCTGAGACCCAGACAACTGTTGCTGACCTTGAGTGCTGCTTGTTAAGCGCTCTGTGAGTGCTGTTATATTTTCTGCCAGCTCTATGTTTTATCAGTTATGACCTTGGTGTGGATGTTATTAGTCCTATCCTTTCCTATTAACATAAACATTTATCAATTTACTTGAGGCCGGTGCACGGATTCATGCACCGGTGGGGTCCCTCGGCCTGGCCTGCACCCTCGCAATCTGGGACCCCTCAAGGGATGTTGGGTTGCTGGTTTCGGCCAGATCCCCACAGGCCCAATCTAGACAGGAGGGAGCCCGATCTTGTGCATTGAGAGTCTGTCCCCTGGTGGTCAATGTGTGTCATAGCGACCGGTCAACCGGTTGTTCAGTGATTAGGTCGTTCAGTCGCTTAGGCTTTTATGTGTATAGGTTATGGACTTTGCAAGCATTGTCCGCGGTCAGGATGGAATCTGAGCTGTGCCTGACATCATTCCGTGCTGTCAAACTCCGAGACTATTTCCGTGTATTATTGTTATCAGTGAGCGCTTTTATACACTGCTTTTTTGCATACATTCCCCTCAATTAAAAATCCCTTGGAATTATTAGGGTAAAGGCTTTATAAATAAACTTTGGATTATTGACAAGTTTGGCTAAACTACTGATTCCTCGGGGACACGTTAGAATTTTACTTTAGGTCTATTTCTCAGGGGCAAGACCCCCAGACAGGGAGATGGTCCCTGGATTGTTGCAGAAATCCAGGTGGGAGATTTGAAACCTGAATTTCCAAAAGGCGGTGAGGTAAAGAGGATCAAGGAGGATTATAATTCACATGAGAATTGGTTTATACTGAACAACAAGGGAAACACTATATACCGAAGCACTGTGTGGGGAGGCTTCTGGAAGCAGGGCATGGAGGAAGCTTTATACCCCTCGGGTACCTGTCAGAAAGAGAACACTCTAAACTCATGAACAGAGGCTTCAGGTTAAGAGGTTAGAACAACTGAAAAACAAAACAAAACAGAAAACCACAAACTAAAAACAAACTAAAAGTAAATTCTAAGAAAGAAAGAAGGAATAATGAAGACGAAAACATCAACTGTTTCAATAGGAAAGAAACTACCACAGAAAGGATCAATGAGGCTAATAACTGGCTCTAAAAGAATAAACTACTGAGATTTGTCAGGATAAAAGGCAGAAGGAATGCTAAATAATGCTGGCAAGGTGGGAGGAGGGAGGTCCACGGGGATGAGCAGGGGGAGGGGGAGGAG
>NW_006285939.1:1384020-1421480 GCF_000327345.1 Myotis davidii
ATGGACCATAATTATCAAATAAATTGAATCATATTTATTTTTATTTATTTATTTTTAATCCTCAATGATATTTTTCCATTGATTTTTAAAGAGAGTGGAGGACAGAGGGAAAGACGGAGAGAAATATTGGTGTGAGAGAAACACATTGATTGGTTGCCTCTGCACATGCCCTTATCATAGCCCAGGCCAGGGAGGAGCTTGCAACTGAGGTATGTGCCTTTGATTGGCATCAAACTCGGGACCCTTTGGTCCGCAGGCCGACACTCTATCCACTGAGCCAAACCAGCTAGGGCTGGAATCACTGGTTTAAAATCTTACAAACGAAATCCACAAGGAAGGTCTAGGCCCGGCTGTCTGTAGAGTTCCACCTGTCAGGACGTAGGCCCTCCCAGCCTTAAAAACTCCTCCAGGAAACTGAAAAAGGAACACTCCCAGGTTATTTTATTAGCTGATCTGGACACCTGAACCAAAGAAGGACAGGATGGGAACCTGAAAAGTGAAGGCCAATCCTATTCGCTACTGTAGCTCTCCAAGTCCTGAGGAAATCATCAGCGAATTGAGCCCGGCCGGGAAGTGGCCTGGGTCTGAGATGAGCGCCAGGCCTGTGAAGGCCGCCGCGAGGCCCGGTACCGGCTCCCTGTGCACCCGCTTTCCTGCACGGAGAGACAAGAGAGCACGCCCCGCCCCGTCGCTGGGCTCCAGGGCACCCCTGCCACCAGCCGGCCCAGCAGCTACCTGTGCAGGACCCCAAGCTCCCAGCTGCTCCTGGAACAACCAGGACACCACCCTTCCTGGGAACCAGCATCCTCGAGTGAGCTGTGCCTTTAAAGCTGAGGCTAAGAAAACAAGCAACCAGTAAACACCAAAGTAAAACAAAATAAAAATTTAAGATGACAAGAAGAGTTTCAAGTAAAACGAGGGCAGTGATGTGTGTATTGTATTGGGAGGTCACTTGGAAGTAATGACAGACCTAATGAGAAATAAATAATGGGTCAGACACACGTGAAGAGTGGAGAGGAGGAGGGAAGTAGAGGCAGGCTTTTGACGAAGAAGTGAGAAGAAAATAGAGGGAGGGAGTTTCAGGGCTTAAGATAGGAGGCGGGTCTGGTTGTTGGCCAAGAGGAGGAAGGAGTGGAAAGGGGGTAGTTAAAATACCAGTGGGAGAATCAGCTTTTAATAGCACAAGTCATTGGAAAAGAGGGTGGGTTTGGAAACAAGAAAATCAGTTACAGGAGAAGGGGGATCTGTGATGACTGGACAGACAGTGGAGAGGGAGGGGGGCAGTTGAGGAGCAGTAGGGACAGGAAGTGGAGGGTAGTCAAGTCTTAGGTTTCTGGTTTTTAAAAGGGACAGGCAGATAATTGTGGCATGTGCCATGGTCTCAGGGTGGGAGAGGGCACAATTGGACACATGATACATTTGATATTTAAGTCAGCCATCTCAATGCAGTCCTTAGTAGGGGTTATAAGACAGGATAAGCAGCAAAAGATTCAACTGTCTACATTTCCAGCCTATTTGGTACAATGTAAAGGAATTTCCGAAAGGGCTAGGCAGCGTCCGATGTGCTCTGGCAACCTGGGACTGTTCCAATGCCCTGGAGGGAGGAGGGCAGGGGCACAGCAGCAAGGGGATTGCTGGGGTCATGTCTTGCTCTCTCAGTTCTCCAGCTCCTACATTGGCAAGGCCTTTATTCAGGGACTGCCTTTGTGAGTGAAGATGTGGCTTGTGCAGGGCCCTCGACCTATGCCTTGAGGTGCTTGACTGGAGCCCCCACAGCCCACATGGGCTCTGCATGCAGCAGCGCCCGCTCTGTGCACTGAGCAGGAGTGAGCTTGCAGAGCGGGGAGTCTGCCAGCCTGCTTCAGGCTTAGCGCAGCGCGCTCAGTTCACCTGGATTTCCTGTACGTCCACTCTTACAAAAAATAATGGATTCTTCGTAAGTGCCTACCATGTGGTAGGTGTGGTGCCAGGCCCTGGGGATCCCAGAGGGATGATTTCTGTCTACACTGGCCTCCTGATAGACGGGTCGCTGTGCTCTTCTGCTTCCCCCACAAGAGCCATGGCCACCTGTGTCATCACGTGAGGTTCATTACTGACCCACGGCCACCTGTGTCATCGCGTGATGTTCATTACTGACCCACGGCCACCTGTGTCATGGCGTGAGGTTCATTAGTGACCCACGGCCACCTGTGTCATTCGAGTGAGGTGGAAATGAGACACAAGGATCGCCATCCACTTGGCCCTAGAGGACAGATAGCAGCTGCCTTTTGTTCACTGTGAATGAAACCGCCTCGGTGATAAGCTCACTCCCGGGACCTCAGGGCTTCCCCTCTGGCTTCGGTCACGGTTCTGCTGTGCAGGAGGAGGGGCATGGGCTGTGCTGCAGGCTTTATGAGGAGAGTGTTGCACGCACAAGTCGGGTGTTTAGTTACCACAGCGTAAAATCGGAAAGGGAAGGCCCGCTTCTAATTCCAGCCCTGCCACTTGCTGGGGGTGAAGGGACTTGTCACTCGCCTGGTCTGTCTCGGCCCTGTTTTCTCATCTCTGAAGTGGGAACACGGGCATTGGCCTTGTAGGAAGAGAGGAGCCTGGCGTGTGGACCCCGGGCTGCAGGCCCCGGCCTGGGCAGACATTGGTTAGCACAGGTGTCCTGTTGAATCTAGACCCATTGTTTAGGGCCAGGCAGCCACGGAGATGAGGAGAGATGGGGTGTTTGGGCTTTCCCAGGACAAAGCCCTCCAGGCTGTCAGGAGATTGGGTCCGATTCCAGAGGGAAACTGGGTTGGTGACTGCAGGCCGAGGAGACCAGCCCAGCGCGCTATGCGTTCACACTGTTGGAGGCCCGTTCTCGGCCCTGCTTCACCGGTGCTTCTGTCTTCCAGCTCTGGATGAGAGCCGCGGACAACGTGGAGCAATCCCTCTTCTCCCACCTCCTGGAAGTCCTCCGGTCGCCAAGGTAGGCTGGGCTTCGGCCCTGGACATTAGAAGCCAGGGCTTCTCACCAGAAAAGGGACTGAGAGGGCAGGGCACACCCTCTCTCTCTCTCTGTCTCTCTCTGAGTGCGTGTCCCCTGAGGTAGCGCGTCCGGCTTAGAGGGCTCAGGCTTCTGTAACAAAACTGCCCAGGAGAGGTGGCTTATAAACAGCAGAATCTATTCCTCCCAGGCTGGAGGCTGAGGGTCTAAGATGGGAGATCAGTGCCTGGTGAGGACCTTTCCTCCAATGAAGAGGTGGCTGTCTTCTCACTGTCCGCACCGTGGGAGGGGCTGGGAAGGTCACTGGGGTCTCTTGTGAGAGCACTAATCCCATCACCAGCATCACCTTCACGACCTAAACCCCTCCCGAAGCCCACGGCCGAGGGGTAGGTTTCCACATAAGAATTTAGGGCAGCCGTGGGCAAACTATGGCCCTCGGGCCGGATCCCGCCCGTTTGAAATGAATAAAACTATTGAAAAAAAAGACCGTACCCTTTTATGTAATGATGTTTACTTTGAATTTATATTAGTTCACACAAACACTCCATCCATGCTTTTGTTCCAGCCCTCCAGTCCAGTTTAAGAACCCATTGTGGCCCTCGAGTCAAAAAGTTTGCTCACCCCTGATTTAGGGGAATAACAAGCAACAGCAACAGAGAGCCCTAGCGAGTTTGGCTCAGTGGATGGAGCTTTCTTTGGGCCTCAGACTGAAGGGTCGCGAGTTTGATTGTGGTCAAGGGCATGTACCTCAGTTGCAGGCTCAATCCCCAGCCCTGGTCAGGGTGAGTGTGGGAAGCAACCAAGTGATGTGTCTCTCTCACATCCATGTTTCTCTCTCTGTGTCTCTACCCCTCTCTTCCACTTTCTCAAAAAAATCAGTGGAAGAATATCCTGGGGTGAGGATTAACCAGAAAAACAACACAATTTGGGGGTCACAAACATGCAGACTATAGCAGCACCTTCCCCGAGGCTCACGCATGTGGGCATGTGTGTCTCCTCTGCAGGTTGGGGGCCGCGGAAGCAGCTTCCTGGCTCTGGTGTCAGGGCTCAGTGTGGCCAGCAGAAGGGACACACCTCTCCCACCCTCTCTCCGCTGGTGCCTCCCGCCATTCCCCTCGGAGGCAGGGCAGTAGGAGGCAGGGCAGTCCGGGCGCTTTGGTTGTAAGTGGCAGAACCGCACTCTAACCAACTCAGGGAAGGAAGAGAGAGAGGAAAGGGTGTGAGGAAGTGGAGAAGGAATTCATTGCTCATTCAGTAGAAAGGGGCCGAACTCCCCTGGGGCTGGCGCCACTCATACCCCTTTATCTGAGGTCTGTCCCCATCTAGTCTCTGCTTTCTTAATCTGTGTCCTTTCCACAATCTCTGTGACAGGGCCGCAGGCGTCTCAGGGCACCTCCTGTGCTCAGCACAGCCCAGCAAGGGCTGCTTGGTCCCCCACAGGCCGGGGCAGGAGTGGAGGGGAGTTAGGAAGGAGTGGCTCCTGAAGAAACCCAGCATCTGTGGGCTGTGATCAGGATAAGGGAGGAGGGAGGCAGGGGGCAACGTGTCCCCATTGCATTTCAGGGGCTGTTGGCGCTGCAAGGGGAGAGGGGAAGGAGGCCCTCCAGGCAGCAGGGGAGAGGAAATGCAGAAAGCAGTCCGCTTAGCTCTGCCATGAGAAAGCTCAGGAAAGATGGGGGGTGGGGGGGGCAGTGCTCACAAGCAACAGACACACAGACTGGGCTGGCTCTGAGTCTCAGGGTGTCAGGGACGCCAGTGTGGCAGATGTTAGAGCCAAAAGGCACTTCCCGAAGGAGCATTCCACCCATTTCCCCTCCCTCCACCTTTGCTTTCTTCCCATTTTCCACTCTCTCTCTGTGCCTGTTATTCGCTAAGAGGTGGGCATGCACCCTGGAGCTGTTTTCTGGGGGGTGGGGGGGAGGAGAGGGGAGTAGAATTTACTGGAAAGAGCATGTGATAAACTCGAGGAGGGGCCGAGGGTGCTTGAATTCTGCCTCATTCCCCTGACTGCCGCGGAGTGCTCACCCACTGTGTGGCTTGGGGCGGGAAGAGCGCCCACCAGCCGGCTTGCCAGGCCGGGCCTGGGTGTGGGGTGCTCAGGGTCACCACACTCCAGTGGCTGTCATTGCTCCAAGTTCGTCTGGCGGCATTGGAGCCGAGGGCCACAGAGCACGCCGGCCTGGAAAACCTTTCCAGCAGAAACAACAGTAGATTTGGTTCATCCCAGTGAAAGCTTTCACTGCCTCTCTCCTGGGCTCGCAGGGAAGGCCCCAGGAGCGCTGGCGTGGCCCACCAGGCACAGCTGATACCCAGGCTCGTCTTCCTCTTCAATGAGCCGGGCCTCGCCCCCTCCAGGATCCCCACCATCATCACCATCCTGGGCTGGCAGCTGAGGGGCCACTTCAGTGTCCAGGACTTGCTCAGGTACTGCGCCCAGCTGCCAGGGCAAGGGCAGGGCTCAGGCTGGTTTACCAGGGACTCCCCTGACCACACTCACCACAGCCTCCCTCCCCTTCAGTGCAGGGCGGGTTCCAGGTCTCTGTTGAGAGGAGGGTGCATGTGCAAGACCCCGGCAGGGCTGTGGGCGCCCCGCTCCCCGGTGCTGACACACCTGTCATGCCAGGAATCCAGACTTTCCAAACAGCCCAGCCCATGACATTGAACCTCGTCCATCTTCACTGCCACCCGTTCTGTTGACCTGGCAGCCCCAACTTAACTGCTCTGATGAATCCTGACAGACAGTAGAAGTCTCTGGAAATATTGCATTAACCACAGGATAGCGTGCTCCCCTCGAACCCTGCCTTGCAGCCACATTGGGGTGTTCTGTGTAGGAAACCTTCACGTGTGTTCAGCAACATGAGCCTGTCCTTCTCTCTGTTAAGGGTCGCGCTGTTCGTGGTGTACACCCTCCAGCCCGCTTCGGTGGATGAGCGGCAGATCTGCGCAGACAGGGCCCCGGAGCCCCCGGGGCCTGGTGAGGAGACTGCTCCAGCCACCAGCCTGAGAGCCACATGTGCTGGGCCAGGCTGTAGAGGGCGGGGTTGAGACAATCACAGGGGCCCAATTGCAGTGGCCGCCCGCTGTCCGTGCTGCATGTGCGGCTCCCTCCCAGAGATGTCTGCCCTGCCCTGTGCCCGCTGCACTAGCCATTCCCAGTCCCTCTGAGCCACCTGGTCACCTTGTGCTTCTAAAGCCCGGGCTCCTCTGTGCCCAGGTTGGGCTGTGTCTCTGAGTGTCACCCCGCCAGGCCCAGAGCAGCAGCTGTCGCGTTCCGTGTCCCCTCTGCTGGGGCCGGTGTGAGGGAGCAGGCACTGCGCTCTGTCCTGGCCCTCCAGGTGTGCTGTCTGGCCCAGGAGCCTCAAACCCATGTGAAATTTTAATTACTTGAAATGAAGTGCAGTTAAAAAGTCCATCCCTCAGTCACACTGGCCACAGTCCCAGGGCTTGATAACCACAGGAGGCTGGTGGCTACTGCATGGACAGGGCCGGTGCAAAAGATTCTCCTGGCCAGTGCTGCTCAATCTAAACAAGTTCTCTCTTCTCCTAGATCTAGACTGAAAAGTAGGCATTATCATTTCCATTTTGCAGATGAGGAAACTGAGGCTCAGATATTAGGGCCTTAATAAGAACGTGGGCTAGAATCCAAACAGAGGGGGATCTGACGCTAAGTCTTCTACAGCTTCATCAGTTCCCTTGCTACAGCGTGGTGTCTGTGCCCACAGTGGCTGTAAGATAAATGGCCAACCTAGGGAGTGAATGAATGGAAAATGGGCCAACAGTGAGGATACTTAGCTGCCCTTCATTCAGAATCTTTTGTAAGAATATCTTCTGTTGAGACAGTGTTAACCTGTGCCTTGGGGCTTTAATAACACCTAGAAGTACAGCTCCCTTCCCCGCTGGGTCTGCAACCTCTTGCTATTCCTCAAGCTCTATTTTTACCGCAGCATCGGCGTGCCAAAGCCTCGCCTGGGAGCTGCTGGAGAGGAGGGCCCGAGGTGGAGAACCAGGGTCTGTACCCACTACCCCCAATGCCTCGCTAGACCCGGCCATTTAGATGCTCAAGAAACATTGCAGCCCATGATAATTAAAGAATTCCTCTTCTGTAAGATACATTTTAAGGAGTGTGTGTGTGTGAAAGAAGGGAGATGGAAAATATCTCTAGTTAGAGGCAACTTTAAGAACATTTTCTGAAAATATTTTAAAAGCATTGTATTGAAGTCTAGAATTGAATGACAAAATTTGGAGTCCCCTCCATGGCCTAATGCCTGAATGAAATAAGCATTTGGAGACTGCGATGGCTTACTGCAGGAAATAAGTCTCTTTACATCCGTTCCCTCTCAAATCTAAATGGCCTCTTTTGTAGCTGGAAGCCAAACATCTGGAAAGACAATCTGGCTCAGAAACCAGCTGCTGGAGATGCTGCTCGGTGCAGTATCTTCCTCCCAACTTCATCTGTCCGCTGAGTAAGTAGCTCCAGGAAGTGCGACTTGGCATTAGGTTGCCTCGTACAGAGTTTGGTGTTAAAACCTTTCCTTAATGAAAAGTTTAGTATCTCAGAGTCAGCTGTCTGCAATGTGTTTTCTGCACTAGTCAGAAAGAAAATAATATTCCCGCCACCCGATAAAGCAGACCTTGCCCTAAGATATTCCAATGAAAATGTTTAATGGGCATAGTAACTCAAAACAGATTTGGTATAATTACAATAAACTCCTTTTGTCACCATTGCTCCAGTGTAATTGTTATTGTTTTGGCAGTTGTGACAATTACTAATTTTGATGTCCTTTATTTGGCAGACAATAGAATGGTGAAATGGTTAGTCTAAATAACATCTATCAAGGAAAAGGCTTGCCAAATTCTTCTGCTCTTTTACTGTTAGTTACCTAGTTATTTTCCCAAGTTGGAAAAAGAAGTATCTGTCTTCAATCAACTTTCAAAATGATGTGTAATCATAAAATCCCATCCTCTCTCCCACTGATTGCTTTACCTCCAACCCTGGAGTCATTTATTTAACAGTCATTTGTTGGGCACCTACTATGTGCCAGACACTGTGCCTTGATGTGAGGGTATGGTGCTGAGCATGTCAGCCCAGATCCTTGCTCTTGCCAAATTGATATTTTATTGTTTATATATGTTTGGGGGAGCAGTGGGGGTTACTCCTCAGTAAAACAGCTTTGCAGATAGTGCTTAAAAATTTGTCAGTCCATAAGTCTTTACATTGCTAGAATTAAAACACGGTGGAACTGGGGAACTTGGAGATGAGCTAGTCTAAAGCCTTCCTTCCCCTTATGTTTGAAAAGGAAATGTAGTGTATTGCTTAGCATCTGGGCTCAAATGTTAGACCCCCTGGGTTCAAATCCCAGTTCTGTTCCCAGAGACCTTGGGGAAGTAACTCAAGACCTCAATGCCTCTCTTCTACTCATCTATGTAAAGATAAAAATAGTACTTGCTGTAGATGGAAATTACATGTGGGTAGCCTGGAGTGTGGTGCCTAGGATACTGTAAATACTCCATAAGCGAACTTCTATCATCACCAACACCACCATCGTTATCAGCACCACCAGCACCAACCTCATTCTCATCATCCTCATTGTCACCATCACCATCACCACCAGCACCACCATCATCCTCATCACCACCATCACCATCACCACAAGCACCACCATCATCCTCATCACCATCCCTCTCATCACCACCAGCACCACCATCATTCTCATCACCATCATCACCATCACTCTCATCACCATTGCTCTCATCCTCATCACCATCACCATCACCATCACCCTCACCCTCACCATCATCCTCATCACCATCACCCTCACCCTCATCCTCATCACCATCACTCTCATCCTCATTACCCTCACACTCACCCTCATCCTCATCACCATCACCCATCACCCTCACTATCATCCTCATCACCATCAACCTCACCTCATCACTATCACCACCAGCATCACCAGCATCCTCATCCTCATCCCCATCACCCTCACCCTGATCCTCATCCTCATCCTCATCACCATCACCATCACCATCACCATCACCATCACCATCACCATCACCATCATTGAGGAAATAACCAGAGCACAACAAGAGTGCTGCTGAAGTCATGCAGTTAGTTAATTCGGAGACAGGGCTAGAAGACAGAACAGTCCGTTGGTTCCTAGCCCGGTGGCCACACCCTCACCATGCCTAGTCTGGCAGCTGATGCTGAGAACACCGTCTGGGACAGGCAGACCTTCCCTGGCTCCCAGGAGACCAGGTCTTTGCTGAGCCATTGCCTCTAGGGTTGCTGCCCATCTCCCTGCTCCCCAGTTCCCTCTAGCAAGTCTGTATTAGCCAGACTCATCATTTTAAAATTCATTTTTGGACCTGACAGTAAATCATGTAATTGTTTTTGGCCTAAACTGATAAAGATGCAGACACCTTGAACCATTCAGTTTAGATTAGTTTTAACCAGCGTATTTCAAAAGGGAGGTAAATAACCATTATGTGTTTATATGACTATTAGATGCCCAGTGCACATTGAAAGGAAATTAATTAGAAGGTGGCTGGCTGGGCGGGATTGGGTGAGATGGGCTGGACATGCCCTGGAGCCAACCTCCTGTGGTCCCTCCCCGGCCTGCCGCACCTTGGGTGGTGCCAGGGCTCGAAGGGAGTCTGAAGAGTGAGCTGGGTCCCAGGTCCCTCTGGCAGGTAGGGGGTCCCTCAGCCTGGCCTGCAGGGATTGGGCCAAAAACGGTAGTCCGACATCCCCTGAGGGGTCCCGGAGTGCAAGAGGGCACTTGGCAAAGTTGCTGTCCCTTGGCAGCTCCTGGGTTGAGCATGTGCCCCCTGGTGGTCAGTGCACGTCATACTACCTGCCAGTTGGCAGGTCACTTAGCCTTTTATACAGAGAGATATTGCTGTAATTAGAAGGGTGGCCATCAGACACTGCATGAGTGAATATCAGTGGAGTACAGCTCCCCCTGGGCCTGCAGGCTTCACATCTATTGATACATAGTTGCCAATTGCTTTGAAAACCTTTGACCAATTTACACGTCAGCCATTCATAGACAAATTCAACCACTTTGCAGCAACTCTGCCAGCGTTTCTTTTACCGTTCCTTGAAGATGCGATCTGTGTCCTGCTACGTGGTATTGAGATGCTAATCCTAATTTGCCTTCCTCGGTGACT
Source organism: Myotis davidii (assembly GCF_000327345.1). Taxonomy (NCBI): domain Eukaryota; kingdom Metazoa; phylum Chordata; class Mammalia; order Chiroptera; family Vespertilionidae; genus Myotis; species Myotis davidii. The sequence goes on from NW_006285939.1 coordinate 1,394,165, forward strand.
AGTGAGGCTGGATGTTGTTCATCGTCTCTGGACATGACGCTTGCATTTGATGGTCTCCTAGGACCATGGAGGAGGTGTTCCTGAGCCTGGGGCCCGGCTGGTTTCTGCTGCTTCTGCAGGGCCACCTGCACCCCAGCACCACTGTGCTGGGCCTGAAGCTGCTGCTGCACTTTTTGTGGAGCCCCGCCCTGCGCGAGCGCTTTAAGGATGGCCTGCCTGCGGGATCCTGGGTGGAACGCTGCGCAGAAGGCGTGGACATCCTGATGGGTGCGCATGTCAGGAACAGGGGAAGGATCCCGTGGAGCATTATCTGTGCACCTGTGTGATGGCGTGTATTCCGAACCGGCATTCCGGGGGGGAGTGGGTGGCAGGGGATTCCTTTGGTGCCAGTCCCCACCATGGCCAGAAGCGATTGCATTGTTCTCAGTGGCATGGTGTGCCCCTTTGGATCCATAGATAACCTGAAGAGCCACCCTCTTGCACCCGACCAGAGCCCCTGCCTGCTTCCTGGATTCCGGGTCTTGAACGACTTTCTGGCCCACCACGTTCACATTTCGGAAGTCTACCTCATCGTGTCCGCCTTCTTCCTCCAGACACCACTCACAGAGCTGACGAGTGGACCCAAAGTAGGTCCTTGGGGCCCCCAGGGATGGAGGGACACACTGGGTTTTCTGCTGCCACATGACCAAGGCAGTTCCCTCAGACTCTCCATTAGCTCGCTCCAATTCTTCCCGCTTCCATGGTCCTGACCCATTCTCTCCCTGGCTGCCACACCCCTTGGCTGGCTCTTCAGATACCCTTGACCTCCTCCACCTCTGCCCATCCTCCTCCTAACAGCTCTCCGTTCTCATCAGTACACTGGTTAATTGTTCTCCGTTGGGCACAGCTAGAGAAATCCATGATGAAGGCAGGGGAGGGGGAGGCCACAGATCAGAGCCTGTCATGCCTTCACCTTAGGGGTGCCCCTGGTACTCCCCGGGATTCGAATACAAACCTTCCATGTGCTGGGTTTCCTGCCCCACAGCTGCCCAGCTCCGTCCCTGCTGGCCCTCATGCTGGCATCCTACTGAGTCACCTCCAAGCAAGGCAGCTGCCTTGTGCTTGCCCAGCCTGTGCCTTTAATGACTCGCCCTCCCAGGTCACCCGCCTCACCCTCTCCAGGGGGAGCCGTCCTGCCAGTGCCTCAGCATCCTTTGCCTTATGTGGCAGGGACACATTTACATGCCTGCCTCTCTCTTTAGGCACTGAGCGCCTGGACAACAGACCTGCCTTTTACTCACCTTCTTGGGTACCAGGCCAATATTAGCATCAGAAATTGTCTCTTGGTCTTAACTGAGTTGAGTTGAATTGCCCTAAATTGAAATGGCGAGCGGTCATAGCTTTGCAAACAGAAGGCTGACCTAAATCTTGATATATAATAATAGTGGCACAAAGCCCACTTCCACCGCTGGGTCTGCACGCCGTGCTAAGTTCACAAAACCCTGCCTTGTCATCGCTCCAAGGAAGTGTCCAGGGAACACCTGCGGCTGGGTGTCAGGAGCCTCGCTCGGGAGATATGTGCCTCACTTGGTACTTATGACCACCCCGTGGTGCTGATAGTGCAAGTTTTATTTCACGGAGAGGGAAACGAAGGTGCAAGGGCGGGAACGGCTTCTGCAAGCCCATTAAAGAGGCGGAGTCAGGCCTGCCTGCAAGGACCCTGACCTTCCCCTGAACTGGAGCCCTCAGCGCCTTCTCTAGTCTCATTGCAAAGAACCAGTGACCTTGACTGGACAGTATTTGTGGTGTCAGGCTGAAGAGCTAATCTTGGCACAAGTGGCTGGCGGGGTCTTCAGTACCTTCTTGGACATGCGTGTTTCCCTCACGCACCGAGTGGCTGAAGTTCCCCCAGCGGCCGCCGCCGAGGGGTTTGCTGTCCCGTCTTTCCAAACGGGACCTGGGACACTCTGTGCACTGGCGGCCTCTCTGCAGCCCTCCTCCTCTCTCAGGACAGCCTGGACGCCACGCTGCAGGGGCTCCTGCGGGCGCACCGCGCAGAGGAAGTCCTTCGGGCCGGGCTGTGCATGGAGGGGGCCCTGCTGCTCCTGAGGATGCTGAAGGCCACCATGAGCCGGGTGAGCCCCTTCCCCACATGCCGTGATGGGGGGGTCGAGGGGGGCAGACAAGGTTGGAGGGTAACACTTATGGAGTAATCCCAGCAGTGTCCAAGTAATGGCAGCCATTAGAAGTGTTATGCAGAATCCTTGATCGAAGGGGCAGGGTGGCTCTGGGATAACTCAGGTGCGCAATGGGAACCAGCCGAAATGTTTTCAGTGCAGTGTAGCCACTCTCGCCAAAAGCCTTCTATTTCCTACTTGCATAGTCGTTTGACTTTCTTCACTGGGGGATGCATGCGTTCATCAAAGCGAGCGTTTCTGGGTAACAATTTTGGTCAGGAGCTGCGGGGCCCTGTGGCGGGGAGACGGGCCTCTCCCCTCAAGGAGCTCACCTCTGTCTGCCCAGCCTCCTCACCTGCAGCCACCTGTGTGTGTGTGTGTGTGTGTGTGTGTGTGTGTGTGGCGGGGGGTGGGGGGTCGCGATGCCTGGAGAGCCCTCCAGCCACCCAGGGCTATTGAGGTGGGAGGAGAGGTTATTTAAGACATGAAGGCCAGTGTCAGCTTTTGATATCAAAATTATACTAGCTTTATTTTAAAAACTCATTGTTTACATTTAGGAATATATTAAATTCGTAGTTTTTATATTATTTAAATTGTTTATATGAAACTTCTTGAGCCTGACTTTTTTGTTTTTGTTTTTGACTTTTTTAGGCTTTTAAATGTCTCCTTGACCTAGTTTAGGTAATTTATAATTTTTAAAAATCTTCCCAATTATTTAATTGGCACAAATCATCTCTTTTAATTCATTTAACTTTTGTGGTTACCTTCCCTTCTTACTCTTAACTGATGAGTTCACACTGTCCTCTGCCCACCCCTCCCATTACTGGAAAAGCCGAGGGCCTATGGGCTTATTAAAGAGCCGATCATCCTCCGGGTTTTTTCTGGCTAGTTCCAAGAGTTTGATGTTTGGCATCTTCATTTTCTGGTTGTTTTCTAGTTTCTGTGCTTGCTGTTTTAAAGGCCTTCGGTTCATCTTTTTCGGTGCCCATGTGGTTGAGCTGTCTGTTTCGTTGTGGTCGCCCATTTCGGTTTGTTGGGTCCCAGTCAGAGCATGTGAGCTGCACGCTTCCCGTCTTTGGGAGCTATTCAGAGCTCCACCGCAGGCCTAATGTCACGTTTAGCCTTGGGCGCCTGGAAAGATGTAATTTCTGTTTGCAGCATCAGGAATCTGTTCCTTTCTAACCAAGTAGTTACATTTTTTAAAAAAGCAAACAAAAGAATTAATATGAAAGCATTTAAAATAAAGAAAATACATGGCATGCTGAGAGAAGTAAAAAAATAAGACCAAAGATTTACATTATAATATCAAGGACTCCCAGTCAGCTCGCCGGATAGTTGTGCTACAGCACCACCTCGCAACATTATAATATCAAATGGTTCACTGGTGTGTTACAGGAGTGACTCGCAGATTGGTCAGTAAACAAGACCCAGCCTTCTGAGATCTAAACTTGTGACAGAAGCAAGTCACTCACGGCCGTTGGGTTCAATGAAGATGTGTCATTAGACCCTCATGTGCCAAGTACAGTAGACAAGCACCAACATATAAAAGGCAAAAACCGAAGGATAATAGAAAAAGACCAGAAACTTAATTGTAGAGAATAACTCTAGCATATCTTTCTCAAAGTTCATTTTCTCTCTCTTATCTTTTTTTATATTATTGTTTGCTCAGAACTTCACTTGGTTTGACATCACTCCCCTGCCCATTGGTAACTAACCCGCCACCGCGTAGCCCGCCTCTTGTTGAACGTGATAGAAATGGAACCGGAGAGCACGCTTTCTCTGCATCTGGCTTCTTTCACTCATCCTGCTGTTTGTGGGACTCACTCCGATGTTGTCTGTGTCAGTAATTCATCCTTGTTTACTATTGAGTAGTATTTTATTGTGATAATTGATCACAATTTATTTATCTGTTCTTGTGGGCGTTTTTTTTCCATTTGGAAATAGGAATAAAGCTGCTTTGTACATATCCTTGGGCAGACATACACATTTTTTCTGTTAGAAATATGCCCGGGAGTGACACTGTGGTCCATCAGTTGTGCACATGACTTGCTCTAGCAGATCGCACCCAATAGTTGTCCAACGTGACGTGCCAGCAGCACTGTCACCAGCTGCTACTCTAGCTGGAAGGTTCCAGTCGCTCCACGTCTCTCCCAATGTATTTTATTGATGGCCTCTCAGATGGTCGGCAGTCACCACGTGCAACAATCCTTTGAAACAGCGTTATCTCCATTGTCTAATGTAGAAACAGTGGTGAGGTTAGCTCACGCAGCCAGGATTGTGGAGCAGGGGGTATGTGACAGTGTGTCCAGCGCTAGCCCTACATTCCAGGTCACCGCATTGCCTAAGAACCTTCAGGGGTCCTGGTTGACAACACACAAAATCCAAGTTTCTCTTCTGAAAGTTCAAGTCCTCTCCCAGCTGCTTCTGCTTACCCTGTGCTAGTCACTGGGAAGTGACCCTGAGGCACCAAATGTCTCATTCAATCCTCACAACAACCAAATGAAATAGCTCATGTTACAATCCTTGCTTTACAGAGTTGGGACTGGAGGTGTAGGGGGAAGGGACTGGGCCAAAGCTACACTGTCAGTAAGAGGCAGAGGCAGGATTCGAACCAGGCAACTAACTCCAGAAACCACTCTCTGAACCTGATCGCTGGTATTCGTCTGGAAATCAATATTGCACTCTTAGGGCCTGGGGAAAAGCTGGGTGTGGGGACCCAGGAGCAGTTTCTCTCTGCTGCCTGCTCAGCCCATACCAAACCCTTGAGGGATCCAGTTTAAAATCAGGTTTCCAGTTGCCCTGTGCCCATTGCCTTTCTTTCTATAAGTAGGCTTGAGTGTTCTGGTATGAGGCTCAGTTCCAGGCACTCTGTATCTACTTGTTAAACAGGATGTCTGCCGCATGCACACGGGCCAGGTCTAGAAGCAGCTCCTGGGAAATGAGGCAGCCATGGATGGGAGGGATGGGGCTGAGCAACTGGCCAGGGGAGGACCTGACCTCCACTTAGCGTTACACAGGAGCAGGCTGAGCACCCTCCATCTGGTTGTTGGCTTGGCTCTGCAGGGTGGGTCAGTTTTCAAGTTGCAGGCTGTCCATCACGCTACGGCAGGCCCTGAGGCAGCAGCTGGACAGTCTGGGGCTGGAGCCAATCTCCAGACAGAGTGACGTGGCACAGCCGGTTTAGGGAGCTGAGCTCTGGGGACACTCGTGTGCAGCCAGGATGGACACTCAGCCATGTGACTGAGGCCAGGTTATGGTGGTGGTGGTGTGGAGGCTCCCAGGTCCCTCTGGGGACTGGGTGTTGGTTCAGTAGATGATCCGTTCCAGATCCCTGGCTGGTGGGGAGGAGGCTCCTCAAGTTCTGCCAGTCCTGGGAGCACATAAGCCAAGGCAGGGTCTAGCGCTGGGAGCAGACAGCTGGGCTCTGAAAGGCTGAGGCCGACCCTGAATTGCAAGTTTCCCGAGCACAAAGGCCATGACGAGTCATTAGAGGCCATTGGACATACGGGAAAGAGAGGCAGGGTAGCAGCGCCTGGCTCGGCTCCTTACCCCCCAGGACCTTGGCAAGCTCTTAGACCTCTCTGCCTGTCTTCCCATCCGGGAAGTAGGGGTGAATGCGGGCCTGCCTCAGAGGGTGGTGAGAGGTGAAAAGAGAGTGTGTGAAGCCGCAGACCAATCCTGTGCATGTGAATCCCTTCCCCGGGCGGTGCCAGGGCCCATGCCAGTCGTCTAGGGGCCTTGCGTGAGGTGTCTGAGAGTCTCGGAGAGCAGGTCGCCTTCCTAGACTCCTAACCCTCGGGCTCCCACACACGCCTCACCCAGTGCCTCTCAGCCCCCGACAGGCCTTGGAGACGACACCGGGGAGCACCAGTTCCCGGCCAGTGTGCTGCAGTTCCTGGGCCAGGTGCACAGCGCCTACCCCCAGGACCCCGCCTGGCGGGCCCCGGAGTTCCTCCAGACCTTGGCCGTCGTCACCTTCCCACTGGGAACAAACAAGGTAGGACACGCCGCTCCCCTGCCCCAGTGAGGGTGTCATCCCTCAAGAGCAAAGGGCAAGATTGCTGCCGCCCCCAAATAAGAGGCATTGAAGGCAGTGTGGCCGGAACAGTGAGTTAGCAACTTTTCCTTTCTCAGCTGGGATGCAGCTTGAGGTCATTTAAACTCAGATTCAGTCACTTTTTCCAAGTTGTTAGTAACCTCAGTCATTTGATGGCAGGTCACGTCCAATTCTATATGGAATTCCCTCCCACTGATAACACGAAACAACAGACTCCGTCCCCAGTGGGTGCGTGTGGGCCAGACCCAGTGGGTGGGTGGGTGGACCGGAGGCCAGTCCTCCTCTGCGTTTTGTCCTCAGAACCCTCCTCCAGTCTGCAGACCGTGACCCGGGACTCCTTGAATTCAGAGGGCGCCTGGGGGCAGAGGGACCTGCTGGGTCTTGAGGATGAGGTGTGAGTGTGGGGGTAGAAGATGCTCTGGGAAGAGATGTGAGTGAGTTTGAGGCAGAGCCAGGCCCAGGGACGCAGTGGCCTGAGAGTCTGGGAGCCGAGAGGAGAGGTGATGACGGGCGTGAAGGGCAGAGGCCTGCTGGTCACCCTCCTTGACGGTGTAGGAAGCTGAGATGGACAGGGAACGGGAGCTAGTGACACAGTCTGCAAGGCTGTCACTGCAGCGAAAGGAGCGGCTGCAGGGCCCGGAGGGTAAGGAGGGTGAGTGCAGGCAGGCAGTGTTTGCTCCACGAGTGTTTGCTGAAGGACCAGGTGAGTGAGCGAAGTGTGTGCACCCTGACAGCCTCCACCTACTGGACACCCACCACAGCCCTGGGCCTGGCGCTTCCCACCCCGCTTTTCACCCGTTGGCAGCCTGCATCGTGGTGTGTGTTAGGCGGGGGCGGGGGCGGGGAGGGGGAGAGTCACAGCAGGGACACGGCGCTGGCAAGGTCCTGTGGGCTCAGTGGGGGGCTTAGGACCTAGCCTCACCTGCAAAACATTGAGAGTGGAAAGCATCACGGTTTCGTGATTACTAAGTGATGAGCCAAGATTTAAACCTCACCCATCTCTTGCCCTAGCCCCTTCCCTACCCCCAACACTCTCACCATAAAGCCCATACCCTTTCTATCACCATCAGTTTAAAATCAAATCAAATGGCCAGGTAAAATTCAGGAGTAATTTGTTTTAATAAAAGACTAAATATAAAGACTAGATTTGCAAAAAAGATAAAATGGTCTGTTGGGTCAATATCAACTAAAGTGACACAGCAGACAAGTAAGAGTAGGGAAACAGATGCACTGGAGGGGATCGGGCCCCAGCCTCCGAGGCTGGGCAGGGAGGAAGGACATTCCTTCAGGCTGACCCTCACCATCCCCCAAGCAGGTTCCCTGGAGGTGGCCAGAGCCCTGAAGTCCTGACATGTTTAGCCTAGGTTCCCTCCTCTCCCCGCCACAGTGGGCGAGCTCACCCTTTGCTGAGTCGGGGTTCCAGCTGGCTGGCTCTGCCTCCCTGCTCAGGGTCTCTGCCTGGGGGCGGGTCTGGCCCAAAGTCACCTCCCTGGCCGAGCTCAGATGAGCCAGGCTCTGACATGGGCCCCTGGCTCCACTTCCAGCACATGTGTCTCCACACCTCCTGTGCGTGTCCCAGTTCAAGTCTGCGCCAGAGGCCGTTATGCACAGAAAATGTAACAGATCCGCTTCATGCAGGAAGCTGTTGGCCAGAGGCTGCGCCTGCTGTGAATTTATATGGCGTCTTTCCCTTTTGAGGCCACGTAGAGCTAATTAATGTGACCACCACCTCCCTAGGTGCCAGTAAATCCATTTTATGGCTTAATTAAGAATGGCCACATTAATTTTATGAATGTGCAAAGGGAGGTGCAAGCAGATGAATGCTCTTGGAATGTCACTGGCAGGAACTGGAAGTCCCTGGCTGTGTGTCCTTGGGCATGTCATTCGCCTCCCAGCATCTCTGTTTTTCTGATGTGGCTGGGCTAATGGTGCCTGCTTCATTAATCTCCCTGTATTTTTATAAGTAAAAACTGAGCATGTGAAGGCCGGTGCCTCAGGGACTTGGAGGCCAGGACTTGCTGAAGCCTAGCACTTGTTTCCCCTGAGGGTCCTCCTATCACCATCACCACAGCCTGGCTGGCAGGACGTGGGCCCCAGGAGATGGGCCCCGCTGATGACCATGTGCAGGGCAGACACTGTGGCCTGCATGACTCTCTCATCGGAGCTCACCCATCTCTGTGGGGTCCCTTTCGTATCTCCATTTGCTGCTGAGAGCTGTGGCTCTGAGGAGGAGGGACTTGCCCAAGACACGGCTGGGCTTCTCTGCTAAGCCCTCAGGCCACTCTAGCTCCACGCTCCGCTTCTCCAGGACACCACCTCCCTTGGGTTCAGGGACAGAGCAGGCACCCTTATGAGCCATGAACTCTGGGCAAGCCACCTACTTCTGCAGACCCTCAATTTCCTTGCATGTTAATGTGTTTGATCAGAATGTCACCCAGGCACCCCTCAGCAGTAGATAAGAAAGCACGTTGAGGCAGTGCAAGCCACTCACACCGGGGTTCTCTTGTCTTTGAGGGGGTCACCACTGAGTTCTCCCAGAATGCCAGCAGCCCTGGGGCCGAGGCTGAAGGTGAGGGCATCGTGGAGGGTCTACAGGCTCCTGCCAAGTCCCACGCCACACGGAAACAGCTGAGGGTGTTCATGCAGCTCCTCTTGAGGGAGCTCCTGCTTGCAGCTTCCAGCACCAAGCAGTGGCTGCCGCTGGAGGTGCTGCTGGAGGTGAGTGCACAGTGGACTGCACTGTGGGAGGCCCAGCACCGCGAGGGGGATGTGGAGGGAGACCTGAGGGCTGATCTCTTGCGAGAGCTGGCTCAGAGTCAAACAGCTCCTGGGAAAAGCGCTGTGGTGGGAGGGAGTCCTCCAGGACCTGCAGGCTCTGGCAGAGCAGGGAGCAATGAGTGAATAGATGACCGAGGGCAGGTCTTGCAGGTTCCTAGCAGCAGAGCCTGGTGCAGGGATTGGATAGAAGTGATTTCTCAGGGCTGTTCTCACAGGGGGCCAGAGAAGGGATGCCAGGAGGACGAGGGAGAAGCTAGCCAGGAAATGGTCTCAGCCACAGCCTGGCCCCAAGGGGAGCACTGGTGTGCTATCTGCATCCCAGTGGTGGCCCCACCTTGAGGCACCTGCCAGGCGGTCATTGTTGGTGGGCCACCCTGACTTGCCTTCCACCTCAGGAGGTGGGCATCGCCTCCTGGGTGAGCCAACTTGGTCAGCAGAAGGCAGTGCCTTGGAGAAGGGGCAGGTGTGAGCTGTTGGCAGCCCACACTCCCAGCAGCTCTGGTATTAGCATACCGGCAAGGCAAGGAGACTCGGTAGGCACTGAGTGGGCAGGATGGCCAGGTGGCTACTGTCTGAGTTCTAGGTGTGATTCCAGGCTTCTCCAGACAATGCCACCAGCCAACAGAAGCGAGACTTCCAGTCTGAGGTCCTGCTCTCCATGATGGAAATATTTCACATGATGCGAGGAGGTGACGTGCTGGTGCTCAGAGGTGAGTGGGGTGACTGCTCCTCACTGCGCTGACACAAGCTGCTGACAGCTGAGCAGCAGAGCCGTCTGCTAGCGGAGGCCCGGGTCCTCGTGCCACAGGACACCTGGGAGCGTGGGAGACGCTCTCCGCCAAGCTGCAGTAAGAGCTCACTGGTCCTGCCTGGGGCCCCGGGAGCGCGTGCTCACTTCTCTCCATGACATCTGCACCACCGGTGGGCCACTCGGAGGCAGAAAGGCCTTCTGCCCTCTGAGCTCAAACCACCTCTCCTCCACCTTCAGTAGAATTGTGTCCTCTTCCCATAAGGGAAGCTGAGATGTCAACTGCAGTTCAGCATCCTTCTGCTTGGCACGTTTGCACCTATGCCTGGGCACAGCACATGTTTCTTAAACAAATGAACCCAGGTGAAGATGCTGCATTGCCTCTAAGAGGTTCAGCTTGGTACTTCATTCATAAGCCTTAGTTCCAGGGCAGCCACACCTTCCCGATGAGTTTAAACATAGTCCTTTCTGTGGTCTCTGAGCCATGAATTCCTCAGTGACACAGCTCATCTCTGGACTCCTCCTCGCTTCACAGCATGGACACTCTGGCTACTGGCCTTTCTCCTGGAATATCTGCAATGTGGCAGATAGGGGGTGGAAGGTATGAGCTTGGGATCCCAGCTCTGCTCTTGGCTGTCACTGGCTGTGGTGTGACTGCGGACAGGTGCCTGAACCTGTGGGTGAGGACAGCAATCGAGGCTAACTCGGAGGGTTGTTATTAGGACTAGCTGAGAGTAGAGCATTCACATCTGAGAACAAAGCCTGGCATGTTGGTGAGCATGGACAGATGACCCACATTACAGCCGCGTCCTCTGCCTGACACAGCAGGGCCTCGGGTACCACACAGTCTTCCTATTTGCCGTATGCCTCAGTGTGCCCCCACCCTCATTCCAAATGGCCGCTGGAAGAGGCAGTGCCCCACACTTGCTCCCTCTCCACTGGGTTATATCACTCACTACATTGTTCAAAGCCAATTTATTTGAATCGGTGAGTCTTCATTGGACACCTGTGGGTAAGCCCCATCTTCAGTGCCCCGGGTACCCAGAGGGCTACAACGGCATGAAGAGTGAGTGGGATGTAGGTGGTGACCAAGAGGGATTGGAGACTGTTGTAGAAAGAAGGCCACTCAGACTCTGAGGATGTCTCAGACTCCGTCTGTCTCCTCACCTGACCTTAGGCGATAAGGAGCCTCAGCCAAACTCAGAAGCTGCTGCTGCTCCTTCACTCACGATCATCACCCACTTCACCCAGAAGCTGGTAGAGAAGCTGTACAGTGGAATGTTCTCAGCAGACCCCAGGCACATCCTTCTCTTCATCACGGAACACATCATGGTGGTAAGAACCCCGCTGGCCGTGGTAGTGTGGAAACTGCCGACCGAGTGTCCGTCTGACGTGCTGCTGCTGTGCAGGTGGTCCAGACCGACCCGCGGTCCTCCCGGGAAATGGCCTGAGATGGGTGGGAGGAAGGAGCAGGACCTTCACAGCCGAGGCCGTACCTGGTGGCTGTGGGGGTCCTGCGGGCTCTCCCTCAGGCCACCAGAGATCCGTCTCAGTGGTCAGGAGCCATGGTCCCCTATGCACCTGAGCTCTGTCCCCTTCTAGACTCTATTATGATTATTAGTTCCATCTTAGTGGTTTTATTCTTCATCAACAAAGAAAGGGGCAGAAAGGTCTTTATCTTCAAAAGTCCCATTTCATTGTCTGCTTTAGCATCATGTTTGGGCCTTCCTGAAATCGAGATAAGAGTCTGTTTGTACCGAGACCCGTTTTTCTTGCATGTGTACTCCCTCTCAGATAGATCCACAAACACACCCATATATGCACATGCGTGCAGTAGGTCCACCCTTAGGTATAAGTGAGCGTATATGTGCACAGCTTCTTTACACATAGACTCACACGATCTCAAAATTCTAGAGCTGAAAGTGATGTCTTCAGAACTCCAAAGGGAGCAGTAGCCCTGCCAGCTCTGAGAAGGTTAAAATCAGATCCTTGGGAAATAAAATTAGAGCCTTCATTCAGTTGCTCTAACAAAGTCACAGGCTGGGTGGCTCAGCAGCCAGCAGTGACGCCTCATGTTCCCGAGGCTGAGAGCACAAGCTCAAGGGGCAGCAGGTCTCCTGTCTGCCGTTTGAAAGATGTGACGGATCTGAGAAGCAGAAGACAATGATAAAAATATGAATCTCAAATTACAGCATATTTAAATAAAACTAACTTTGTTAGTATAAATAATCGCAGTACCCATAAAATTCTAAGAGAGCCATCTATAGCTAATGAATGACCTTCTAATAGACTGGAGGTTTTGCACATATTTTTTGTTTTATGAATTCTTTTTGATGAAGCCAAGTAAATGGATGGGCCAATTAGTGTTAAGGCTGCAAACCAGGAGCCCCTACCTTCCCACCCAAGTTTCCCATGTGGGCCCCCTTCTTCCCCTCGTGCCTCCTGGGGAGAGTGCAGTTGGAAGCCCCAGCACCCCTCTGATGGTGCTTGGCTTTTTGATGAAGACAAGTAAATGGATGGACCAATTAGTGTTAAGGTGCTCCCTCAGATGGTACGGTGGCTCAGAGAGGGCCAAGTACCTGGTGTGAGTTCGATCCTTGCTGACCAGTTAGCCTCTTTGACCCTGAGCCTCGTTATCTCTAAAGTGGGATAATCTTAGTGCCTACTTCATCATTCTGTTAGGATGCTTAAACGAGGCGATGTGTGGAACCCCGTGAAGAAATGCTTAGCACGGTGCCTGCAATACTGTACTAGTAAACACGCTGTACAGTTAGTGACATGTTTTAATTAGGCACTATTAATAGTATGTTCTTATACACCGAGGGCCAACCTTCTTACCTATATTTCAGAAATCTCTGGTCCCCTGGCTATTTTCCATAATATGACTGTAGTATATTTAACATTTTTTACACCAAATTTTGGTAAATCCAATGATTTGAATTGCCTTTATTGATCACTCACTTAAATAGAAGCTCAAAGGTAGAGACCATTGTCCCATTTGACTTTTAGATCCTGCCAAATTTTGAAATACAGAAAGGACTGAGCTTGTATCATTTTCACAGTTAACGGGGTCCGTTCCTAAAACCGTACAGTGCGCACAAGCAGGTCTGTGTGTGTTTATTTCATGACCAGGTCGTTGAGAATGCCTCCTCACAAAGGGACAGCACCATCAGCACTTTATACAGCAGCCTGAATAAAGTCATCCTGTACTGCCTCTCCCAGCCCCAGCAGTCCCTCTCCGAGGCCCTGGGCCTGCTCCGCGTCCTGCACTTCCTGCAGGAACACTGGGACATCATCTTTGCCACCTACAACTCCAACTCCAGCTTCCTGCTGTGCCTCATGCACTGTCTGCTCCAGCTCAGCGAAGGGAGGTAAGCCGCTCGCGCGCCCACTGCGGTCAGGGAGAAAGGAACCTGCAGAGGGCCCCTGATGAGGTCAATGTAATGACAGAATCCTTTTGTTGATCTGGTTGTCTGAGTTATGTACAATGTTTATAAAATGATAGGTCTTCCTCAAACCTGTACGTATGACTGAGTGTCTAGAATCATCGTAAAATAATAATTTACACTATCTCCACAATTCTTAGGTTGTAAGATTCTTCATTGATTTATTTTGGGGGCAGGAAACCCCAACATTAAATATGCACTTTGATTTTATGATGCAGGCAGATTTCAGGAACATTAACATTTGAGAAACCATAGAATGGAAAAACATGAAAGAAATTGTATTATATAAGCCAGGAATAATTTTGCTTACAGACTAAAATATATAGACAATTCATGATATAAAATAAGAACCATAACTACACTTGTGTAAGAAATACCAATAACAAAAACTTTATCTCAGTTAATCCTTTCCTTGAAGCCCCATGTTTGGGAACGTGTTGGATTTCTCTGTGCACGTGCACTTGCTCTCTGTGTGTGGAGTGTGTGTATCCGGGCATCACCAGTGCCTGGTGCCACGCTGCCTGCAACTGTTACCTCATCAGTGGAGAGCCATGCTGAGTGCAGAGCCAGAGAGGACTGTGGGATCTTCCATTTTGCTCTTGTCCTTGATTGTGTTTGTCCCAGTACAAGTTACATACAAATTACTGGAGGAAAGGACCCCCAAACCCTGCGGAGTTGACTACTGAACATTACAAAACAGTTACTCTCTGGGAAGCACTGGAAAATGCTCCCAGCGCCTGGACCAGAGGACGCACCTGCCTTTTCGTTTGTTTGCAATAAAAGCATCCGCTGTCAGTGTGTGGGTTAAATCGGGAGGCCTTGCTTCCTGTATTTGAGAACTGGCTCCTGTCCACACTGAAGATGTAGGTGATAGAACGAGGTGCCGGCTGCATGTGTGCTTGAAGTCCCACCCTCTGAACATCCTCTGTTTAGAAAGGGCCTCCAAAATCCAAAGGGACTTCATTCTAGAAATTTCAAGAGTGGACATTGTCATATGCTGTATTTTTTCATTTTTTTTTATTTGTCATTTTTGGTTCAATCTGAAAACATGTACTGAGTGTATGTTCTGCTTGGTGGGCTGAGGAACCCAGACTAGAGGACACATAGATATTGACATGACCAGGGGCCCTGAGCACACAGCTCATGGGGAGCCTAGTATGTAAACCACCACGCCCCACTTAGGACCGACTCCAGGACATGTGGGCCTGGCAGAGTGCAAATGAGGGCCCCTTCTTCAGAAATGACTGTGGTAACAGAGGAGTCCAAGCACAGGGCCCTTCGAGTGTGGGCCCTGTCATTCTGCACCGGCCACAGGCCCCTGGTGCTGGCCCAGCCCCATGCCAAGCAGGATGAGGTCAGGGCCACTCACAGGCAGAGTTCAGTGCTGCAGAAAGAAATGACCGAGTCCAACGATGGGGAAACCAGGAGAGGGTTCACGGGGGTCTGCTGGGAGCATGGAGTGGCTTTAATCAGACATGAATAAAATGCTGGTGTGTTTCCCCTTTGCCAGGATGCTATTGTATGATAGCTGTCGTGTAGTTGTCATATGCTCTTTGCTTGAACTTCCCCTGAGGGATCCCGGACTGTGAGAGGGTGCAGTCCAGGCTGGGGGACCCTCCCGAGTGCATGAATGTTTGTGCACCGGGCCTTTAGTTTGTAATAAAGAACAATAGTGCAATCCCAAAGAACTGAATTTCATAGGGAAAATCTCTTGTCTGCTAGTTATCCTGAAGGATTTGGATTGGAACCCAAGCCTAGAATGACTCCTTATCATCAAGTGTTTCTTTCTCCAAATGAAGACATGAGAGAGAAGAGAGTGGATGACTCCCCAAGTTTGACTGATGGTACATTTTATTTGCTGTTTATTTGGGGGGGAGTAGATGGGTAGTGATAACTGCTAGGGTTGCATTCTTCAGTGTATCTTTCCCAAGATGAGGAAACATGTACGAAGGAGACATTCAAAGGCCAGAAAAAGCCCAGAAAAATCTCAGAATGATGTAGTATTCAAGCAGGATAACCTGATGGGGAATAAAATTGGAGTGGTTTTCGCATATTAAAAATGGAATGGCATGGGTGGAGGGATGGATGGAAGAAGAGAGAGCTCTAAGGGACTTAGCTCGACTAAGAACCAGAGGACCTCACAGTAAGTTGATTTCCCATCTCGGTGGGTCTCTTGAGTTTTCCTTTGGGCAACTAGATAGAGCGACTGGCATGCCATCCCAGTTCAAGCTGTCACATAACTGTCTCTTTGACCTTCTTCCCTAGAGAAATGGGGATGGAGGAAATAAACTCATTTCTTTCATGAAATATTTGGCTTAATGGAGTGTATGTTTGGACTTGCTAGTATCATGTCAAGTTAAAGGGATTGGCAGTTTGTAAGAGAATAACTAGCCTTTGGATCCATGTGCTTGAGAGAGTGCTCCTCCGGGCCAGGAGGCCTCAGCAGACCCCCTCCCACCACGCTGGCTTGCTGCCACTTACAGGGGATTGTTTGTGATACTAGAGGTAGGCACGGGAGCCTGTGCTCTGGTTAGATCGGTACCCAACGCCGGTGCTCAAAAATCGTATGAATTTAAATTTTACTCTCACAGTGTTAATGACAGCATGAACATTAGCACTTAGGGACTTAGCTGGCAGAGTGGACTGAGCAATGCCCATCCCCTGAGGCTGAAAAAGCAGACAGTAGAGGCTGGTACAGAGGGGGGGCCCAGGGGTCAAAGGTCAGAGGGGCTTTAGGAACCACCATGGGGTGACTGTTGTGGGGCAGAGCAGGCAGCGTGGCGTGGTGGATTTGTACGTATCTGGGCAAATGCAGGCACCGAGGTGGGTGGCTGGTGGGCACCTTAAGCCAGTGCAGGGGAGAGGACTGCCTTGGGTCCTGGCCCCAGGGCACAGTCTGAGTTTGGGTGTCCATCCCTCTGAGAGGCTAATATAAGGACAGGTTGGAGGAGCTTTCTAGAGGAAGCAATTCGGTTACCGAGAACTCTCACAGGCACAGCCATTTGGCATCTAACTGAATCAGGAGGTGAGAGAAAGAGGTTCCCTGGACCCATCAATCACGATTCCTAGCCCTGGACTGTAGGCCGGCAGGGCGTGGTGGTGGGAAGTTAGATGCAGGGGAGGGCCAGCTCACATAGACGTCGGTAGCATTGCAAAGCCGGGATGATGTTCAACAGGTTGTGAATGAAAGCAGGGCCGGGGCCCTCTCCTGAGGCGGAGGCGTCCGCTGACGCGCCCTCTCTCTCAGTCCAGCACAGCATCCAGCGGACCGTGCACGCTCTCTGGCAGCAGCTCATGGCGCAGAGATGGCAGGAGCTGGAGGACACCTTCAAGATCGATCTCTCTGTCAAACCCGGGGAGAGAGAAGTGAAAATGGACGAGGTCACCCCGCTCTGGGAGGAGACGATGCTCAAGGCCTGGCAGCATTACCTAGGTCTCTGTCACTGGGTCCAGGGCTTCCTGGGTTCCCCTGGGCGGGCCTCTTCCACCAGCCTTTCTCCCTCACCCTTCAGGGTGGTGTTCGCATCACGGAACCCTCGTGAATCCTGCTCACAAAGGTTAAATGCTGCTTTGCATCGCAGGTGAAGGATAGACCAGAGATGCCAACCAAGTGAGAGATTCTAGAAATCTCCTAGATGGGAGGGCCGCCACGTCCGGCTCACCTGGGGCTGCACCTGGAGGTCTTGGTCCTGCCCTGACAGTCACCAGAGCTTTGTCCTGCCCTGACAGTGCAGCCACCAGAGCTTTGGTTCCTGCGAGTTCCAAGTGGAAGTGTTCATCCCAAAGATATTAGTGTCCCTCGCATTCTATCAACGACGCAAAGTTTTACCCTCATGCTCATCAGTGCGACCGTGAGGACGATGTTCTCATTTTGTTTTTAAAGAGGCCATTCCTGTCAAATTATGGCTCATACATGTTTTACGTCTCCCAGCATCCCCGAGGTCGCAGCCATTGAAGAGCTGTTATTTCTGGGTGTACTGTCCCGACTCCTGGGCGGTACAGCACCTCTTATTTCACTGGCTTCCCCCACTAGCCCTGGCGAGTGTGTGTGTGCTTACATGTACACTTTGAAGTCAAAATGTCAGACTCTATTTCAGAGAAAAGTTCACTTAAACAGGACACGCTTACCCTCTTATTCACATGTACACAATGTGGGAACCATGCTGAGCTGGACCTTACTGCTCACAAATGGCTCTCTTTTTGCCAACAACCATATTTTTTCAAACTTTCTATGTTTCAGGGCCTGTGTTTTAAACACATAATCTTATTTACTCTCCACGACACCACAAGGAGATCAGATACTCTTATTCCCATTTCACAGAGGAGAGCCCTGAGGCTTAAGAACTTTAGCTAACTTGTGCAGCAGTCAGTGACCTGTGGAGCCAGGGGTCTAAGCCGGGCGGGATGCGGAAACCCGTCTCGTATTTCGTAGTCAGAAGCTGACGATGTGAACTGCAGCCTGGGCTGCACCCTATCGCAGCGCTGGCTGGCATCTGAACGCCCAGCAGCTGTAGAGATAGTGTCTGCTCTTCTCAGTTTCCCCTCTGACAGTCTTTGCTTCCTGGTCCCCAGCGTCTGAGAAGAAATCTCTGGCCAGTCGCTCGAATGTCGGACATCACAGCAAAGTCACTTCGTGGAGTGAAAGCTTGTCCTCGGCCATGAGGCTGATCCCGGGGCGGCAGGCCAAGGACCCCGAGTGCAAGACAGAGGTGAGCCACCCCCTTTCCTTAGAGATGCGCGGCATTTTCTTCAGACCCGAGGAGCCATGTCCCCTCTCTCTGTTGTCACTAGACATATCTAACTCCATGCTCCTCCGCGCTCTCCCGGGCGCTTGTGGCTCCCCAGCTGAGGCTGCTTCCGGGGAGCCAGGTCTTGGGCTTTAACTTCAAGTGCACACGCCTCTCCTCGAGCACCAAGAGCAGGTGTTCCTCATGACATTAAAAACCAAACGGAACTGCGACCCCTGCTCCTTGTCCTGTGTGCACAGGCAGTGCTGGCCCACAGCTCAGCGGGCACTGGGTGTGTGGGCTCAGCGAGGGGACAGGACACTGATGCTGTCCTTAGCATTCAGGTTAGAGCCTACTCCTGGGTGGGGCTGGGGCATTAGGGCTTTCTAATTCGTTTCTCCAAGGCTGTGTGGTACCAACAGTGAGTTTGTGTGATCATGAATACTGTGGAAAGGGATTTGGAGCATAGCAGGTTCCGGGGGTTTCTCTCCTCCCAGATGTCTGGGCCTTTTGCTCAACTGGTGGTTGCTGCTGACTTTAGGCTGAGACCTGAGCTGAGGCTGCTGGTCTGCTCACCTACAGCTTCTCCAGCTGTCCCGGGCTTCCTGCAGGCTGGTGGCTGGGCTTCCAGGACTAGCTTCCATGGGGAGAGGGAAGGAGGGAGAGAAGGAAAGAGAGAGAAAGGGAGAATTAGATAGAGAGAGCGAGCCTTCCATGACCTCATTTTGGAAGCTATGCAGCATCAACTCTGCTGGGTCCCTTTGGCTGAGAGAGGCACAGAGTTCTGCTCAGGGTCAAGGGCAGGACTACCCCCTGGTGAGGAAGCGGCAAGGTTCTGCGAGAGCGTGCAGGCTCTTTTTGGGAAACATATACACTGAGTGGCCAGATTATTATGACCACCTGATGTTTGTAGGCAAATTAGCTATTATTTCCCACTGAAGTTGCTAGAGAGCCAGATCATTATAAATGCCTGAATGGCACAACATACCTAAGTATCGTTGCTGATCAAGTTCATCCTATCATGTTGATGGCGTATCCCAATGGAGATGGCTTCTTCCAACAAGACAATGCGCCATGCCACGGTGCTCATATTGTGCAGGAGTGGTTTCAAGAACATGAGGGAGTCTTTACCTTGCTTCGCCGCAGTATTGAAGGCAGAAGGTGGCCCAGTGAAGTACTGACGGGGTGGTCATAATAATCTGGCCACTCAGTGTATACTCTAATGCTGGGCTCACTGGTCTTCAGAGGCTGACTGTGGTCATGGACTGGACATGGCCGTAGGGAGGGTCAGGAGACCTTGGGCAGTTTACTTAACGTCCCTGGGTCCTTCCCTCCTCACCTCCACAATGGGACAGACAACCGTGGGAACCGGTGGAAAAGGGCCCCCAGGAAGGGGGGGTAGATCTTGATTGACATGTGACACAATGTGAGCTCTCTGCCCATTGAACTTTGGAAAGTGAGCTTGACTCCAGATCCCACATGCTCGGAGTCTGGGCTCTGCTGTCCCCACATGTCCACTGTGGTCAGTGACTCATCTGGGGAGGAGTGAGGCATGAAGGGAAGTGTCTTTGCTTGGAGCTCCCGAGACGGGAGGCTTCAGGACATAAGGAGAAGTGCCGGACACTGAAGGGAGGCCAGGAGATGAGCGTGACTGGGCTGCTGGCCTCTGGGTTCAGAAGCAGTCTGGCTGCGTCCAAGCTCTGTGGCTTGTGGAAACACTGGTCAGCGAGTTAATGGGCAGACTCCCTGGCTGCCTGAGTGAATAACTTACTTAGGTTTAGTATCAGCTGCTGATAGCACACAGCTCTCAGGAACCCCACTTGCAGATGTGGAAACGGATGTAAGTCAAGGGCTGTGCAGCCAGGAGGGGGCAGAGTGCAGGGGCCTCCCATCCGCCCACCGTGCAGGGCCTCAGGCCATGTCATGCCCCTCAGAGCCACTTGCTGGACACACAGTGGGAATGCGCTGTCCACATCAGAATATGAGGAAGCACAGAAACAGCAAGTGCTCTGGAAATAGGAGACAGTTTACACACTTCCACTTTACGTTAGATCCTTCTCCACCAAAGGAAGCCCATCCCACATGGGCGTCACTGCACTGAGCCTGGAGGCTGGAGCATCCCTACTTGTGCCCAAGCATTTGCTCTGGACCAGTGCACGTGTGTAAGGAGGGACCCAGCCTCTCTTCCGTTCACTTCGCTCCTTGACCAAATTAGCCCTGTCCCTCGGACGCCAGGCCTGTCTGGCTTGGAGCCAGGGAAGGAACGGCTGGGCTGCTGGGCACAGACATGCATTTTATGGGGACCCTTGCAGGCTATTGATGCCGCCTCTTGCCAGTGCCAGGGTGACTCCCTCGAGGTCACTGCCATTGGCTCCGCTCAGCTGCCTCTGATTCTGGGGGAGGTAGGACGAGAGACCAGCTCATTTGAAAGAAACCGAATAGGCCACACTGTTTGGAGCCAGGAGGGTCACAATGGCTTGGCACTATTAACTCAACTCATGGAGAGATCTGGGAAAAGGAATGTTTGAAACTGGCTTTGTCTTTCTGTGAAGGCAGGCTGTGGAAGCTGTTTCTACACCAACTAAGGTCTCATTCATTCATTCATTCATTCATTCACATACTCAACAAATATTCATTAAGTGCTGACTCTGTAGCACCGAAGTTACAGAAGAGAAAAAAATGAACATATTCTCTGCTTTAATGGCGGCTGCTTCCTAGGGGGTGAAGATCTACAGTAAACAGATGAATAAATTCGTGAAGGTGGGGGTACTATTGCAGTGAGGGAAATAGAGCAGGGATGGGAGAGGGTGGCGAGAGGGTGCGGGCTGTTTGGAAGGAGGTGGTCAGCCGCCCTCCCTGGCAGGAGGTGTGGAGCAGGGAAATAAGGAAGGACATGAGCCTGTTACTCTCTGGGAAAGAGCGGTCAGGCCGAGGGGATCACCAGGCAAAGGCACCAGGCAGGCGAGCGCTGGTGTCCTAAGGCAGCCCAGGCGGAGGGGCTGGACGAGTGGAGCGGGACAGCCCAGGACATCCCCCTCGGCCGTGTTCCGGAAGAACTGGGATTTCTGCCTCGTGAGCAGCAGGGCTGGGTGACTTACGTGCCTCTCTGGTCAGGCACTCAGATCCTTGGGAGATAATCATGGAAACTCATAACTGCATGTACCTAGTGGGGTAAACTTCTGCAAAACACATGTACACGTACACACACATGTGTGTGCACCCCCACCCTGCTTCTTCCTTCCTTTGTGACCCCCGTTTGTTTCTTCTTAAACCTGATTGTGTATCTTTTCTATAGCTTATAACCTGTGGATTTTTAAAAGCCAAATTATTTTTGAAACAAAGTGGATTATGTTTTAATTTTAAAAATGAACTGCATCTTTGCTTAGAAGCATTGTCTGCCAGTAGCTCAGCCTGGGCCGGGCACAGTGCCTGCTGCACGGAGGTTCTTAGGGACAGTGCAGGGCCCACGCGGGGCTCCCGTCCTGGGCTGGGTTCACCGCGGCCCGCACTCATCACGCCTCCGCACACGGTGCTGACAGAAGGCACAGCTTCTCAGGTACATATGTGCATTGTGATGTCATAAGATAAGAGCATCAACTATTTGCCCTGGGGTCTGTTTAATTATTTTTAAAAATTAATTTTGATTATTACAGCTGATTACACCTCAGTGAGCAATGTAATTGATATTTTCTAATGTATCCCAAGGAACATTTTGTACAACACGCTTTTTGTTGTTGAAGGTTAAAGACTCCGTTATTGGTTTTTCCCTAAATATGCCCACATCATCAGTCCCTCCAGCGAGGTCGCCATCTGGAAAAGGCAGCGGAGACATTACTCAGGCGCAGTGCGTGAAATTGGCGTTTCGGCGTCTTCTGTCTCTCCGTTGTAATTAAGGGAGCTGGTTTTGGAGGAAACATTATTCATTTGGTGTTCCTCCTGATCATGTCAGCAGCTGACAGCTCCACACGCAGAGAAACTGTTCCTGGGCGCGGGGTGCAGGGCGCGGGGTGCAGGGAGAGCCCGAGCCCTCTTGCTGCTGGGCTCTTGGCAGAAATGTTTCCTCCTCGCGGCTCAGCATGTGAGGCCATGGCCAGTGTGAGAGGTGCAGCCCCTTCTTCCTCTTCCCGGGCCCCTTCACGCCCCTCTGGGGCCCTGGTGACGAGGTCTCTGCCAGGGCGCAGGCTGTGGTGCCAGCCCATTGGAGGCTGGGGTCTGGGCTCTGCCGGGCGCCTGAATTCGCCAGCATGGAGAGGCCAGGGCTCTGCCCGCATCCTCGCTGGCTGGGCTCTGACTGTGCTCACCGCTCAGTTCCAGATGATGGTGTTTATAATGAATTCATCAACAGCCAGAACTGGTGTCTTACTTTTGACTCACACACCGGGGCAATGGTGTTGGTCACCATGGGAAACCGGGGAGGGGTGGGCAAGAGCTCCGCGTTCTATCTTTAGGACTTTCCTGTAAACCTGCAGTTATTCCACAATATCAAGTGTGTCGTTGTCTGTTTCTCAGGGCTAGCAAATGGGAACAGTGCACGGACATGGGCAATGGGCCTGGGGGAGGGGCTGAGAGGGTGATGCGCCTGGGATTGGCGGAACCGGGGGTGCAGGAGAGCATGGGGTCCAGTGGGGGACCCGTGGCCTGCAGGTGGTGGTTAAGCAGGGGAGCAGCACGTTTCTGAATGTCCAGGTTAGACTGGAGTGAGGGCCCCCGAGGGCGGATGGTCTGGGGGCTGTGGATCATTCTGTGGGGGAGGGGCTGCAGCTGCCAGAGGTGTGGGAGTTAAAGAACGTGCCGGGGGAACCCTGTTTTGCAAGGATGAGAGGAGCAGCGGGGAAGAGGCCACAGAAGACAGGCAGAGCAGGCCGGGCGGAGGCGTGTCGGGCCATGGGAGGAGCAGGCCAGAGGAGAATGTAGGGTGCCGTGAGAGCCCCTCTGGGGGTGCTGCTGCCTGGCCTGTGTCTTGTCTGGCAAAGTGTGAGGTGCATTTCCCCCCCACTCTGCTCCTGGGAGCAACTACACATCGTCTCATGTCCAGGTGGGCCCCACTGGAGCACAGCCCTGGACAGGCTGCCCTCCTCCTGTGTGTTTCCATGGCTTCAGAGACAGCTGAGCAAGCTATCAGGGGCTGTTTCTGAAGCTGGAATGGAGGATGGGAAGGCTCCACAAGCCAGGGTGACACACTGACTTTGCTAAAATACGAAGGACATGCTTTGTGTTGGAGTTCTCTGTCTGCCTGGCAAGGACACGGAACGCAGAAGCACTAGGCCTGTGCTCCCAGGCCCCTGGGTCCTCTAAAGCTGCCCTGTAAGACCAGCCGTGCCCACACATGGGGCTTGAAGACCTCAGAGACCACACGCCTGTGTGGGCAGGTGACTGTGCCCTGCCATGGGCTGCCTTCCTGAATGGGGCACAGGCCCCTCCTCTCTCACCCCAGCGTGAGCAGCCCTGCCCTGGCGTAGACGCTGGCAGGACCAGCTCCTGGCTGGCAGCTATGTTAAGGGCAGTCCTGCCTCAGGTCCTTGGCAAGGAAAATGACATGTTTGACCATCTGCTCTGCCACTTTACCCATTATCTCTTTAAAAGACCATTGTTTAAAAATTCAAATATATACTGAAGTAGAGAAAATAATAAAATGAATTTCCATGCATCGATCCATCACTTCCACAATTTCCAACTCATTACCAGTCTTGTCTCATCTCCATGACTAACCACTTTTCCCCTCTGCACAAAATAATTTTGAAGCCACATCCCAGACATTATATTATTTCATGCGCAAATGTATCTGTATACTTATTTTTACTTTAAAGAGATCATGAAACACAAACATTGCAGAGAAGAGAGGCAGAGTGCAGATAGAAGGCTGCCACCGTCACCATGGGAGGGTCAGGCTCCACTGCCCTGTCCACTGTGCTTGTGCCTGTCTCCTGCAGTTGAGTGATGACCGCCTTGCTGAGACCGAAGGCATGGAGGCCTCATGGAAACTCCTGCCCAGTGCAGGAGGGCAGCTGAGGCTTCTCCAGGTCCCCAATGCCTTTGAGTTCAGTGCTTTGACACTTCAGCGGTCAGTGGGTGAGGGCACTGGCTCAGTGGATGAGAGCACTGGCTCAGTGTTCAGTGGGTGAGGGCACTGACTCAGTATTCAGTGGTGAGGGCACTGGCTCAGTGTTCAGTGGGCGCGGGCCCTGGAGGTGCACTCAGCTGGGGAAAAAGGCTCAGGACTCCGGAGAGCCCAGTGCTGAGCAGAGACTGTGACAGAGAAAGGCATGGGCTTGGGAAGAAAGGGAGGGATGTGAGGGGTAGAGTCCAGCGTAGCAGCTGAGGAAGCAGGACCACATCCGTGGAAACTGTAGTCAGAATTCCCTGGGAAGGTCTGTAAAACAGGTTAAAGTCAAAGATCTTGAAGAGATTGTAGGACATTTTAGCAATCTGAAATTCCAAAGGTTGTCACTGGGAATATTTTTACTTCAACTTGTAGTAAATTCAACGTGATGTGTGTGGGCAAGAGGGAAAGAACTGTCACAGGAGATGCTTCGCAGAGCTGGCCCGATCTGGGGAAGGCAGACAGGAGGATTCCTAAAGTGGAGGAGTGAGAACTTGGGAGTCCTTTCTCGCTGGGGAAGCAGGGAGACAGGCAGCCTGTGTCAGCCAATCAAGGAATAAGTGGGTGGAGAGACAGACGTCACAACCCGGGACCCAGCAGAGTGAGTGGAAAGCCGAGGTCACAGCCTTTGCGAGACGCCACCGCCAGGGTGCCTGAGGTTGGAAACCCATTGTGCTAGGAGGTGGGAAGTCTCGTGAGAAAGTAATTAAATGGGAGCAAGTAATTATCTGTTTGAGGACCAAAACCACTCACAAAGACTGAGTCCTAGCTGGTTTGGCTCAGTGGATAGAGCGTCAGCCTGTGGAATGAAGGGTCCCAGGTTCGATTCTGGTTAAGGGCACATGCGCGGGTGGCAGGCACGATCACCAGTAGGGGGTGTACAGGAGGCAGCCAATCAATGATTCTCTTTCATCATTGATGTTTCTCTCTCTCTCCCTTTCCTTTCCTCTTTGAAATCATTTCAAATATTATAAAATTAAAAAAAATAAAATAAAAAGACTGAAAGCTGTGCACCGCTCTGCAGATGTGACCATGGCTTCCGTGGCTGTGGCGGGCAAGGCTGCCCATGACCTGCTTTCTCTCAGTGCTTTTCCTGGGCCACTGACCCCAACACCGCCCTCTGCTCCGACCGGCCTTCGCGCTCCTCATGGTGTGTCTGGGTAGGGTCATTTCCGGAAAGAACTTTCATTGTGCTTTGCTTATGGGGGGATTTGGGAGCAAGAAAGAAAAAATGTATCAAATCTAATAGTTTCACTTCTTACTCCTTTGAAGCTTCCGTTCTCAGTGTAACTGGAAGTGGAGTCCGTGTAGCGTGTTTCTCAGCCTTGCTCTCACAGGCAGCTGTGCTCCAGCATCACACCCAGAATTGACTTCCCACAGCAGCGTGGGTCCTCGGGCAACCTGGGGACCCTGCCCTGGGGTCACGGACATGCACGCAGGTGGGCAGCCGAGGGTGAGTTAGCTCTTTAGGTTTCCTTCTGGTGATCTGGGCACTCCACCATAGCCTTCTCTCTCATTTCCTCTCTTCCCTAATCTCTCTCTCCCCCTTTTTTTCTCCCCCTCCTTCTCCCCCTCTCTCTCTCCTCCCTCTCTCCCTCCCTCCCTCTCTCTCTCTCTCACACACACACACCCACACACACCCACACATACCATTCTGCAGACAGTTGATGTTGGAACCCGCCCATCACCCCAGTGGGAAGTGCGTGGAAGGAGCCCTTGAACAAGGAACCCTACACCATAGCAGCACAGTGGACAGGCCCCGGCAGCAGGGGTTTGAGAAGCAGCGTCGCTGGCCGCCTTAGGGCTCAGGATAATGGAAGCCCCATCACGGGCCCACGGAGGCAGTGGCTTTCCCTTTTTGTTTTAAGGAAATATGAAATATTGCTAGTCTATCACAGGGCCTGTTACAGGAGTTTGAAAACAGAAGTAAATGAACAAAGCAAACACTGATACCTTTACTGATGTTTCCTTACCAAGCGCATCATTTGTGAGGCATCTTTATCTTCATAATAGAAGGATAATTAACATCACTAATTACCTAATTAAGTCCATTAAGCATCCACCAACAGTGCCTGTGAAGCTGACATCATGTTCCACTGTCAACAAATGCTTCTGATTTCTTAGGAAGTAATTAAAATGTAAATTAGCATGCGATTATAGGCACAGGGGAAGTTTCGAATCAGATATTCATTTCAAAACCGCTTGGAGCAACTTCGCTGGGGCACCTGCTTCGGGCGATGGGACCATGTCGGAGCTGCAGTGGCATCGTGGCCAGGCTCCGCACCGCGTGCCGCGGCGTGGGTAGCTGAAGCGTTTGCTCCCTGCTTTCTGCTTTTGTTCTGATTTGATCATTTTACTTAATATGTTCACTTACGACTGTGTCCTTTGTGTTAAAAATATCACAACTGATATTTATTTCTGAAAACTTTTAGGACAAATCTTTTATCGTACCCTCTCTGTCAGTTAGGTTTGGAGAGTAATCAGTGGCCTTCTGAGCGCAGGTGACACGCGCGGGCAGGAGAGAGGTTGCAAGGATCAAACGGGGCCCTGCAAGCTCATGCTCCCCACGCTCAGGGCGCCCTCAGCTTCTGATGAAATTCTGGCTGGAATGAGCATGTTGTAGAGCAAACACAGCGACCTCCTCAGGGCGGAATACTTCCCGAAACCTCACATTTGCTCGACAGGACACTTCCAAGATGGAAGCCACCAGCCTGAAGCCCCGAGGTTACCCTTTAAACAGCCCTTTCTGGACCCGGATGCCCCCCTCCCACTGGAGCTTGGTTTGTGCTGAGCGCTCATGGGCGTGATGCCCACCTCTGCCGTCTGGTGGCACAGACGCTGGGCGGGGTGAGCCTGAGCGTCACCTGTTCCGTGAGGAGGAAGCTCTCGCTCATGACCCTGAACCACACAACCTCTGCTTGAACGAGTTTCCAGGGATGGAGTGGGTGGTGCCGACCCACGCCCACTGGCTTCATGTGAACAAGGTTTCAGACGAAGGCAGAGAGAGGACAACAGCCTGGGAGACCGTCCCTTGTGCCCTTGAAGGTCAGTGTGGAGGCCCGGCAGGGAGAGGCCCTGACCCACAAACTGCTCCCCGCTGTGGGCACCGGCCGAGGGCTGCTCCCCGGGCTGGGCAGGGGCAGGCAGCTTGGCACCATGCCTGGCGGGGGGTGCCAGGCTGCTGGGCAGTGGCAAGCGGCACTGGCCTGCACAGGCTCCACGAGCGATGGCAGTTTACGGGGTGGACCCTCCTGCTTCTGGGGGAGCTCTGCTCACAGGCAGTGAGCGGCGGGGTCGCGGGGTC
>NW_006285939.1:1433499-1434128 GCF_000327345.1 Myotis davidii
CCTCCCACGCTCAGGGCGCCCTCAGCTTCTGATGAAATTCTGGCTGGAATGAGCATGTTGTAGAGCAAACACAGCGACCTCCTCAGGGCGGAATACTTCCCGAAACCTCACATTTGCTCGACAGGACACTTCCAAGATGGAAGCCACCAGCCTGAAGCCCCGAGGTTACCCTTTAAACAGCCCTTTCTGGACCCGGATGCCCCCCTCCCACTGGAGCTTGGTTTGTGCTGAGCGCTCATGGGCGTGATGCCCACCTCTGCCGTCTGGTGGCACAGACGCTGGGCGGGGTGAGCCTGAGCGTCACCTGTTCCGTGAGGAGGAAGCTCTCGCTCATGACCCTGAACCACACAACCTCTGCTTGAACGAGTTTCCAGGGATGGAGTGGGTGGTGCCGACCCACGCCCACTGGCTTCATGTGAACAAGGTTTCAGACGAAGGCAGAGAGAGGACAACAGCCTGGGAGACCGTCCCTTGTGCCCTTGAAGGTCAGTGTGGAGGCCCGGCAGGGAGAGGCCCTGACCCACAAACTGCTCCCCGCTGTGGGCACCGGCCGAGGGCTGCTCCCCGGGCTGGGCAGGGGCAGGCAGCTTGGCACCATGCCTGGCGGGGGGTGCCAGGCTGCTGGGCAG
>NW_006285939.1:1434237-1437781 GCF_000327345.1 Myotis davidii
TGGAAGAAGGGCCTTCGCTCTCCTTAGTCTCAGAGGGGCCTGCTTCCAGTTCATGCGCTGGACAGGGGATGAGCAGGCACCGGACCTGCCAAGGACCCGCTGCGGAACCAGGGATGGCGCCCTCCCCGGCCGCGAGCACCTGCTTATGGAGCCGATGGAACTTTCTCTACCAGAATTTACCTCTCAGAGGTTTGTTTTAAAAACCCACCTCAAAACGCGGTCTACTCTGTCATCATGACAAGAATGCCAGGTCCTCGAGTAAAGGAATAATCAACACCTCAGCGCTCGCGTGGCCCCTCACACTCCTCGCCCGTCGCTGGCACAGAGGCCCAGCCCGCCCCAGGGCCCCGCAGAAGCCCCGCGACGCCCAGGCTCTGACCCCTGTGAGCGGCCGCCACCCTGAGGGCACTCTTTTGAGCACTTGGCCCAATAGGAAGTGAGGCTAAAGTTGTTTTTCCTTTAGCAGCAAGACAGAGCTCGAACCCCTCCAGGGCAGGTGCCGAGTGACGCGAGTTCCATGGAGCAACACGGCATTCTGGGCGCGAGGTCACACCACTGCCCACCAAAAGCCACCTTGAATCTAAATCATGTTTTGCAAAGTCCTTAGGGATAGATGGTCAGCTCCTTTTCCAAAGACTTCACCCAACAGAAATGTCTAGTCTGAAAAGGGCAGAGAGACTTCTCGCCTCCTCCTGCCGGTTACCTCCTGCCTGTCTTCTGTGCCCTGCACCGGTGTGCTGTGTGCCTGTGCCCTATCTGACGACTGTCGCTGGGACACCCAGGGTAACCTCAGCTCACGTCTGCCGCTCACCCACTGTATTTCAATGTGGAAATACTGCATCATATGCAATTCAACAACGAACGATAAGACTATAGAAATGAGTAACAGCACAGGGTCCTCACGTTCAGAAGTCCTTGTAGTCTGGGTACTTGCCTCTCGAATTAGGTGACATCTAGAGACTCAACAGTAGAAGGGGGTTCTGAAAAAATGTACTTCGATCAAGATTTTGTGAATGAAAACAGGTCAATCTTGGGTTGACTCCTTTTGAAAACAGGATATAGTCCTTCACTTTAAAGGCTAATGATACCCTGGAATCTCTTCTGAGGTTCAGATGTTTGTATATTGGGTTGCTTAAAGTGAGGTAACCTGCATTCTAAAAGCTAGCCTGTGATTAGGGGAAGGTATCATCACCCCAGGGAATGCTTTAAAATCTAAGTGTATATGTATGTATATGTGTATATGTGTGTGTGTATACATATATACATATATACATATACACATATATACAAAAGGCCAATGGCTCCATATTAAATGAGACTTATGGATAGGAAACATTTTTTGTTTATTTCTCTAAACTTGAATACTTAAAACTTAAACCTTCATCAATGCAAAAACGCTTTAGAGTTCACAGACGAAACGTTGCCAACGAAATAAAGAATAAAGCGGCAGATGGCCGAGGAGTGGAGACTCAGCCGGGGCCTCCTGAGGCGCTGCTGCCATTCACAGCCCGCCAGGCCCCACTCGGCTCGGCCGCCAGCGCCTGCCATGTGAGTTAGTGAGTTACAGCGTGCTCTCACCCTGGGACCCATCTATTAGGAGAAACAATTTTGGTTAATTAAAAAATTCTTTCAAAGTCTCCGAACAGAAAGTTCTGAAGTTTGCTTGGCGTTGCTGTGGGTGGGGGTTGCTGCAAACGTGACTCTTTGTCCTGACAGAAGGGAGAGACTGGCTGTGGGGGAGGTGAGGGGGAGGCCGGTCCTTGCTGCTGGCTGATTTACCAGAGAAATTGGGAGTGATGAGGGAGCGGCTGAGGTCCTCGGCAACGCGGTGCTTGAAGGAGCGTGTGTCGGGGAGGCTGTGGCAATGACTCTGCTGGGACTCTGTGCCGGGACTCCCGTTGGGGTGGGGCTCTCGGTCCTCTCTGGGAAGCGCGTGTGAGCAGGCCCCGCATATGCCAAGGCCCGAGGGTGGGAGTGAGTCTGTGCATTGGCAAGTGAGAGAGGCTTGTATGGCTGGAGTGCAGAGGGCAAGTGGCCTGGCAGGAGGGGCTGAGCCAGTTGCCAGCTTGGGCCAAGTTCTCTAGGGGATCAGAGATCCCCCATGTCTACGACTCCACCTGCACCTGCATCTGAGCTCTCATCTACATGGAGGCATCACACCCATTTCTGCTGCGAACAGTCCCTCCTCAACCTTCCACACCCATTCACTGATTTCCCACCATATCCCAGCCCCTGGGGGAAGAGCAGGGGATATGGACAAGGAAAGTCACCATCCCTGGCCGGCCAGGCCCACCTTCCAGGCTGGCGACACAGTTAGTGTGACCAGAGGTGTAGGGACCAAAAGGTGCCCAGTCAAGAGCAGGCCTGTTGCACCTCTTGGAGGGGTTTGGACTGAGACGAGGAGGAGGAGGAAGAAGAGGAGGAAGAGAGGGAAAAGGAGGGGGGGGAGGGTATAAGGCAAGTTGGTGATGGGACAGGGATAGGTGTGGCCTCTGCCTCTGGACTGCTGGCTAGATGGCAGCCTGTGAAGACTACAGTCGTGCATCTGCAAGGCCCTGTACATTGAGAACACAGGCCCCTGACAGCGGCCTGTCCCCCCAGCCCAGTCATACCCTGTGTCCCCCCAGCCGTGCCGTGCCCTGTGCGGCTGCAGAGCTGTGCTGCCACGGGAACATGAGTCTCTTATTTATCTCCCGGGGTGGGTTTTCTTATTTATCTCCTGGGGGGCACGCTGTGGGCTCATCCCCCCCAGCCTCCAGGGCCAGCACAGGGCCTAGACTGGAGGGGGTGCTGGGGACTGGGAGCTGAAGAAGACAGAGAAGAAAAACTGAGGCCTGTTTTCCCTCCCAGAGGCCACATCTGTGAGCCCGCCTGAGGGGGAGGGAGGGCTGGTGCTGGTTAGGTGCCTGTGACCACGGGGAGCCCCGCCATGGGACCTCCTGGCCGAGGGCTGGCTGAGGGGTCTGTTTAGGTGGGTGGCGGCAGGTGGTCTCTGCCCAAGTGGCCTTATCCCTCCACGAAGCCTGAGGACGTTCTCCCGTGACCTCTGATCCCTTTCCCTCTGCAGTGTCCACGGCTCAGCCGCGCTGTCTGCAGTGAGGGCGCTGAGTTGGTGCTGAGCTGCTGTAACCAAGGCCCTAGGCTGGGACTTCACAGCCACTGTTCTCACAGCCCTGGGGCCGGATACGAGCCCATGCTGGTGGGTGTGTCCTCCGAGGCCTGCCCCTGGGGTGCAGCCAGCTTCCTGTCCACAGCTCCCCCGTCCCCCCTCCTCTAAGGAAGAGCCCACTGCAGGGCCTGCTGCATGGATACCTCTTTAAAAGCCCGGGTCCAAGAGCCTCCGTCACACCCCGCGGTGCTGTCTGTTAGGCCTCAACACGGAAGTTTTGAAGAAAATGATTTAGTCTGTAAATGCACCTCAGTATCAGTAGGTGTTTGGGGAGATGATTCCACGGATTTCCAACCTTTGGGATAGATCCTCACACTTACCTCCCACCCAGACCCCTTCCCACGCCTCAGTGTCTCACTTTTCTGCTCCCCCTTC
>NW_006285939.1:1437939-1449425 GCF_000327345.1 Myotis davidii
CTAGGAGCCTCCCCTGTGAGGACCAGGGGAGCAGCCAGCAAGAGGAGACGGGGCTGAGACAGGGAAGGGCGGTGTGGTGCTCCCCACCTGTCAGGGCCTGAGGGAGGCCCCGGCCAGGCAGAGGCCCGGGCAGGCGAGTGGGAGGCTCCTGGGAGGCCTGTGCCTGCAGTTCTGAAGCTCTTGTCCCTGGCTACACCGAACTGTTGTTTTTCCAGGAGTCATCCCCCAAGTACTCATGACAATTGAATTTAATCAAAGCATCACAGTTCAACAAAGACAAATTAGAAACCTCCGTACATCTTAGAAATTAATCTGTGAGTGAATTTAACAGGAGATGAATTGCCCTGGGTGGTCGGGTCCCTCCTCACCCACTCTGAGCCCGCTGTTGTCATTATTGCTGGAAATATGATTATTACTCTGCTATCGCTTGACATTTATTAAGAATCCAGAGGCTCTGTCTCTGCAGCAGAGAAAGGTGCCATTATCTTGGTCCTGGGAGAAAAAATCACTTCCTGGCCCGGGTCATAGAATAGATGCCCTCGGAGGCCCTGGACCGTGCCCGCGGCCGGGAGCGAGAGGCACCACATGGAGCTGGGGAGGTAACTGCCTGTTGACTGTTTTGCAATGAGGAAAATCCTGAATTGCAGGTGGCTTTCACTGTGGCAGTGGTTGTGAGAGCCAGGCCTGCCCAGCTCCTGCCCTCGCACCCTTCTCAGACCTGGAGGTGTTGTTAACGGACCCTACTGGGCCTTGTTCATCCTGACCGCCAGGAATGTTTTACTCTGGGCAGAGAAAGGCCAGCTGCAGAGAACTTGGCTCAGAGGAGGGAGGAGGCTCTGTGAGCTTCATTTCAGTATCTCAGACTCTATTGCTGCCTCCATTTGCCAGGCCCTGGACGACAGAGGTGGGCAGTGTCCTCCGGGAGCTCATTCCAGGGGCAGGCAGTGGGGGGCCCAGCCGCTGTGGTGCAGCCGCTGCCCCTGCTGGGTTAGGCTGTGCAGCGGTAGCTGGGAGGGTGCTGGAGGGAGCAGACAGCAATGCAGTTACAAAGCGCTCACAGATATGAGTCCCTCTGCTGCTCTCTGCCCCTGGCAACATGGCACGCTTACTCAACCCCCCCTCCCAGACCCACCAGTGGAGGAGAGGTGACCGACGTGTGACGGGGTGACCAGTGAGAGTGATCAGTGGGAACATGTGACACACGGGGGGCCCGTCTCTGCATCTGAGTTTACTTCACCCGCGATGAATGAGAGATCACCCGGGTTCAACTTGAACAAGTCACTTGTTTCTTTGGCCAAAGAAAGTTCGATGTTAAAGGAACTAGACTTGTCACTAAAGTCAGACAGACAGCATGGCTGTTGCCTTTCCTTTGTGGAATTATTAGTGAATATAGGAACTTTAAAAATTGTGAAGAAGACTGCCGATACTGAGGTCATGTAATATGAGGTTACCTTTTAAAATATATTCATAAAATGGAAATCAAGTTGTCAATAATGTTCTTAAAATTCCCTTAACTATTCATCAAAAATGATGCCTTTCGTGGTTTCATGAATTCTGCGCCAGCCTCTGCACATTCCTCAGGCAGCGTGCCCACCTGGGGTCAATTACTATTTCTTTAAGTGTCTGATGACATGGTTGGCTTGTGCAATTTGGGGAAACAAGATTTACTAAAAATTATTTGTCTTTGAACATGAGAATTACACTCTGTACAATGAGTTGACTGCACCCAAAAGAAACATAGGACTGTGTCCAACCGAGAGAGTGGGGACTCCCATCCCCCTTGGGGTTCATGATGGGGCTTCGGTGAAAAGGTTGTGAGAAACCCATTGTATTTTTCAACGTGCTTTTTATTTCCAAATACCTTTTAAATACTTTTCACATTTTATTCACTATGCCATATACTCCTCATTCAATTTCCCCCTGTTAACATCTTATGTTAGGTAACATGGTGCATTTGTCAAAGCTAAGAAGTGATATTACTAGTATCTAAACTCCAGACTTTATTTTGTTCAGTTTTCCTACTAACCCAGTCAAGACACCATCCATATGGCATTTAGTTATCACATCCCCTTACTTAGTTTCTTCACTCGTGACAATTGCACACTTTCCTTGTTTTTTCGTGGCCTTGACGGTTTTGAGAGATGCTGGTCTCTGAGGTGTGTTTCATATAATACGCCTCAACTTGGGTTTGTTTAATATTTTCCCTCATCATCAGCCTGGGGTTAGGGGTTTTCCGGAAGACATTCCACAGAGAAGTGCCCTTCTCATCACATATCAGCTAAGGGCTGTAGAGCACCATGTGATGTTGCCCTATGATGCCAGCCTTCAGCGCATGGTCATGTGGCGCCTGCAGGTCTCCCCACTGGGAAGCTACTGTTTTTCCCTCTCCACACTTGATCCTTCGGAAGCCAGGCTTTAAGTCCACCCACCCTTAGTGGGGTAAGCAATTGAGTTCTGCCTCCTGGGGGGTAGGTATGTACCTCCACTCTTTGAAGTTCTCTGTGAGGAAGGTTGTCTCTTCCCCCCCTAAATTTATTTGTTCAATGTTATTTATATCAGTAGGGACTCGTCTATAGGTATACATTGGGCTATAATTCATTAAGCCTATAATTTGTCTTGTTGTTCAAATTGTTCCAGCACTTTTCTCATGGTTCATTCATCTCATTCTTGCTTTCACTTTAGTGCTCTTGATCTTTTTTTACTGATCACACATATAATTCTATTTCCACTACAACCCTTTCTAACATATTTTATGTGTGTATTATTCAGGAGAAGTTAGGTTATGCTGCAGTAACAGATACCCCCAAATCTCATTGGCCTAAAATGGCGAAGATTTGTCTCTCCCTTGTGCTAGCGGTGCAGCGTGGGCTGCAGGGAGCCTGCTGGAGTCTGAGCCTCACTCAGCAGCACTGGCTCACGGAGCAGCCATCGCCTGGACACCGAACACTGCCATCACAGTCAGAAAGGACCGCAGCCGGCTGCTCAGGAGCCCTGCAGCGCCCGCACACGGATCCGGGCCTCGCCTCGCTCCAAGGCAGCAGGATGGGTGACCTCGGGAGGAGAGAGCTAGAAACACTTGTCAGGCAGCACTCAGGACCAGCGCATTGCATCTTCTTTGCTGTTTTTCTATGCAAATGCATACAGACTGAACTGTTGTTGCCACCATACTGTTTTCTAACCTCCTTCAAAAAATGTTGGTCCGTCTTAAACTTGGTCTCATATCTGAATAGTTTTGACACCGAGGCTTCAGTGATGGCTGTGTGGGTTATGAGCAGTGACATCCG
Organism: Myotis davidii; assembly: GCF_000327345.1. Lineage (NCBI taxonomy): Eukaryota > Metazoa > Chordata > Mammalia > Chiroptera > Vespertilionidae > Myotis > Myotis davidii. Next base: position 1,441,224 of record NW_006285939.1, read on the forward strand.
GCCAGAGTGGCAGAAGGAAGCTAAAATGCAGCCTTTGTTCCACGATTCAAGCCCTCCGGTCAGGTCCAGGACAGGTACAAAGGTGCTGTGTGGGCAAGTGGTGGCCCTTGCAACGGCCTTGGTGACCACATGTGCTTTATAAGGCTGAAGCAGCCCTCCTGTGTTGAATTTGAACCATTTCATCTTGAGCTGCTATAAATAGGATGGTGGGAAATGATGCCCAGGGAATCCCTGGGCTTATATATTAGGTGCCCTTGGAATAAATTACTAGCAGTGAAATGGAGAGTCGGAGGGTTAAAATGAGGTTGGGAAGGTGTCAGCACACGGCAGGTCAGTGCATGCGAAGCCATGACATTTCTCACTGCTGAGCTCTCTCCAGGCCTGGCGCGTGCAGAGCGTGGCTGGGCAAGGCCTGCGACTGTCATCTTGGCTCCAAGTTTCTGAGCAGGGTCTGAGGGGCTGCCTTCAGATGCTGGCTTTTCTCGTTGTGAGGCCACACAACTGTGGACACAAGGCTAATGAGGCTTTAAACAAACAAGTGTAATGACTGTCATCAGTAGCCAGCAGGCGCTTCCTGTGGGACAGCTTGGACAGGAGGGTCATGGCAGCTGGCCAACCCAGGGTGTCTCTAGCACGGTGGGCACCACCAACTTGAGGTCAGCTCACTTAAAAGTGACCCTCCAGATGGGATGTGCCCATTCCCATTCCAAAGTCTGATCTGTGCCCTCTAGCCAAGCCCTTCCTAGGAGGCGCTGGGAGAGCCGAGCACAGCTCTTTAATCTAGCTCTGCGTGCCCTCAAGTCTCCAGATGGCCTTCGTGGGCCCTTTGTTCTACTTCACAGGCTCTAAACTCTTTCATGCACAGGCAGTTGCTAAGCAAAGGCTATTTAGCTCCAATAAGCCACACGGAGCTCTGTTCTGAACATGTCCCTGATCAACAAGCCACATTCCCTGCCGCCCAGGCAGAGCCTCTGCCCTTGAACAGACCCAAATTGCCCTCCTCCTATCTCCACACCCTGAGAGGGACCAGTTTCTGGGGCACAAAAGGCCTCAAAGGCCAATGGGAAAGTAGCAAAGGCCAATGGCTCCATATTATATATGTACCACCGAGATGTTCAGGGTGGAAACGCAAGTAGGGGAGACGAACCTGGGAACAGCGTCCAAGAGCTCATTTCCTGTATTGTTGGAGTCATTTCTCTTTGGCCAGTTCCTCCTTCCATCCTCCTAATCCACTGTCCCAAACCTTCAGCATTCTGCTCCAGGCCCCTGCTCAGCTCTCCGGGGAGGCAGACCCTTACCCGCCCTCCACCCGGAGCTAGGAGCCACCAGGTGTGACCCACTTCGCTTCCCAGTGTCCTGCTTTCACACGCGTCCGCAGCTGCACATCCTCAGGTCTTTCCCTCGAGCCTAGAGTATGCGGGGCCTCCCCTTCCCCAGCTCAGGTCAACCCCTGCGTGGGCTGCTGACCCCATCCTTTCCTCTCCTCCCAGAAAACCTGCACCATCACGACACTTCTCTTTCCTTCGCTTTCAACCTGCTGCCACCTCCCCGGGCCTCACCGTCCACTTGAGTCGTAGCCTCCCTCTCACCTGTCAGCTCTGCCCCCAGAGCTGTCTTCCTTCTTCAGAGTTAAGTTTCTTGAACACATTGTCAATACTCACTTTCTTCTTTGTTTATTATAAACCTCACTTAAAGATTTGTTCTTATTGATTTTAGAGAGTGGAAGGGAGAGAGAAACATCAACATGAGGGAAACATTGATTGGTTGCCTCCCCTACACACCTGACTTGGGGGTCAAATCCACAACCGAGGTATGTGCCCTGACCAGAAGTCAACCCTGCGTCTTGTTGGTGTACGGGACGATGCTCCAACCACTGAGCCATCCGGCCAGGGCTGGCCTCTACCATTCTTACTGTTCTATTTTGAAAGACAATATGAATTTTCCCTGTGTGTTTTTGAATATTTTTCTTCATCTTCTGTTTTTGCAGTTTTACTATGATGGGATTATGTGTGGTTGTAAAAATATTTTTCTTGTTTTATTTAGGTTTGTAGAATTTGTCAAATCTATGGCTGATGGCTTTCATTTATTTCAGAAAATTCTCATTAAGTTTTCATATTGCTCTACTCCCCTTTTGAGGCTCATGTTATATGCTTCTCCATATTATATATGTACCTAACTATCTCTATCTTTTTAATATTTTCCATATTTTTATCTCATCATATTTTAGCAAGGGTATTTTTGCAACCTCATTTATCCTCTGTCCTGTTAAACTCACCCATAAAATTTCTTATTTTATTTAATTCATATGACAGGTTTATAATTTTCATTTGGTTATTTTTCAGAGATTCCATGTCTCTTGCAAAATTCTCCATATTTCACTTTGGATAATATTGCTTGCATTATGTTAAGGTCCATGTCTGACAAGTCTAATGTCTGGATACATGTTTATTTTTCTATTGATCATTTTGTGGGCACATCCAGTAATTCCTGAGCCTTTTGACTGCTGGGCCTTTTGCATGAAGGTCTCTATTAGAAGCTCAGGTGGTGCACCGCATCCAAAAAGAACTTTCTCTGCCTTCTGGGATGCGCTTGCAGTAGGGCGATCGCTGGAAGCTGGGTTTCTGCTTTGGGAGCCTGGTCTGTTTCCGGTCTTCCTGGGTCCCGATGGTGCAGCCTTCTGAGATCCCACCTAAAGCCCGAGTCCTGCTGGTTTCTACAGGCTCAGGCTTCGGAAGCGTTACTTGTTTCTCAGCCTCAGCCCCACGCTGCTTAAGCATGGGCAACTGCTTAAAGGGGAACACCAATGCAGAAAGCGGGGCTCCTTTTCCTTTACTGTGCTATTTTTGGGCTCTTGGCTCCTTATGTTCTGGGAGGTGTGGTGAGCCTGAGCTCCAGTTTTCTCTCCTTAGGCCCCTGAGACTCCCAAAGGCGCTATCAAGTTTCCTGCTTCTCAGCCACCAATTTCTGTTTAGCTCCTCAGCCTCTTATGCATTTGTAAACTTGGAATATCTCGAGGGGAAATAAAAAAGCACAGGTATTAGGCACTGAGACTATGTCAGTGAGGGTTCCCCTCCGATACCTTGCCCCCGAAGTCTTGGCGCTCTTGGGAGCTCTCTGCTGTCTTAAAGCAGAGCATTCAGACCCAGCTTTTCTGTGATTCTTGGGACGAGGATTTGTCGGCTACAAGCTGGGAGTGGAAGTAACTCACAAACGTGTGTGTGTGCATGTGTGTGTGTGTGTGTGTGTGTGTGAGCTTAAGTGAAGTCTTTACTCATGAGGTTATGATGGACGTGACCACAGATCCCGGTCACCTCCTTTGGTGTTTGTCTGAGCAGAGAAGTTCTTATCTAACATCTGCTGTCACTAAGCTGTGGCTCGCTGTCTCTCTTCTCTAGGATTTTGTGTCGTGTATCGAAAACTACAGAAGAAAAGCACAAGAGCTCTATGCATCTTTATACAAAGATCACGTGCAGGTAAAACCAAAACAGTTCCTGCCTCTACACAGAGCCCGGAGCCCGCCTCGAACCCCTGTAACAATCAGAGGGCCTTTGGTTTAGGTGCTAGACCAGCCGTGGGCAAACTATGGCTCCATCATGGTTTTGTTTCCGCCCTCGGTCCAGTTTAAGAACCCATTGTGGCCCTCGAGTCAAAAAGTTTGCCCACCCCTGTGCTAGACTGTCTGCCTCAGTGCTTGGTCAGGGTCGGGTCAGCCTGGCTAATGGTGGGCTAAGGGTGCTGGGGATTTGCAGCCACAGTCTGATCAGAGGAGGAGCTGGGAATGTGTCTGCACGGGTCCCCTCAGGGCCCTCAGGCCCCTCTGCCGGAGCGAGGGCACACTGCAAGCACGGCAGGCCCCGCTCACTCTCAGAGCGCTTCCCTCTAAAGGAGAGAGAGGCATCCGGTAACTGCAGAAATAAAGAGATCATTATAACACGATGAACAATAGACTTGGAAAACACAGGTACAAGGAGAGCTTATAACAGGAAAAAGGGTTTAATTTGGGCAGATCTGAAGGGAACTGCCTTTTAGATGGAGATCTGAAGGAGGACTATGGACTAAAGCAGTTTGGGAAGTGTTTTTGATGAAGGGAGGGCCTGGGCGAAGTCGCGAGGCAGGAAAAAGCTGGAGTCATCAGTGACCTGGAAGGAAAAGAAGTGACAGAGACCTGAGCTGGGATGGGACAGGGTGGGGAACGGCAGGGGGCTGGAGCAGCAGTGCTTGCCCCACAGGAGGGCGTTGCCTTCTCTCGGGCAGCAGTGCCAGTGCCGAGGGCAGGCTGAGTGCTGCCAGCACCTCTGAGGCCCATGCCTGACTCTAAGGTCTGCCTCCCCCTCGGCTGCCGTCTGAGCCTCAGGGCCCCCATCTTTAAGGTGGGCAGCCCTTCCTTCCTGGGAGGCGAGGGCCCAAGGGGCACAGAGGCAGAAGTCCCTTGTGCAGATTTGCATGGCTAAGAAGCTATGGTCAGTGGGTTTTGTTAACAAAATTAACAAGAAAATAATTGCTAATAATAGAACATAATGTATAGTGTTAGAACCTTACTAATTCCAGTCCTTACTTCGTACTTGCTCTGTCCCAAAGCCCGTGCCAGGCATAGAAAGGCCGAGCTTAAATGGCACTGCTCCAGCCAGAGGGTATTTACAAGTGAAGAGAGGGGCAAGGAGTCAAAGAGTGACTGCAAACAGGCAGTGAGGCCAGCACTGCCACGAGGGAGGAACAGTGGTGTAGGTCATTAGGCGTATTGGGGTGGGTGAGGGGTTAAGGAATGGTGCAACAGTGGTGCCCAAGGGCTGGTGAAATAGGCTCTGAGCAACGTAAGCCACGCTAGCTGGTCTACGTTCCTCAGTATAAGCTCGCCTGGGAGTCCACAGCGCGCCTGGGAGCCTCCAGGGGGTCAGGAGACCTGCAGCCTACAGCCGCCAGGCTCGCTCACGAGTAACTTTGTTAGATGCAGCAGGGTTGGGAGACGTCAAGGTCAGGTGGAAGGACAAGCTCAGCAGAGCCTCCAAGCCCAGAAAGAAAGGATCCAGCCTCTTAGAAGGCAGCCTGGCTGGTTCTTAGGGGCAGGCCCAACTGGGGCTCGGAGCTGAGAAGGTGGTACGGAGCTTTACTGCTGATTGACTTAGATCTGAGAAAATGCGCATTCTGAGGCCATTCACGAGGGGCTTTCCATGTGTTTGCAACAGACCGTGTCCATGTTCAGGGGAGTGCTCTCATCCATTGCTCTGTTTTGCAGAGGCAGAGGTGCGACGACATCAAGGCCGCCAGAGCCTGGGCCCGGATCCAGGAGCAGCTTTTCGGGGAACTGGGCTTGTGGGGCTCGGCAGCAGAAGCCACACCCTGTTCCCGGTGGGAGCTGGACTGGAGAGAAGGGCCTGCGCGCATGAGGAAGCGCCTCCGACGCTCGTCCCCCAGCGAGGCCCAGCGTGGAGAAGGGCCCCAGGTAGGTCCCAGGCAGCAGGGCGCGGAGGCAGGCCGTGAGGGCGGTCTCCATAGCTTCTCTGTCTGTCCGGTGTTGTTTTCATCGGGACTTCTGGGTTGCTTCTGAGAGCTCTGATGTGGGCAGTAACCCTCTGTGGGGAAAGGCAGGATGGCTCTGTGTCATTCTTGATGCAGTTTAACAGAAAAAAAGAATCGCTGCCCCTCGCAAGTAGCGGAGGAGGGAAGCTGTGAGTGGGTGGATGCGTGGAGGAGTGGGTGAGTGGTGTAGATCGGCACCACCGACCCAGGCCACACTGACGTCCACAGAGTCTAGAGTTTGGAAAGAGCCGGCGGTGGTCACTGTCAGCTCGCACAGGCGTTTGTTCCGGAGCAGGCGTGGCCAGCGCTGCGCTAGACATGGTTGTGCAAGCGCATCGCACAGCACGTTTACAGTGAGAATCCCTTGAACTCGGCCACTTCTGCAAGCTCCAGCCGGTGACCCATTTAGTCCAGATGCATGGAAGCTCACTGAGCCCTAAGCAGTGGAGTCCAGCAGACCGCAGTGTGCTGTACGAAAGCTTGAACTCATGTCCTTGAACTTACATTTTTGCCTTTTAAAGGCTGGGGAGCCAGTTGAATTGGTAGTGGAGTAGAAACATCTGTTACTAGATTTGTATTTCTTCACAGAACAATCCTGATTGGGATATTCTAAAAGCCAGCCTTCCAGACACTGGAACACAAGTCAAGTGTTGAGTTTGTTTTCTAGTCTGTGACATAGAACCTCTTATCCACATTACATCCTTATAAAACTCAATGAAAAAATTATAATTCTTTTATTCAGTAGACACTGAATTTCTAATGGATTGCCAATAAACATCGGTGGCTTACAGTACTCTCCCTCAGTGCATTTCTGAGGAAATGGAGGCAGGAGAAATAGGTGGCCCAGCCCGGCCCGGCCGGCGTGGCCCAGTGGTTGAGTGCCCTCCTATGAACCAGGAAGTCATGGTTAAATACCAGTCAGGGCACATGCACGGGTTGCGGGCTTGATCCCCAGTGTGGGGTGTGCAGGAGGCGGTCAATCAATGATTCTCTGTCATCACTGATGTTTCTGTCTCCCTCTCCCCTTCTCCCTGAAATCAATAAAAATACATTTTTAAAAAATCAGTAGCCCGCACAGCGTGCCGGTGACCAGTGAGGGCTGCCTGTGAAAGCAGGCCCTGGCCTGAGCCTCTCCGTGCATCCTGCTCCCCAGGCTGCTATGTAATCCCACTCTGGCATCATTTGGGTAATTACTGTAATTCTACTTAGTGGAAGATTGTGGGTTTTCTCCCCTTTGACTCGGGAACATTAATACTTGCTTTTTACTGTGGTCCTTTAGGATTCAGCGTTTTCTCTTGCGTCTGAGTCTTGAGTATGTGATTTATTTGAAGGGGTCACGTGCATGTCTATGTGTTTGTGAATATGTGGAATGGGGGGTGCATATAGGTAGTACCCAGGATTTAATTTCTTTTTCTCTGATTTTATTTCAGGAAAGCCAGGACAGAAATGGTGGTATTTCTCAAACAAATGCTGAAAACGGAGGTATTCAGTTTATCAACTATTTTTTATTTTAAAATTAAACCAGACATTGGTTTTATTTAGGGTCTTATTAGTGACATGGAATTGATGTCTTGGGAAGAGATGCTGCAGTTCCGGAGCGGGCAGGCCGACGGCGCGTTCTGTGCTCCCGGAACCGAGCAAGACCTGTCCCAGGCCCAGAGCGCCCGAGGACAGTCTTTATAGTAACGTGGCCACAGTAAACACTTCTTCAGGGAATCTATCTTGTCAACTTGCTGAATCAGGGAAACCTTAAAAGTGTCCCAGACAGTACAAATACATGTTCAGTGTGTGACCCGAAACACACGGGGGGGAAACAACAGGACGTCTTAGTGTAAAAATGGTGAAATAGCAATCTTCTTACCTTGACCTCTCTGATTGTAAACATGACAGATAGAGTAGTCAGTGTTGCAGCCCCTGACCACAGGGCAGTTGCAGGACAGTGTACTGTGGTGTTCCTACCCACACACACCCTCCTGCTTAAAGGAGGCACTGTGGCTTCTCTGGCGTATCCCAGTTGCCAGCGTCGCTGCCCTGGCGCTTTGAGGCCGTTGTTGAGTAAAATGGGCTGATTGAGCACAAGCACTGTGACTCGGCGGCAGTTGCTCTGGTAACTGAGACGGCTACTGAGGGACTGACAGACGGGAGCGGACAGCGGAGAGGCGCTGGACAAAGGGCAGACTCACTTCCTGGATGGGAGGGGCGAGATTGTAGAGTTTTCATCACGCGGCTCAAAACAGCGCACAATGTGAAATGTATGAACTGCTTATTTCTGGAATTTTTTTATTTAATGTTTTTGGACCACATTTGACTATAGATAACTGACACTGCAGCAAGTGAGACCAAAGCTAAGTGTAGTATTTCCCAAACAAAAAACATACTTTGAATATTTTAAGTTTATGCTTACTCTTTATTTGTATAATTTTCAGGGAGGAAATTGAATGAGTCAACTTGCTAAAAATACAGGTTTGCTTCTCAGAGGTCATTTTGGCAAGAACACATTCACACACACACACACACACACACACACACACACACACACTGTCTGGTTTGTGGTTGCTCTCAGGCTCCCTTGGCTCAGACACTCCCTGGCTGTGAGTGCACTGTGCCCCAGGCTGCAGCTAGTGTCACACTGTAACCAAATGACAGCTTCTTAGTGTTGATCATCTTGTCTCTGGGACCGTAGCG
>NW_006285939.1:1449468-1467406 GCF_000327345.1 Myotis davidii
TTTGCAGTGTTGCCCGGAAGTGAGGATGCTGGGCTTGATCAGGTTGATTTGGGGGGTCATAGGACTTAGGGTAACACTGCAATATCTGTTTGCTTCTCATCTCTCCACCCCAAGGCCCACACTCAAAGATCAGAGTGAGAACCTGCCGCGCCCTCCTCTGGAGGTGGCTGCAGAGATGGGAGGTGGAGGTGTGCTGACCTCACTGGGCTTCCATCTGGTCTGCTGAGTCCCTGGTCCCTAGGCGCTCAGTCAGCCTGGTTCTCCTCTGTGCCTTCCTGCGTGCCTGTGACTGCACCGCGCCCTCCCTGCTGGGGGAGCCGGTATAGCTGCACTGTGAGCAGCAGGCACTGCCATTCACCCAGAGGTGAGAGTCCCAGGCAGGGCTGAGGTCAAAGAGGTGAGCATCTTGGTATAGAGAAAATGGCTGCAGCCCCTGGACTGCAATAAGGTGCGCATGACCGCTCCAGGCAGGTGGACACCAGGACAGGGTGGTGTCGGATCTAGAAATCCACACGGGTATATACTTAGCTGGCACCCAGTGGGAAGGCCCGGCCTGCAGCCTTAGGAAAGGAGCGTGGCCGTGGCCATGGCTGTGGCTGTGGCTGTGGCTGTGGCTGTGGCTGTGGCTGTGGCCGTGACTAATGACCCTCTCCCTGCTTTGGCACCAACCAGTCGATGGAGACCATGACCCTGCAAGAGCACACCTGGGAAGGTGATGAGTATTCGATCAGGACTTTCCCCTGAGACCTTCCCTATGATTCCCATCTTCGAGACAGAGAGAAATATCCTCAACACAAAAAACCTAGTGCCCCCTCCCTCAGGGGACCACACCCTCAACATTTCTTCCCCCTTCTGCCCTCTAAGGGACCTCACCAGGTTTGCAACCCCGGCAGCTATGGGCAACAGCAGGTCGTCCCAAGCTGACACCCTGAACCCGTCTCCGAGGCCCCTTTTCTCTGACGTCCCAGTGAGCCAAAGCAGCCCAGCCTCCGCTCTCCTGCGTGGCTGTGGCTGTGGCTGTGGCTGTGGCCATGGCCGTGCACACGCATGACTGCAGTGCCCCAGCTTCATGGTAGCGCAGAACCAACGAGTCGGAGAGGGCTCAGGGGATGCTGAGGTGCCACACAGTGGTGTCTTCTTTGCAGAGAACTCCCAGTGGAATGGGAAAGTGCTCATGATATGATCTTGAGTGAAAAACAAATTCGAAAAGAGAAGCTATAAATGCAGTAATTCCTACTGTGTCAAAAATTACACAGATGCGTGCCTACACATACATGTGCAGAAAAGGTATCAACTGTGAACAGTGAGGACAATCAGCCTAGAGTCGGCACTGACTCTGGACGGAGGCACAGCTGGCCTCGGCCTGGGCCTGGGGTCTCGGCAGCCCTTTACCCTGCGCACAGCACGGCCTCCTCAGTTTCCCCATCGTCAGCTGCGGCTCCGCAGCCTCTCCCACCCGGGCAGCACCCGATGACAAGTGCCCCTGCAAGTCCCAGCACCGAGAAGCGTTACTGAACGGCAGCTGTTGTTATCAGTACTGACTCTGGGTACACATTTGTTTTATTTCTCACAGCTTCATGGTTTTCCCAGATTTTTCTTATAATTAGAAGATGGTGCTTCCATAATTAAAACAACAACAAACACTCTTTTCAAAGAGCGAACAAGGTGAAATTCAGATCCACAAACCCCGGTGAGCAGCCAGGCCTGGGCTCCCTGGGCGGTCCACCTGAGGCGTCTGGCCACCCACAGCCTCAGGGTGTGTCCACTCGCAGCAGCAGCGAGGGACCTGCGGACCGCACACCGGTCACGTCGCCCTGGCCCTGACCATTCCTCCCAGCGACTCAGGCCCCACTGCACCCCAGCCCTGGTGACACCGGGTGGCTCGTGCCAACACTGTGTCCCTTTACGTCATGGCAGGTGAGCTGACCCCCAGGGCGGCCGAGGGCGAGAGCGACGAGGTGGCGGCAGACTGCACCCGGCTGACCTTCTTCCCGTCCCTGCACGAAAGCCAGCACTCCGAGGACTTCCTAGAGCTGTGTCGGGAACGACAAGTTATTCTACAGGAGCTTCTGGACCATGAGAAGGTAGGACGGCCCATCATGACTGTTCCCTCAGGACGACCAGACACGAGCCAGCAGGGCCCCCCTCACTCACAGGCATGTGACCACTCCCTTCCCTCTGAGAATCCAAGGAGCGCGCTGCGAGCGTGTGTCCAGGGAGGTGTGCACAGGGACCCGCACGCCTGCACCCACATGCCCTGAAGGTGTAAACCGCTGATGAACTGCTGAGTGAACGTGCTCTAACCTTTCTAATCCTGGGAGAGCAGTTTTCAGTGCAGAATTCTTGACCTTCGTGTTGTCCAGCACCTCGGGCCCGCCTGCAGCCTGACCCCCTGGGTGCATCCACATCATAAGGGCCTGGGTGGGGGCAGTGCTTGGACACCCCAGCCCTACATCCGAGCTGTCCCCGCAGCGCCCGTCTCTCAGGCCCTGGGTGAGCACACTGGCACCGTGGGCCAGCAGGAGCTCCGGCCCTTGGAGCAGTGCCCAGGTGCAGGTGTGGTGGGCTCACACGTGTGGCTCCCAGGGGCCAGCATTGGAACACTGACCGCCACCCTCCTATCTCTCAGGGTCCCTACCGGGTCCTCTCCCAGTTCTTTCCCTGGCTCTTCCCAGGAGAGCCTCTGGGCTGGCCTGACGGCACGCACTTCCAAGCCTGTGGGCTGGGCGGTGGGCAAGGTCTGGAGCATTCGTCACAGCCAAGAGCGAGGCCCAACCCCAGGCTGTGGAGCAGGATGCCTGTGGCATTTGTGCTGGTCTCTGAGCCTTGCTTTGCTGACTGTCTCACCCAGTGGCATGTCTGTCAGGGGCCTTGTTGGGGGAGCAAGAGCCTGAAGCCCACAGGTGGCTGCTTTCCCAGCTCCCGAGGGGTGGGGGTTGGGGGGTAGGAGGGTGGCTGACAGCGCCTGAGAGGCAGGACAGGACGAGGCAGAGGCTGTTCTCCCCCCTCCTGTCTTGTACGTGAACGTCAGTCTCTCTGGGTGTCGGTGCGGCACAGCAGGAAGCTGTCAGTGTGTGCGGTCTCGTTGTGGTAGCGGAGCACCAGGTGCAGCAGCCACCCTGGTCCCCCTTAGCACTGGCACCTGCGGAGGGGCTGGCTGGGCTGGGGGCTCAGCCCCTGAACGGGAGACAGAGCAGGGCAGGCCAAGGAGGCTATGCCATTGTCGCACGTGCTCTTTTCATGAGCTGTGTTCCTTCCTGTTGCTGGGCTTGCTTGTTACCTCTGGTTTCCTGGGAAGTTGTGGGGCAGATAGTTTCAATTCAGCCTGAATTCCTCCAGGACCAGAGGAACCTGACCACCAGCCACACCTGCTCCCTGAAGAAGGGGCATGGGGGTGGGGGCAGGTGGGCGATGCCACAGGCGGCCCGTACACAGACCCAGCCCCCACCCCCTGCACCCCTTCAGGCCCAGGGACGTTGGGGCTGTCGTCCTTGACTCATCAGTTTGTGTGGAAGATCGGAGAGGCCGCTCCTGTCCAGAACTGTGCCCGCGGGGTCGGAGCTCAGTGGCTGCGGCTGCTGCTGTCGCTCTGGCGGTTACTCTTCTTTTTATGGTCCCTTCGGACTTGTTGTCCCCCTCCAAGAAGCGGGGGATGGGGAACGAACCCTGGTACCTAGGCCATGGCCGAGGGAGTAGGAAATGCCTTCCAGTGCTCACAGAGGTGCTCTCATTCAAACTGTCCCAGCAGCTCTGGCTCCAGGAGGCAGGAACTGCGGGTGAGGGAGGCGCTGGGTGTGTGCTGCACAGATGAGGGGGTGGAGGGTCTGCCTGGGCCTGCTGTCCTTCGGAGATTTTCATGATGAGACAGTGGGTCAGAGTGGAGCCCATGAGAGACCTGATCTGCTGGGCTGGGCCCCTCTAGGCGTTCTGTGCCCCCTACATAATGCCACATTGTGTGGAAAAGAGGGAAGTTGCTGGGCTTGGGGCCTGGGGTGACATGTGGTGACACAGAGGAGGCCCTGAATGTAAAACCTGAGGGAGGGAGGAGCACAGGGAGGCGGCATCCAGAGCTCAAGAGCATCACTGGTCCAGAGGAGGGAGTCAGGTCTAGACTAGACAACTCCCTGTGGAGCGGCCGGGCTGGCTGTGGCACAGGGGCCTCTGTGACCAGGCCCCAGACAGCTCCCGGGCAGCTCCTCGCAGCCCGGTGCCCACCTGCTGGCTGAGCCTGTCTGTTGTGCCCATCCACAGTGCCCTGATCACTCCACCACCTCCCCCGAAGGTGCAGGCCTCTATTTACATCTGAGTCTGCCTGCAGTTGCTTCAAGCAGGGCAGGCTTGGCTTCGACCCTGTCTGTCTTCTATAACGTAAGCATGACATGCTCTACCCAGCGGGAGACACAGCTATGTCAGGAGGCCACATGCCGGGCACCAGCCGGGGGAGCAGAGGGGTGGTAGGGGTCGGGGGTAGGCCATCTGCTTACAGCTGTAACCGGGGCTGCTGTCACGGCCTGGGGACCCTGGCTCAGGGGGCAAGCACTGGTGGAAGCCTTTTTGGGAGCAGCTGGGACATGGCTTGGCAAAGGCTGAATACCATGGCAACTCTCCCACCACCAGCACCAGGCAGGCAGATGCCCACGATTAGTGCAGGGCAGCTTGGCATAGGCTGAGTGCTCACACAGACTCGGGCATCATCCCGCTGGGTATCACGCCATTGGCAACCTTGGCAGCTGGTCACCTGGAGCCCTTGCTGTGTGCTTGTCATTCAGTGTCTCTCCTAGTGTCACTGTGGCCCTGTGCCGGAGGCTTTGTCAGTTCCATTTCAAAGATGCAAAATGGGGCCCTGTGGGCTGCTAACTGGAATTGCTAGGCTCCAGCTCAGGCCTGTCTCTCGCTAAGTCCATGTGACTTCACTCTCCCATGTGACTTCACTCACCCTGCCTCGGGCAAGTTGTGTAAACTCTCGCCACCCTGGCCTTCAACACCCTCCCAGGCTGGAAGCCCCCTGTAAGAACTCTGGTTAGCGGTGGCCAGTTGGGCAGGCCTCTAGGTCCCTCACACAAGGGGTCTCTGCCTGGCACAGAGCATGCCCAGCACACGCCAACCTGCTCGCCTGGGCATGCCTGAGAGGACAGTAGCTGGAAGCAGAGGAAGGAAGGACTGTGGCACTGACCCTGACCATGAATGTGCTCAAAGACACGGAGGCCGTGCACACAGGTGTGTGTGTGTGTGTGTGTAGGGAGCTGCTCCTGCATTTCCTGGCCGACACTCTCTGCTTGTGTGGAGACAGTTTGTAGCAAGTGTTGGGCGTGAGCTGGGAACGCCCTGATGCGATTCTTGAGAAACTTGTGGTGGTGCTTTTTCTAAGGGCAGCTTGTCCAGAGTGTGTGTGTGGCGGGTGTGTGCCCAGCTCATACCCGGAGCACCTGCCTTCCCAGGGTCGCCACTAAGGTGGCCAGGCCGCCCTGCAGGGAGATCCTGGTCCCTCCTCTCAGCGTTCCAGCAACACACACATCTATCGCCTTCACTGGACACAGCCCAGGGGGCTCCAGAGCACACCCTCCTTCCAGGCTTCTGAATGGCCCTCCCCCCGCCCCTGCGCCCCAGGCCTTGGGCAGCAGCAGGCCTGAGCTCAGGGTGGCAGCAGCTCGCTCGTTTCTCTATGTGAACATTGGCGCTGTGGTCGCCTCCAGCGATACCTGGGACAGTAATTGTTTTGGGCTGCCTCTGTGTCATTGATTAATGATTCCCAGAGCCACAAACACGTTTCTCTGCAAACAGCTCCATTTGCCGTGAAGGGTGGTTGATTCTGTGCATGTTAACTGTGCACCCCAGTCGCCACTGTGCTGCTGGGAGGGCCCCGTGCCCTCCATGAGCTGCTCCGGGAAGCAAGGCTCAGGCCCGACCGCAGGGTGGTTTTCTCTACCCCTGTCCTCTTCACTTACATTTAAAACGGAACGTTCGCATTTTTATGCAAGCTCAGGGTGAGGCCTGGGCCTGGCCTGGGTAGAAAGGAACGGCCCACAGGGAGAGCCCTCTGCTCTGGGCGGATGACAGAGAGCAGCAGCCAGCTCGGGATTTTCACAGAGGAGTCTGTTGGCGAAGAAGTGCCTTAACCTTCCCATGTTTGAACTTCCCGTCTCGGGGAGCCCATGGCGGACTTTCTAGAATGTGGAGCTGACGTGTCAGCCCTCCTCAACACCTTCAGAGATGCTCTTTGGCATATTTGGCAGATTTTGTGCACAGCCACTCCTGGGGGGCTGGCCCCTCCCTGGACGTGCCTCCCTCACCCTTAATTACACACACACACACACACACACACACACACACACACACCCCTCAGACCTGGTACTCTAAAGAAACAGAACTACCTGCACTCTGCAAACACGTTCAGCTGGCTCTAGACTTTATGCCTGGGAATGCTCCCCGATGTTTTTATCTTTTTAACCCCTTACCCAGCCTGGAGGTCCCCTCCCTGGGAACCACTTCTCTGATGTCACATCTGTCACCCTCATCAGGGCTGAGCACTCTGCTCTGCCCCTCAGAGCGCCGGCAGCTGCCTGCTGTGCTGGGCCGGGACGTCTGCGCTCCATCTCCCCTGTTGGAGGCCCCCATTCCCCCTTTGCCCCCGTGTGCCTAGGAGTGTGTGGGCAAACAATGCGCATTCAGCTCGCACATTCAATGACTGCACACCACCTGGAGGAGGTCTGAGAGAGGCTTCCTGAGGTGAGACCTCACCTTTCAGAGCCTCCTGGTGCCCACGGCCAGTGTCTCAGGTACCGTCTCCAGGTGGCCTGCACCGGAGTCGCCGGGGCTGCCTGATAAAGTGCAGATGCCAGGCGGCCCTGCACCACTTGCGGGAACCTCTGGGATGCAGCCTGGGCACAGGAGCGTCGGCACGTGCCCAGGTGGTCTCACATGTACCAGCCGGAGCGAGGGCCCGAGGCCCGCAGGCCCAGGCTTCCCAATAGTCAGGGCTGCCCCAGCAAGAACCGTCCATTTGAACCACCGGCAGCAGGTCCTGCTTCATGCAGCTCATGCTGGCCCTGCGTGGGGAGCAGCCCCCGAACTCGCAGTACCCTCACTGTCCTCTGGGGCCGGCCCCTCCGTCCACGGCCTCCGCGTGGCAGGGCTGGCGGCGTCCGCGGCCGGGTCCGTGCACATTGGGCGTAGTCTGTGGAGGCGGCGCAGGAGGGCGGCCGGGCTTAGCTTAGCTGCGGCGTCTCCCTGAGAGCTGAGCCGTGCAGAGATCCACACGCAGCCTTTCTTCTCAGATTTGCCAAATCGGTGTTCACCAAACCGTTCCTCCGTATCGTTTCACCCTTTTCTTTGATTGCTACTGTGCCTAAATGCTTCATCTCCAAGTGACCGAGGCGTGAGGAGTGGATCCAGACTCCACAGGCAGCCAACGTAACTCACTCACATCTGTTCTCTCCTTTGTGAGCCCGCCTTCTCCTCAGCCAGCTGTGTTTTCCTGAAAACTGGGCAGGTCCTCCCACCTGCCAGGTCACCGGGCGTGCAGACGACACTCGGCAGGCAGAGGCATAGGAAGGCTCAGTATACACGTGGGCGGGCTAACGCATTCTCTGCAGTAGACTCTGCACAGATATCCGAGGGTGGACACGTCAGCTCTGTTCTGGGCCCCTCAGGTGGCAGCGCTGAACCTGGTTCCCACCTGGAAATCAGGGCGCTGCACACACTGCAGATGCAGAGCGTGGGGAAGGGCCTAGTGCACCTTCCTGGACCTTCCGCTCGCCGACGGGCCGGGGCCTGGCTCTGGGAGGACCTGCTGCGTGGCCTCCAGGACTGGCCCAGTACAGGCTACCCTCTGCCTTCAGCTCTGATTTCCCCACCACCTGTCCCCGTCGCACAGGCCGGGGTGGGCACAGCTTAGTCATTTCCTCATCGGGAGTGACGATGTCTCATTAGCCCACCTCAAAGAAATTCAACTTGTGAAGCAGAAGTTCCCGTCTTTCTAAAGTGATCGATAGACAGGTGGCATGGGAGACTTCTTAATCACGAGTCACGCGGGGCGGAGCCCTCCCAGGGCGGATTGAAGTGGGAGAGCGGTAGCAGTTCACTTGGGCTTGTTGTCCAGGTTTAAATGCCATATTTTTCTAGCAGAATCGATTTTTAAGCTATTAACCCAGCTCTCACCAGACATTTTCCTTGCGGTTTGGTTTTTCTCATCGTTACTGTCTCCCCGACGGGAAGCACCTGGAGACCACGGCAATGCTGCCCACAGAGGTGGGGCGAAGGCGGGCACGTGGGGAAGGAGAGGGTTTAGCGGTACACAGGCCAGGGCTGGTGCCACCGTTTCACGTGTCACACGTGAACCTGAAAAAAAGGGTAAAGCCTGGCGTGGCCCTCCTAACAGTGCCGGCGAGAGCTTACCCGGTGCGCCTGCGGGAAGGCATCTGGCAATAGTTCCCAGAGTTTAAAATGCCATCCCTGAGTCCGCAGTCCTACTTGTAGGAATTTAACCCACAGGTTTACTTGTGTGCAAAGTGACATTGTGCTGATGGTCACTGCAGCAGCCTCTGTAATGACAGAACATTAGAAAACAGCCCAAAGGAAGAGGGGATTGCGCCACGACCTCCGAGTGCAGCGCTCCATTAATAAGGTGGGACGGCCCCATGAGAGCGATTTGGAGGGTCTCCAAGGAGGGCTGCTAAAGGGAAGGCAGAGCGGAACAGCAAGAAGAGCAATACGCTGCACGGGTACAACGGGGCTGTGTGAAAAGCGTGCCTATGATTTCACAGAAGCTCCTCGGAAGAGTATCCGTGGGAGGGGCAAGCCTCCCTCTGCCCTCCTATCAGAGTGTCCGGCTGGCCTGAGCGTGGAGTTGTCAGACACAGCTTAACAGGAAAAGCACACACACAGTTGATTTCACGTGTGCACGTAGCCATTGCAGGAACATGGAGCCTCCGAGGGCGTAGGCGTCAGTGTGTGCACACGGGGTGGAACAGAGCACCCTGTGGGGAGGAACAGAGCAGGTGGGCAGCTGCAGGAAGACAGGGTGAGCCCCCAGTCTGTTGGGACAGATCTCTCGGCCTGGACTCCAAACTCCTTTCCCTCGACTCATGGGGTTGCACTGCTTGCTCCCAGGAAGCCATGGCGAGGCCAGGTGCCCTGCTGTGTCTGCTGCTTTTCAAGCGTCTTTAACAGAAAGCAATGCTGTGCCAAGGTGCATATTTGGGGTGCGCATGTGTGGTCCCTTCTGTACAGCCACACCGCAGTGGGGGCGGCCTCTGGGCAAGCTGCCAGGGGACTGGTGGCTCCACTTGCTTCCTTGGGCCCCAAGGAGACATGATCCCCAATCCTTCCTGGTTTGGGTTTGGTTTGGTTTCCCACAGCTTATCTAGTAGAAGTTCCTGTCAGTTCTACCTCTCCTTGTTTTGATTCAACCACTCTCCCCTCCTTCCCCTCCCTTCTAGCACCCCGTCAAGGCCATCATCCCTCCACAGGACCGCTGAAGTGCCCACAGGACTGGTGACCCTCCTTCCACTCTTGGCTCTTTCCAATCTATCCTCCATCCTTATTCTATTGAAACCAGAATGAAGCTCAATGGGCCTACCAGCCTCAAGGCCCCATGACCTGAGCACCCCGCTTTCCAGCTTTGTGTCAGCCATACTGCTCTCTTTTCTCCCTCGCTGCCTCGGCTCCGAATGGAATGCTCTCTTTCCCCGAAATGTGTTCTCCCAGCTTGTCCACGCTGCCCCTGCCCATCCTCCAATTCTCAGCTTTTCTAAAGTATGCCCCAAGTTCTCGCTGCCTTATCACCAGGCACCCGGGTTCCCCCTCTCAGCACCCATCACAATTTATAATCATTTATTGGTTGTCATGTTTGTGTGCCAGCCATCTTCCCCTACTGGACCGAAATCCTGTGAGAGTAGGATTCTTGCTTATCTTGTCCCTACCTCTATCCCCACACTTGGCTCAGAGCCTGGCAGGTAGTAGGTGCTGAGTCCATAGCTGTTGAGTTGATAAACGTCTGGATGGATGAGTGAAGCTGTAAATGAGCCTGTGTTGAAGTGGCTCTGAAAGAGGGTTGAAGGCCAGGTCCAGTGGAGGCAGGAGAGGCGGAGAGCCAGCTGTCCCCAGCAGGCTTATTACGGGAACCGAGACCCTGGGCTTGTCCTCAGGAGAAATAGTTCAGGAATGGCTTGTCCTGGACGGTAGTGGGACGAGCCCGTGGTGACCCTTGGCCCTCACGGACCAAGTGCATTGGACACAGAAGTCAGATAGCTCACGCAGGGCCTGTTCTCTCCTGTGTCCTCCTCCCTGCTCCCCAAGGTGAGCAGGAAACGTGGCTCCCGTTTTTGGTGAGATTCTTGTCTCTGGACCTCTTTTAAATTTGATTTACAAATAAGAGTAGAACCTCCCTTGCCAAGTTGTAAAAATTATATTGGTTCATGTGTAAAAGGGTTACAGTGGCCATCTGGTCAGAAGTAAAAATAAAAACAAAGTGAGCTCCTCTTTTGTGTAACTGGAATTGGCACAGAATTACCCTGAGGAAATGCTGGGCTGGCCTTATTCTTGGTCCATTCGGGTTCTCATCATCTGGAATTTACTTATCCCCTCACTGACTTCTTTGGAAATACATCCCATGGAAGGACCCGCTAAGTCCCTCCTTGGTGTAGGACTCTGGATCACACCACGCCATTGTCCAGGTCTGGAAAGCCAACCCTGAGCCCGGAAGCTTGTTGGCAGCGAGGGTCCAGGCTGGGCAGGGAAGAGGTGGTCTCAGTGGAGGCTCAGCTGCTTCCACAGGCGCTTGAGCTCTGGATGTCCTCCCGCCTGGTGGCCGGTTCCACCCTGGATGGCCAGTTGCTGGGCACAGACTGCCCCGGGGAAGGGAGGCAACCTTTGGCTGGCACTGTCTCCAGCTGCGGCAATTCTGGAAAGCTGCCAACGTTCCAGCTGCCGAGAGAACAGCCCTGAAGTCTGGAAGGAGGGAGCAGTGCCCGTCTGCACATGTGTGGACTCGCCTTAGCCTTGTAGACAGCAGCACCGGTCTTGCACTGTGGCTCTTGGCAGACCCGTTCCTGTCCTGGCTCGGCCACCTCCCAGCTGGTCCCTGGACAAGCTCCTTTGCCTCCACAACTGAGAAGCGTGTACTCAAACACGTTCCTCACTGTTAACTACAGAATGTTCAGGGCAGTTGTGGAGGGGCCTCCAGTGAGAGGAAAGCTGTCAGTGTGTGCGGGGAGCAACAAGCACTCATTCACCCACACGCCGTGGGATGGGGCGCTGGCCTGGGGAGAGCAGGTACCTAAACAGGGTGTTGGGTGCAGAAGTGCCACTTAGACTGTGAAGCGCAGTGCAGCGCAGTGGCTTTGTTCTTACAGGGTGCTGCTTCCCCTCCCTGCAGGAGCCCAACCGGTGACCAGCTCTGCCCTTCTGCCCCCCACAACAGTGACAGCCACACTTCTGCCCACGGCCTGACTGTGCTCCCTCCCTCCAGGTGACACAGAAGTACTCCGTGGTGCTCGTGCAGGGCCACCTGGTCTCCGAGGCGCTCCTGCTCTTTGGCCACCGGCACTTCTACGTCTGCGAGAACTTCACACTCTCCCCCGTGGGTGACGTCTACTGCACCCGCCACTGCTTATCCAAGTGAGTGTGCACTTGCCCCGCGGACTCCTCCCTGAGCCCCAGTCCTCCTTCTCAGCTACCCTCCCCCTTGCCCTCCTCCTTGTTCTCACTGTGCGCTTGGGGCTGGGCCAGAAACTGAACCATGAGATAAAACAGAAGAACCCTTAAGGCACAGGCACTCCTGACCATGGTTCCCCAAAGCTAACACCTGGGATGCATACACTGGGGCAGCTCCTTGTGCCTCCCCGGGTGTGGGGGCCACGGGGCAAAGAGGGCTTCTCCGTAGGTCATTTGTCATGGAACCCAGTCCCATCAGCCCACTCGTTCAACAGCTTGCTGACTGCTCACTCATGTAAGACATCAGCACTGCCCCTCCATGCCCAGCAAGTGCCACCAGCACACAGGCTCCTTGGAAAAGCAGAGCATCTGCTCTGGGGGGACTCTTCAGGGTGTACACAGGGAGGGGCGTGCTGAGGAAGGGCTACTTGAGGAAGATCTGGGGCTTGCAGGGGGTGAGATTTGGGTAGAAATTTGAAGAGTCATTTTATACCAACTATATCAGAGGTCTTTGGCAGGACATTCTGTGGATCTTTTTAAGGATCAACTGTATTTGTTTTGTTTGGGTTCAATCAGGCTGATGAGTTCCCTGTGCTTATGGAGTCCAGCTGTTGGGACCACATTGGCCATGTTGGCACTGTTGCCAGGACTCCAGTTGTCAAGTTGTATGTTTTCAGTTGATCGTTGCTTTTGGAAAAATTTGGATGACGATTTCTTCATTCAGAGACAAGCCCGGGCTTTCCTGGTTAGCCAGGGCTCACATGATGACAAAGCCTCTCTTCGATAGCCCAGCGACGTTCTAATTAACTTACATAGAATCACCTGGAAGGCTTGTTAAAGCAGACTTCTGGGACCCACCTTCACCCCAGTTTCTAATTTGGCAGATCTGGGGTATGACTGAGATTTGATGCTGAGAGGTAACTAGCTGAGAGCCACTGTTGTAGACTCTGGACCTGCCGATAACGAAGAGGTTTAATTCCCAGATGTCATGTCATTTCCAGCCCCGGTCAGGAAGCAGGAGCTTAAGGAGTGTGGGAAATAGATGTCAGCCCCCCTCCTTTGATCGAGATTTGCTTTAAAATGCTTGGCATTTTTCTCTCTGATAATTTTCATCTTTTATTCATTCCAAATGTTTACCGATTGCTGGGAGTCCTCTGTGCTTTCCCAAGGCAGGAGAAGCATAACTAATACTTGGCACACACATCCCATCTCCTGGCTCATGTTTTATTGATACTGATCAATACGGACAATGGGCCTGCAGACGTGCCTTTCTGGGGGCTGATGGAAGCTCCTGCCCCCTGCGCTCAGGGTGAGCCCATGCGGTGACTCTCATGAGCCGTTGCTTCACTCCTCAGCTCTGGTTTAAACCAGTCAGTGTTAGATGAGCTCTTATTGATCAGGAGAATATTGTGTATGTGGTGCCCCTCATAGCACTCAGATCCACATCTACACTTTTAATAGAAGCCCACTTGTTAGGCTGCTTGTGCTCTCTTGGTTTGGAAGGACCAGGGAGCCTTGCCCTGTCTGGAAATGGACTTTTCTAGAATGCATGTGGGAGTGGAGTGATAACAAATGGCTATCCTGGACGGTCAATGGGGATTGCCTGGGCAATGTTAATCACTGCCCCTCCAGAAGGGTTTGCAAACCAGACAGCGCTCTCTCAGGGCTGGGCTGCTGCACTGCAGTTCTCACCGGCTGCTCGATCCTGTCAGATCAATGGGGATTGAGTCTTCTCTTGCCCATGGAGACCGAGGGAGATGCATACATAAGCCAGTTAAAAATACAGCTAAGTCCGCCCTGAAATGTTTCTCTAAAAGACGGCCTCAGGTTGAGTGCACTGAGCACTGGACCCTGAAAGCGGCTCTGAGGGTCCATAAAATACCGCAAATGAAACTCAAGAACGCTCATGCCTCCAGCAGAGCACCCTCCGAGCTGTGGAGTGTCCCAGACCCTCAGAGCCTTCCTAGAAGGCATGACTTTGCTATCACAGATCCCTTTCGGCATGAGGTTGCCAGGGCTCCTGTAACCAAGTACCAAAAACTGTGTGGCTTTAAAACACAGATATTGGTGTCTCAGTCCTGGAGATGGGAAGTCGGCAGCAAGCTCTGGGCGGGCGCTCTCCCTCTGCAGCTCCAGGGCTGGCCCCTCCTTGCCTCTTCTGGCCTCTGAGTTCCCCCATCCTCGGTGTTCATTTGCTTGTAGACATGTCATGCCCATCACCTGGGCGTCTTCTCTCGTGTGTCTTCACAGGGCCTTTCCCCTGAGCATGTCTGTCTCTGTCTGTTTCCCACTATATAGGGGACTAGTCATATTGGATCAGGGCCTATCTCTCTGACTTCATTTAATTTTATTACCTCTGCCACTCACCTATTTCTAAATAAAGTCTCAGTCTAAGGTTTGGGGGTTGGGATTCAACATATCTCTGTTGGGGGGAACAATCTAACCCTCAGCAGTGGTGGTCAGGTTCAGAAGGTACAGCATTTGATTCATTTGGTGGAAATCCAAACCATCCAATTAGCTCTTTGTAACTGGATAGTTCCTCCCTTCAGTCAGCATTTAGGCATCATTTCTCTGTTTAGTTCAATGCGACAAGTACTTACTGTAAGTCGGTCTTGACCCGGGCTCTGTGGTCAACTCCATAGATAGAGACAAGCCAGGCGGCAGCGTCTGGTAGAGAGTTTGTGATCGAGTGAGTGATGCTGAATGCACATTTCAGGTGTGAATTCTGACAATGCTTGAATGTTGGATGGAGTAATAATTGGTGATGGAGTTATTGCCATTCTCACCAGTGCCTTGGCCTGTGATGCTGGCTGGTGCAGCCACGGGTAGGCACCAGAGTCCCTCTGAGGCCTCATCGGGAGTCAGAGGAGTTGAGGGGAAGCTGATCTTCACCCTGGAGGGCAGCGTTAATAAGGAACACAGGGCCCCAGGTAGCAGTGGGTTTCAATGAAGGCCTCCAGGCGGAAGCATCCAGAACGAAACCACATTTGTATTTGATCAGTCAGTCCTACAGCAACATGGCTCTGAGCAGGACTCCTGGGAGGACTATCCTCACAGAGGCAGGAGGAGCTGCAAAGGCCTGGAACCCATGTCCCTGGGGCCTGGCTGTGCAGGGGGCCCGGCCGATGTTGTTCAGTGGTTGAGCATCAACCTATGAATCAGGAGGTCACAGTTCGATTCCCGGTCAGAGCACATGCCTGGGTTGCAGGCTCGATCCCCAGTGTGGGGCGTGCAGGAGGCAGCCAATCGATGATGTTTCTCTCTCATCATTGAGGTTTCTATCTCTCTCTCTACTTCTCCCTTCATCTCTGAAATAAATAAAAAAATTTTTAAAACAAAACAAACAAGCAACCAAAAAAAAAACAACAACAACAACAGTGGGCTCAGGCTATGTCCCTGAGTAACTCATCCCTCTATCCAGCAGTGACCATTCAGCATAGTAACAAGTCCAAGCTGTTAGCACTACAGATGCTGGACACCAGCCCTGACCATGGCTGGAGGTCCTGTGGGCCTGAGTGAGGGCCGCCCACTTTCTCGGTGGACATGGGACACCGAGGCTGGTACAGGCTGGCCTGCGGCTTCAGCCGCAGCTGGGTGGCAGGAGGTCCCGGCTGCGTGCACCGTGCAGGGCCCTCTCCACCCTGGGTCCTTGGGGCCTGGGGTCGGGGCGCACGTGCTCCTTGAGGCTGAGGTCCTTGGAGGCCCTCCATTGCTCAGGTCCCAAAGGGCTTCTTCTCAGAGCTTCTGTGGTCCTGGCCACACTCTGAATCACCATGGCACTCAGGTGAGAGGTCACTGTCCAAAACCAACACACACTCACTTCTCAGTACCCTTAGTGTTGGTGGGAAAGCTTCCTGTGGCTGCCACGCAGTTTCAGTGACTACCGTGCACATGTGGTTCTCTTAGCTAAATGCTCACCAAATTCCCGGGCCTCCCCTGGACCTCGGGGAGCAGCTCTGGCCTGGCTTGGCCTCCGCTGCCACGTGGCTGGTCCCTGGCTCTGGGCGTGCGCTCCCAAGGCCACTGCTGAGGCTGTGGTCACTGCTCCCAGCCTCCTGGCATCGCATCCCACCCCACAGCCCTTCGGGGTGGGCGTTCTCCCCGCTGCCGAGGGCATACTGAACCGGGCTTCCTGTGGAGTCTCGGCATCTCTCTGCCCAATTCCGGAATCTGACATTTCCCCACACGTGACATTTCTCCTGCATGGTCCCCCAGTCCCTGTGAACACTGTGCCCGGAGGGACTTCTTACACTCGTCTCCGAGTGCCACCGCCTGTCCTGCAGGCTGTCCCCGGGCCCGCTGTCCTCTCCTGGTGAGGCTGCTGCCCCTCCTACTGCTCAGGGCAGGGCTAATGAGGATGGTGCTCAGGGCTCAGCAGGTCAGGGGATGCTGGCACCCTGCTCGCAGCCACCCTGGAACCCCCAGGGTGTCCCAGAAACTCAGTCGGGGCTGTGGGCCAGGGCGGGACGAGCCCACTGGACACCCTCTCACTGCATGTCTCTTGTCCTTTCAGCATCAGCGATCCATTCATTTTCAACCTGTGCAGCAAAGACAGGTCCTCCGACCATTACTCCTGCCGGCGCCACAGCTACGGGGACCTCCGGGAGCTGCGGCAGGCGCGCTTCCTCCTGCAGGTACGCCCACTGCGGGAAGGGCAAGTGGAGAGGGCGGCCCAGGTGCCATGGATGCCCTCTGAATGGGAGGGACACTCCTCCGGGACCCCCTTGGGTCTTCAGGAATACAAGACAGGCAGCGCCGTTGTCTCAGGGCAGAGCTGATGGCAGAGCTGAGTGCCAGTCTTCCCTGTTCCGACCGCCTGGACCCCCTCAGCTGCTGCCGCCCTCCCCTCCCCTCCCCACATTCGCCAAGTGCCTGGTAATTCCCTGGGCAGAGTGGTTTAGAGATCTACTGACTGTCCCTCAGCCAGGGACCCTGAAGGGCTCACCCAGGCACTAAACAGAGCAGGCTCCTTTGGGCAGCGTGGCTGCTGGCTCAGCACCACCCAGTGCATCCCCACTCCAGGGAGATCACTGGGGCAGAGGTTCAGAAGCAACAGCTCAGTGGCAAGGGGAGGAAGACCTCTGGGCCCCCGGTGGCCGCAAGCACACCTGCCTTCAGCAGCTAGCCTCTGCAAGGGTGAAGCTGCAGGGTGGTGGTGGGGCTTCCGGGATGCTGTGGTATCAGGACCCATTGTGGGAGGGGAGAGGAGGGAGCAGGACCAGGGCTTCCACCCTCTCTGCCGGGTGTCTGCCCTGCAAAGGCCAACAGGGGGCAATGCTTCCCCTGAAGAAGGAGTAAGTGCCTTCCGTTGTAAATTTCTTAGGTGTGTAATTAGCTCAGGGAGGCCTGGGGGAGGGACGGTGACTCATTGGAAAAGTATCAGAAAGGATGGGGTCCTGCTGAGGAGGCCCAGCGGGCTGCAGCCTCTGACTGCTCTCCCTCTGCCCTGCCGCTCTGCTGCTTTTGCCCACAAAGGGTCAGTCCTCATTTTGCTTGACCTCTTTGCAAGGGGCTGAGTCAGAAGGGGCTGAGTTGAAGGGTCCTGGGCAGTGTGGCCAGCACTGCACAACTGGGCATCTCTCTGGGCTCCTGTTTCCCTCCAGGGAACAGGGACCACCTCTTGTCTTGTCTGCCATTATGTATACAACACTTGGCACATATTAAATATCAAGAATTAAACCTTTAATGACTTATCTATCTGCCTTAGAGGTAACACACATGGCAAACGGGTATCAGTAAGTGAGTTTCTTTCCCCCTGTAAGCGGAGGTTGTCTCCAGAAGGCCGGGAGCCTGAGAATCGGGAGGCCGTGTGCACAGTGGGCACTGGCCACCGCTTGTCCAGCACGGGAGTCTCCCAGGCGGAAGTCTGACATGGACACTCAAGGCTGCTGGGAAGCCATAGCCTCTATAGCAGGGGTCCTCAAACTTTTTAAACAGGGGGCCAGTTCACTGTCCCTCAGACTGTTGGAGGGCCAGACTATAGTTTAAAAAAAAAACACTACGAACAAATTCCTGTGCATACTGCACGTATCTTATTTTGAAGTAAAAAAACAAAACGGGAACAAATACAATATTTGTATTGGCATGTGGCCTGCAGGCCGTAGTTTGAGGACCCCTGCTCTATAGATTCTGTGTTCATCATCTATTTGCACATTATTTATGTTTCTATTTATAGAGACACCTAGGCTCTATGTGCACCTGTAGAGGACGGGTTTGCACTGTCAGTACAAATACGCTGTCTGCTCAGGAGCCTGTGCACTGAGCACTGGATCCAGCCCGGCAGAAG
>NW_006285939.1:1467445-1478255 GCF_000327345.1 Myotis davidii
ACGAGTCTGACCCTGAGCCACCCATCCGTCCCCCAGGCCCAGGCCTCACTCCTCTGTCCCCCTCCAGCCCTGGCCCCCTCATCCCCTGTGTGGACTCGCTCTATCACTGCTCAAATCCGTCATTTACCTGGTGTGGATCAGATGAGGGAAGAGGGAGGCAGAGGCAGAGGAAGAGGAAAGGGAATTGTGTAGAGGTCATTTAGGCATTCCCTCCTTTCTTGTCCCGGGAGCGGGGCCCTTGCTTCCTGCTTCAGCCAAAGGAACTGGAGGTCCCGCCCTCCTGCCCATTCTGTGAAGACCCCACTTATTGCTGTCAATGAGGCCTTCTTGCCCTGTGAGAGGCTAGCGGGAAGGGTTGCCTGTGTTATCCTGAATAAAGATGCAAACTGAGGCAAGCTTGAGTGATCAGAAGTGGAGTTTTTGCAGGAATAGCAGAGGAGTCACCATGGGATGCGTGCTGTGCAAACTACAGGCGAGTCCGTTGAGGGTGTGGGCACAGTATTCATGGGCCAGGAGCCACAGGGGTCAGATCCTGCCAGAGTCCAAGCGGCAAGTTCATCGGCTTTAGCGGAAGGATTGTGGGCGCATGTTCATTGTGAGAAGTTAAGTCTTGGAATTCTCTGAATCAGGTGTTCACAGGAAACCATCTCGGTTCTTAAGTTCCGATCTTCCGGGGCACATGCGTGATCTCCGTTTCCTACCCTCTGGGTCCATGTGCAATTGCAATCCTCTCACAGCAGCACAGAGACCCAATGGCCTCTTGTGGGGACTCTGCTGCCTGGCGTTGCCGCTATTCCGGGAACTTCAGGGGCAGTAAAAGGGTTTCTCTTTATAGGACATTGCCCTGGAGATCTTTTTCCGAAATGGATGCTCCAAGTTTTTTGTCTTCCACAACAGCGATCGGAGTAAGGTCTTCAAAAGGTAAGGGTTGGAAACGCCTCCTCTGAGCAAACTGACCAGGAGCTGGGGGCAGAGGATCAGGGACCGCTCTGCGCTGTTCTCTGAGCTGTCCTGGACCCACATGAGGAATCCTCAGGTTAGACACCAGGAAGAACTTACCCCCAGAGCTGTTGAAAGCATAGAGAAAGCCTTTGCTCCATCCTGGGAAGCCGGCTCCATCTCAGGGACTGAAGGGGTTTAGGACAGAAATGACTGGAGGAGGAAAAATTGTGCAGACACAACATTTCAGAAACTGGCGATTTAACAGGCATTCCAGAATTTTCTGTCTTTATTTTCTAATTATCCAAGAATTCTTTGGCTTTATCTTTCCTTTTGATCCCAGTTGCCAATGTCAGTTGTTCTAACTTTACATTTTCATTGCAAAGAATTCCAAACACTGATTTCCCACTTCTGCGTGAGCATATTTTCCCTTAAAGAGAGAAGCCTGCTGTTTAGTTTAACTTCTCTCCCTCCCAATAGATTAATCCATCTAAGCAATATAAGCTAAGAAAAAGGTAATACTAATATTTATTTATTTGTATTACTATTAGAGTTGTAGATAATAGATAGAGATTTGTGGGGAGCTAGAGGGGACAGAGGGAGGCAGGTGCCCAGCCGTAAACAGGCCCCACAGGAGTTGGAGTAACAGCTGCGCTGTTTGGCTCCACTTTGGCCAGAAGTTGTGAGATGAGATTTGACATCCTGACCTGAAGGCTCCAGGCCACGTGCACTCGGAAGGTCTATCCTAGCTTTCCTGGTGGCCCTGGCTGGTCACTAGCACCAGGCCCCGCTGCTGTGCCCACAGGGGAAAACCAGTCCTGCAGAGAGGCTGTCTGCCCAGCGCGGGCACGTCTCCAATAGCTGTGAGCCTCCCTGTGAGGTTCTTCCCATTTGCCTATGTACGGCCTCCTGACATTTTCTTCCAGTTCGTTTTAGGCCGAGCTGGAGCAGTGGGCGTGAAAGGCTGACCCTCACATTTGTGTTCCCTAACGTTTTCAGTTAATCTAGGAGTTGTGCGTCCCTAGCTCAGTGGTGAGTGGTACCCACCAGCACCCTGTCTTCCTCGGTGCACCTGAAATTGAGATGGCACCTGTGCCCAGGGTACAGCCGTGCATGGTGAGATTGGTAGAGGAGGAATCTAAGACACGTATTTTTATGGTGACATTGTTGTATTGTTATGGTTGTTATCAGGGCTGAGTGTGTGATGCAGACGTGCTGAGGGCGGTCAGAGGGGCACCAGGTCTGCTGCCCACAGACGGGGTGGCTGGAGGGCTGGAGGGCTGGAGGGCTGGCAGGCGCAGCACCCGTCCCTGGCCTGGCTTGGCCTATGTCTCCTTGGTGCTGGAAGGGTCTGCCTCTTGCTGATGAGATGATCCTTCCTTTTTGTGTAGCTTCTGCTCCTTCCAACCCAGCTTGAAGGGGAAAGGCATCCCAGAGGAACCCCTCCACCTCAGGTAAGTGTGGGCGGGCCTAGCCGTGCTCTCTGGCCGGCGTTGGCCTGGCTCTGACCTCATTCGCCCGATCCTACTGTAAAACTGTCACGCCAGGAGCACGCAGTCCGTCTTCCCCTTTATTGTCCCCTCTCCTATCCCTTCCTCCCTCTTCCTCCTCCCAAAGCTCCTTCTGCCAACCGCACCCCTGCAAACAGCCTATGTGTCCCACATGGTCTGTGGCTTTTCCAGACCAAAATGGCAGAAAGCCGTCTGCCTGTGGTGAGTGGGTGCAGGTTGGCAAAGAGGTGCCAGGCCAGGCCCACCCTGGGCATCAGCCCTCAGGCAGGGTGTGAGCAATCCGAGGTCTGTCCTCTTGTAGGAGGCTCTCAGAAAACTCAGAAGCTAAATGAAGGCACGCTGGTGTGCGGGTCCGACTCAATTTACACTCTATGACAGGGGGCCTGCTTGCAGGGAATGCTGGGCTTCCAGACCTGCCAAGGCCGCCCTTCACAAAGACCCCGTTTCCCTGAGGCTGGGGAAACTATTCGACGCATTGTTAGGAATGAGAAGGCAAGAAGGTGGTGGCTGGTTTTGTCCAGGAGTGTGGGTGGGGCAGGGAGGGATGTCCCAGAGGTGGTATTCAACTGACTATGAAATAGGGACCCCCAGGTCATTCAAATCAGTTATTGATAGTTTGTTATGTGTGGTGTTTGCTGCTTTCAGAGTAGCAAGCAAATACTCAAACACTTTCCTGTCTTTGTAGTCTCTCAAGGAAGATAGACAGAAAACAATTTACATTAGTGACACTGAAAGCACATTTGACTAGAGGCCTATGTACAAAATCATGCATGGGTAGGGTTCCTAGGCCTGGCCGACGATCAGAGCTGATTTGTGGGGTGACCAGCGGGGTAATCGGGGTCCCCGCTCACACCCGCCTTGGCCTGGCACCACCCACTCACCTGCTCCACCCATCCCACCGTAGGGGGACCCATCAGGACCAGCAGCGCCTCCACTGCTGCCCGCTGCCAGCACCGCATTACTGATGCCCACCATGTTCCACACCGCCCCCTGGTGGTCAGCACACATCTAACTCCCAGTTGGTCAAACTCCTGCCCATGGGGACAATAGGAGTGTAGGTATAAAATAAAAGTAGATAGAGGTAGGGTTTGAAATCTTAGGCGGGGTCTTAAGGGAAGGCCTCACTGAGAAGCAATATTAAGATTTGCATGAAGTAGAGAAGCAAGGTGTGCAGAGACTGGGCCGAGGGAGGAGCAGGGTAGGCAGCAGGGAGGCTCCCTGGTTCTGGAAGGGTCTCCCTGGTGCACAATGGGATAAAGGCAGAGCTGGGAGGCAGTTAGGAGTGATCTGGGTTAGGAGTGCTGGCGGCTTGGAAACGGGGTGACTGTGAGATGGGGTGGAGTGCCCAAGTTCTGGACGTTGTGAAGAACCTCTACTGGTATCTGTTGACAAGTCACATGTGGAGTAAGTGCCTGGAAGAGAAGGGACTCGAGGAGAGGCCCAGAGATCTGGCTGTGAGCACTGGAACGTGCCAGGGGAGGAGCAAGGAAGAGTGGCGCTGGGGGTGCTGCCAGAGCTCCGTGTGGGGCCTGTCAGCTTTGACACGCCCACAGACAGCCCAGTGGAATGTCATGTTGGCCTTTGAGTAGGTGAATTTGGAGTCCATGGAAAGGCCCTGCTGAGAGGTAGGTCTGGAATAGAATTTAAAACATGAGACTGGGTAAGATCACCAGAAGAATGAGTGCACCAGGGCAAGAGGTTTAAGGATTGTGCCCTGGGGCGTCCAACCTTTCATGGGTAAGGACATGAGGAGGAACGAGCACAGAGACGGAAAGTTACATCCAGGAAGGCCGGTGTGGCTCAATGGTTGAGCGGTGATCCATGAACCAAGAGGTCACTTTTTCAATTTCTGGTCAGGGCACATGCCTGGGTTGTGGGCTCAATTCCCAGTGGGGGGCATGCAGGAGGCAGCTAGCTGATCGATGATTCTCTCTCACCAATGTTTCTATCTATCTATCTCTCTTCCTTTCTCGCACTATAAAAATAAATAAAAAAACATATCTTTTTAAAAAAGAAAGGCAGGAGGAATGGCAGGTGTGAAATATTTCCTGAGAGTCAGCTTGTGTTTCAGGAAGGGAGTGGTCAACTGTGCTTGATCAAATGATCACATGCTGCTGGTCGGCTAAGTAAAATGAGAAGTGACCATAGCACTTTGTAGCACGTGGGCCATTGGTGATCTTCAAAAGACCCATTTGAGTGGCTGACAGCAGAAGCCCCTGTTGTTTCAGGAATAACCCTTTCCTTGGTGGAACGTGTGGAGTCCAGCACATGCCGGGCAAAAGTCTAGGAGGCCTGGGTAGCAGGGGCCGCTGGAGGCGGGGGTGGCTGGTTCCCAACTGGGCTAGATGTACTTCAGCAGTTCAACAATAGTGGAGCCCTAGTTTCATATAGAAGCTGAGTGCTAGCCTTGGACCTCATATTGCCCGTTTCATAGAAGCTACCATCTCCACATGTGGACTTCGCTGCAATGTCCTGGTGACAGTGGTGGAAAGCCATTTCAAACTAACTGAAGCCATCACCTCACATACCTGATGGCCAGACAGGTCTGGCTCCAGGCGAGCTAGATCTCTGGGCTCATAAGTCCTCAGGGCCTGTGGCTCCTGTCTCACAGTGGGGATTTCCTGGGTTGGCTGTTCTCAGCAGACTCCCAGCATAAGGGCATCACCGCCCCAACAGCCAATCCCACAGGAAGTCTGCCATACAAGGAATGCTCTGTCTCAGTAATTTTAGCAAAAATCCCCCAAAGTGGTTTTCATCTGCCCCAATTAGGTTAGTACCCATTCCAGAACCAACCAAGTGCTTTCACAGGCCAGGGCAGGGTCATGTGCCCACCCACATCCTGGGAGTGGAGTCAGTCCCACCCAGTGATATAGACCACACTGAGGGGAGGTGGTTTCCCAGAGCATCAGGGTTCTGTTATCACAGAGGGGTGAATACTGAGGCATCAACCACAGGAGCTGGCCCCGCACTGCCCCGGCAGCAGCTCCCCAGGGCCACAGCACTCATGGCTGCGTGTCCATTTTCTCACTCCCTGGAGCTTCTCTCTTCTTGCATCAAGTCTGACACAAGTCACTTCACTAAACGCCTTTTGTCTCTGCAGATCACCCTCTTATAAATGCCTTGTGTACAGTGTCACTCAGTGATCACGTAGCTGTCCCTACAGCTGGGGGTGGTTCCCTGGCCATTTCTGTTCTATTGTTCCCAGAGTCTGAGAGATGCTTTGTCCCAACAATACTTACCTCTATCCACACAGGTTAGGATCTCAATCCCTGTCCTAGACGGAGAGGGAGTAGATAGAGGGGGAGCAGAGGAGCTCAGATGTGGCTATGGCACTAAGTTGGGTGTCCATACAAAAATCAGTGTCAAGTGGAAGAGTTCATTCTTGCCCTGGGGATTAGTTAAATGTGCAGAAATTACTTCTCTCATCCATAGAGATAACCCTAGACACCCACCTGGGCCCCAGCTGGCACCAGTGGGACAGCTGGGCCAGTGCCGATTGCATTTCCATTGTGTTACCATTTTCCTCACGGCCCTCTGAGGCCAATGGAGCAAGACATTCCACGGCCACTGTGTGCTTGCCTGGCATTGCCCCAACATGGCTCCAAGCACGGAGACCTTTGGAAAATACAAACGGAGTGAGCTGCTGCCCAGCTGGAGTGGCTCAGTTGCTGGAACATCATCCTATGCACCAAAAGGTTGCCAGTTTGATTCTTGGTCAGGACACATACCTGGGATGTGAATCCAGTCTCCAATCAGAGCAAGTACAGAAGACAAGCAATTGATGTTTCTCTCTCTCCTCTCTCTCCCTCCCACCCTCCTTCCCTTACCGTCCCTTCCCTCACCCTCCCTTCCTTCCCTCCCTCTCTGCTCGGGGCAGTTGGGAACAGTGCATAGTGCTCCAGGACATGCTTAGTGAGCTAATAGAAGGGGAGCTTTGACACAACGAGGAAGCCCCAGCAACATAGTTGGTCCTGGACACTGGGTCCATGCAGGCAGCCTGGGCTCATGGCGAGGCTCTGCTGCAGCAGCCAGTGTGACCTTTGGGATCTAGCCAATTTGACCTCAGGGACGTGCTCAATAAACTGTAATTCCTTTGCTTAGTTTCAGGATAATCTGCTGTGCGTTTGGGGTGTTTGTGGAGCAATTGATTAAAAGCAGGTGGTGTCTATGCTGTGGGCTCTTCTGTGTCTCCTTCCCAGCCCTTCTCTCAATGGCCGGGGCAGCACGCAGCCTTCCGATGGCTCAGCGGCCATGGTTCTGTGCCTTTTTATTTGGGCTTCCAAGGGCCATGCAGATCCACACAGTTAGCCTTTAAAAATGGCTGGCTGTGTTTTGGACACTCCGGTGACCACAAGCTTCTCGTTGCTGGAGAAGACATGTGGTCCATTCTGAGAGTTTTCAACTGCCCAGGAAGCTTGGCCTGTGCTGGAGGGTTCCGATATCGGTCCCCACTCTTGATGACTGCGCTAGCCCTCCGGAGGCCGGCCCCTACATGGGGAACAGAGCTTTTAAGGGTCATGGTTTTGCCTATAATTCCAGTGACAATGGCTGCCCCCTCCCTCACTCTGAGCTGAATTCCAAGGAATTTCTGTGTCTGGGTTACAAGCAGAAAATATTTGCAAAGTCTGGATGAGCCTAGAGCAGGGGTGGCAAACTTTTTGACTAGAGGGCCACAATGGGTTCTTAAACTGGACCGGAGGGCCGGAACAAAAGCATGGATGGAGTGTTTGTGTGAACTAATATAAATTCAAAGTAAACATCATTACATAAAAGGGTACGGTCTTTTTTTTTTAGTTTTATTCATTTCAAATGGGCCGGATCCAGCCCGTGGGCCATAGTTTGCCCATGGCTGGCCTAGAGCCTATAATCCACCTGTGTCTCCCACAGCACAAGGCCAGACCATTCTGAAGGCAGGGAGGCGGCATAACCAGGCTCGCTGCAGTGCTGGGCTCTGCCTCTACAGGGCTTTCTAGCAGGAACCCCCTGCCAAGTGCCTGGCAGCCAGAGCACTCCCCATGTTAGACACCCACCCACGGGCTCTGCTGCGATGTGAGGGGCCAGTCAGGAAAGAGGAGGAATGGCCGAGTGACAGGGGAAGGACAGCTAGCGTGGAATGCACATGTGACTAACACAGCTATCTGTGCCCTCCACAAAGGACTGGAAACAACTTCAAAGTTAAAGACAAGGTACAATGAGCCTGGAACCATTCATTCACCGGAGTTCTCTCAAAGGAGAAAAAGTAATGTGGTCAGGTACTGCGGCCCTGCAACTATAGAAACAAAACCACTGAAACTGTAGAAGCAAAACCATTGGGCTGGCTTACATTGCTTTCCAAGGACGGATAACCAGAAACAGAGGGTTTTGAACTTTTACCCCCAGAAAACTTTTTCTTGGCATGGACTATCAAATTTGCCCTTGTCTAAAGGGTAGTGATACCAAAGTCAATTCCGTTTTTATGAAGTTTGAAGGAAGAACACTATAGAATATAATCTTTTATATTGTGTCTCTGGAAAAGCAGGGCCCTGACATGTGGCCCTATTTCTGTACAGACATGTGTTTGGGATGCGCATGGCCTGGCTCAGTGGTGCTGCTCCCCAGGGAGCCCACGGTTAGAGAACTCAAAGACACAAGGCGAGGCTGCCCACAGGCTCCTCCCTCCTCACATGTCCTCAGGTGCGCGGAAGGCCCCTTCCAGGGCCATGCTCTCTGATGAGGGACACACTCACTGATGTGTCCTCAGGCCCAAGGTGCCCTGGGCTGGAGGGCACTGTTGGGTGTGACCCGGTCTTTGGGTGGTTGTGGTTTCTGAACTGTTCTCTCAGTTGGATAGTTTACTTAATAATGTTTAGAATGAAATACACTTTTGGGCACAAGGTTCTACAGTTGAGCGTGGTTAGAATTTCCTTTATAGATTATCTTTGAAAAGCAATGGAAGAACTTAGAAAACAAACCATAACCGGCTATAAAGATCTATAAGAAGATGACCTTCCAAGACAGTCACTAACACCCAGGCCCCCTGCAGGCAGCGTGGAGGCTAAGATTCAAGTCCACCTCCCCCTGCGTTCCGCAGCCCTACTTTCTAGAGACCACGGGGCTGAGCAGCGCGAGGCAGAGCATGTGAACCCTGCTTGCTTATTGAGGAGAGCTGCCGCCCCCCACTGGGCGCAGAGGTGTGCTCCCAGGAGCACAGCCTGGGAGGGCAGCTGCAGAGACCATGCAGCTCAGACCAGGCCCACAGCAGAATCACTGGAAGGCAGAAACTCACTAGTTCAAGGCCCCGGCCACCCACTGAAAATCTGGGACATGGGTAAAGATGCCAGGCATTTTCTTTTATTTTAGCATCTTTCTCAGGAATCATGAAGGACACGATCAACAATGGTAGCTTAGATTAGGTTGGTAAACTGAGGCAAAGGGACTCTTTATCCTTAAATGCCATAGCTCGGGGCTCCTGAGAGCTTTCAGCTTCCCATGGTCACTCACAAGCTAGCTCTTGACACATGTCCACAGATCTGTTTATTGCTGCATCTAGCTTGTGAGATGGTCTTTAACTTTTTTATTTTAAATTAACTCCGGAATCACAGGAAGTTGAAAAAATGATACATAGAGTCCCCACGAAGCCTTCATTGAGTTTCCCCCAATAGTTGCATTTTGCGCAACTACAGTACCATTTCAAAACCGGGAAATTGTCCTCGGTACAATGTGTGTGCACAGTCTTTTGCCGTGTTGTCATATATGTGGTTGTGTGCAACTACCACCATCAACAACAATTCGTTTTATCCCTCTGCCACCCCCTCTTCCTAAGACATGGCTGAGAACGAAAACACAATGAGGCACCTAGAACAAGGCTGGCGAGTAAACGTCACCTGCATGCCAATCAATAATGGGCAGCGAACCCAGGAGCGGTGCTTGAAGAGGGCATGGAGGACAAGGGCAGCGGGGACTGAGTGTGATGGGGCAGAGAGGGCTGCCATAGCTCAGTGGTTGAGCGTTCACCTATGAACTAGGAGGTCACGGTTCCATTCCTGGTCAGGGCACCTGCCCGGTCGTGGGCTCGATTCCCAGTTGGGAGCATGCAGGAGGCAGCCCATCGATGATTCTCTCTCATCATTGATGTTTCTATCTCTCCCTTTTCCTTCCTCTTAAATCAATAAAAATATATATATATTTTTAAAAATATGATGGAGTTGTCACGACCAAGCATTATGAATAGAAATGGGCAGTGAGGAGTGAAGAAATGCAGTGTGCTGTCTGCTCCGGCTTGTCATGTGAACAAAGAAATGTGCTCCTCCCTCTGAAGCATGGAGCTCCAGTGCTTTCCCATCGACTCCCATAGGACTTGCCGCCAACACAGAAGAGCCTCGATTAAAGTGTTTAAAAGCTTTGCTAAAGGTGGTTTTCTTGACCTTCTGTTTTAGGCAGTATGGAGGTGTGGGTGGTCCAGAAAGTTCTCTCGTCTGCGAGGACTGGCTCCACCACTGTCATTTCTGCCCAAAGATCTGGTACAAAGACGGACACTATCCAAAGTGGGATTTCAGCTTGAGACACACAAAGCCCAGGTCTTGGAGAACTGACTTCTATTGAGTGCTTCCCCATGTGCTGTCCCTAGGTGCTCAGTGACCCTTAGAGTTGGGGTCATATCATTCCCACGTTACAGATGAGGGAGCCAAAGCTAAGTAAGAACCCCAGGCCAATGGCAAGAGGAAGAGCCGCCCTGAACCTAGCTCTGGCCAACCGCGCTTTTGATGTTCTCCCTGCCAAGGCGATGGCCCGAGAGCCTGCCTTCTCTGTCTGTCTTCTTCCACTGTGTCTTCCCTACAGGTGCCCAGGGTGAGCCACGCTTTACCCTACAGGGTGCAATCCCTGCACCCAGCACAGGGCCTGGTAAGGTACCTATTTATTGACCGCACCAGCCCATACCTGCAGCCATTCTTTCCTTCCTCCCACCAGAGACTGGAAGAGAATGGGGCAGAGTGAGAGGGGAGTGGAGCCTCCTCATTCACAGCCCAGGGCTTGCAGGCTGAGTGGAGACAAAGTGCCTAGAGCAGATTTTGCAAACAGAGAGAGCGCACCGCTCAGAGCCCAGGAGAGCCCAGGATGTTACCTGGGATGCTTAATGATAATATCTTCCCACCTCTGCTTTGTTCCCTTCCACGGCTAATGTCCTCTACCTCCTAGCTGCCCCTGACCTTTGAAGCTCTGACCCAAAGCAGCTCCACAGAACAAGCCCCACATTTGGGAGCTGGTGTTAGTCCTGAAGTGAAGATAACGAAGCTAAGAGTGTGGCTATCTCAGCTGCCGGGCCATGGGGCTGCGGCAGGAGGAGAGTTCTGGAGCAGAAGTGAGCTGGGCAGCCCTTTCCC
>NW_006285939.1:1478307-1490467 GCF_000327345.1 Myotis davidii
AAAGTACTTTATGGGCTTAGCTGAAAGCACTATTGCAGTCATGGGGCAACCTCTCAGTTTTCTGTGGAAGCAGCCCATTGCCATCTTTCCTCCCTCCCTGTTCCCTTTCTGCCTCAGGGTCAGGGTACAAGGTCACCTCCATTCTTCCTGGGACTCCTTGGCCGTGGAGTTGGGCGCGATTAAATTGGTGAAGGCAGCCTTTTTCGGTGTCACTGGGACTAGGCTCTTGATTTTGTTCAGCTTCTCTCGGGCCTGTTGGCATTTTTTCAGGCAAGACCCGCACAGATCCTTGGCCTCCACCAGGTATAAGTTATCCAGCCTCTTGATGGAATCTAAGAAGACATCCGTCTCTTCCGGCTGGAGGAAGGGGTTTCTCTTGGTGTTGAGCTTCTTCAGCTTGGGGAGCTTGGAGATGCTGGTGGGGATGGCGCTGAGCAGGTTGTCATGGAGCCCGACCTCATGGAGCTCCTTCAGAGCACCCAGGGTGGTGGGCACACTATCCAGGTGGTTCAGGCCTAAATTCACGGTGCGGATATTCTTAAGCTGGTTGAGTTCCACGGGCAGCCCGTTGGTGGTCAGCCTGTTGTTGCTGGCATTGAGGTACAGCAGACTAGTCATTTGGCCGATGGACTCGGGGAGCTTATCGATGTAGTTGCTGTGCAGGTCCAGCCACCGTAGGCTCTGGAACTTGGAGATTGAATCAGGGATCCTCTTGAGCATATTCCGGCTAAGATCGAGCTCATCTATGTCATTGAGTTTCAGAATACACTTTGGGAAGGTGGTGATTCCCATCTTGCTCAAGTCGAGGCGTTTTCTCCCATCGAACGTGATTTTGATACAATTCTTGGCCACATTGAGGGTGATCTTCTTGCCCTTGGGGCTCTTCCCACTCTTGGCCATGTTTCTTAGTGAAGGGTATGTTTGACGTGTGCTGTTCTGGTTGGTTGGTGATCAGGTTGAGGAAAAAGTCGCTTGAAGCTGCTAGACGATATACTCTGATAAGAGAAAAATACCAAGTTAGGAGATGACACGTGAGTATTGGACTTCCCCCAGAGCATAATGCTTTGCTCTCTAACAGTTTAAAAGGAGAGAAAGAGGAAAGTGGAGAGAAATTAGGGCATCAGCGGAAGTCACCGAGACAAAGACCTTCAGGAAACTGCCTGCCTTCCTCAGACCTCTGTTCCCAGATGTAAGTGAGGGGGGCTGAAGGAGGCTCAGTGTCCATCTAGCTGTGTCGTTTCCTGGCTTAATAATCTCTCCAATGTCCTTGACTTTCAAATACACCCGACCCCTCCCAGCCCGGGGGTACATGTAATTGTGTCTGTGTGTTCTCTTGGCTACCTACCACTTCCCAGACTCTCACAGAAACCTAGTCTGTCTTTAGAGTTATGTTAAGGTTGCCACAGTGTGTCTGCTGAATTCTCAGCAGACCACAGCGTGGACATGAGGAAACAAATGCTTGCGGTGGGGGTGGCCACGGTGCCTGCAGTTCCTCTGCTCCGTCATTCAGGCTCTTTCTCAGGAACCAAGTTCATGTAACACATGAAGCGCCAGCAGCCAGGCGTGTGTGCCATCACCATGCTTTCCTCATCAGATAATCCTGTGTCCAAGGGAAGTGGGTGAAAGCTGCCTGCCTCGTGCTCCCTGTAAGCCACCACGGCCACTCCTCAGAGGGTCCCACCCTGTGCTGGTCCTCCTGGACCACAGCCTCCTGGGATGGAGGGAGGTCCCCAGAGTCAGCCCATGAGAGCATCGGTCAGCTCAGCCCTCAGCATTGTCAGTGTTCTTCTGAGCAGCCTGGAGAGCAGACCCTCTTCTTTAGAAACAAGGACCCACCACATTCAGGCATAATCACTGAGCACAGCACCGTGGCCAGTAGCATTGGAGCCTCTATATCACGTTGCTGTGAGAAACCAGAGGGAGTAAAGCAGCTTGAAAACAAAAGTCCGGCCCACTCGGGTGGGAGGAGTCAGTCCACTCTGCCTAGGCCACCGTGAGTGCACCACCTCCAGGTCCTGCATGGACAGCGGCTTCCAGCACGCCGGCCACAAAGGCTGCCAAGCAGCCGGAGAAGTAACTAAAAAGTGGGAGCAGCTGTGCCCCGAGATGATAGAAAGATTTCTAAGAAGAGCCTCTCTCTCTGGCTCAGAGTAGCAATGGGGCCTGTTAGGTTCAGAGTGGGTGTGCAAGGCCTGGCTTTACCCCTCTGCCTCGGCCTCAGGCAGGCCTGCATCGCAGTCAGCCAGGCAGCCCCGGAACCCGGAACCTAGAACCAAGGCAGAGAGCCATTCTCTGCCCACACTGATCTCAGGAGGAGGTTGCCTTTCTCTCTCCCACTGTCACTTGGTCGTGGAGGCAGAGAGGGTGGCAGGAAGTGAACAGCGGATTTAGAAAACACAAGGCCTGGATTTCTAACCAGAAGACCAAGGGCGCTGGCGGGGGCGTTGAGGGAGCCACTCAGTGTTGGGAAGATTGCACAGAGGAGGGAGTTTAATAAAGTTGTGCGTGATCTCCCAGAT
This sequence comes from Myotis davidii, assembly GCF_000327345.1. Taxonomy (NCBI): domain Eukaryota; kingdom Metazoa; phylum Chordata; class Mammalia; order Chiroptera; family Vespertilionidae; genus Myotis; species Myotis davidii. The sequence continues at coordinate 1,480,827 of NW_006285939.1, forward strand.
GCACCCCGAGCTGCTGGTGCATGAATGAAACCCTGAATAGGGTCCTCAGTACCTTGTCCCATACCCAGAGCCCCACAGCTTAGACTGAGCTGAGGGAGACCGCTGTGCAGGTTCCAGGCTGGTGCCTGGGTGGGACAGAGGGCCTGGCCCCACCAGCACCGCAAAGTCTCTGAAAACGGGAGGGACATTGTAACCACGATCGCAGAATCAACAGAAGGGCAGAACGTGCGCCTCTGGTGCCAGATAAAAACATACATCTCCATCTCCATAGTGACATGCAGATGTAGCCCTAGAGGAAGAGAGATGAAGTTGTGGCACAGAAAAGTATTTGAAGGAAAAAACGGGTAAAACTTGAAAAATTTGGTGAAAGACATAAAATTAACTTGCAAGAAATCAGTGAACTCCAAGAGGATAACTGATTTTAAAAAAATCCACACCCAGAAACATCATTAAACTGCTCAAAATTAAACAAAATGTTGAAACCTGCCTGAGAAAAAGGACACATTACCTTCAGGGAACGGCAGTAAGACAGCCCCTGGAGTCAGAAGAAACCATAGAGGCCAGAGGTACTACAAAATTATCTTTTAAATTGCTGGGGGGGAAACAACCTCGACAAAAGAGTGAATAAAGGAATCCTCTATGAACACCAGCAAATTAGAGACATTGTCGGATTAATGGAAAATAAAAGGATTGCCACTAGCTGAGGTGCTGTGAAAGAAGTCCTACAGAAAGTTCCTCAGGTGAGAGACACTGTGCTTTGGGCTAAACTTAAGAAGAGTAACGGAAATGGTAAATTTCTGTGGAACATAATTGACTATTTTCTCCCCTTAAGGTCTTTAAAATATTTGTGATGGTTGAAAGCAAGAATGTTAATGCTGTCTAATGGGGTTTTCAATGCACAGAGGTGGGATATGACAAGCACAACATAATGGGGGAATGGACGGGAGCTGACGGGAGGCAAGGCTTTTGCATTGCTTTTGAAGTGGTAAAAAGTGATAAAATAGTAACTCTAAGTAGACCATGGAAGGTAAGTGTGCTGTTTAAATCTCCAGAGCAATCACTAAAGACAGTAAAAAACTAGGTGCATAAAGTTGAAAATAGATTTTTATGTATAATTATACAAAGTATAATATTATGTATATCTGCCTATATATAATTATAAGTATACATGTAGTAAAAATTCAATATATAAATTATATTTATGCATCCAGGAAAAATTCAAATAATATAAAAGAAAGCGAGAGGGAAATGGAAGAAGCAAAATACAACTATTAAAATAGCAGACCTAAATCCAAGCATATCAACACCTACATTAAATGAAAATGTCCCAAACACACCGATTAAAAGCCTAACTACCAGAATGGATGATAAAAGAAAAGACCCAATCATATGCTATCTTTAAGAAATCCACTTTAAATAAATAAAAGTAAGTTTTAAAACATAGGAAAACACATACTATGCAGACACTAAAGAAAAACTGAGTGACTTTATTAATATCAGTATAGACAACGTATATTTCAGAGCATGAAAATTTACCTGAGGTTAAGAATAATACTACAAAATATAGTATTGATAAAGGGACACTTTATCAAGAACATAAAAAATCCTAAATGTGTGTATACTGAACAACAGAGCTTTGATATAAATGAAGCAAAAACTGATAAAATTGAAAGAATAAATGGAAAAATGTATAATTACAATAGGAAATGTCAATACTTGTTTCTCAATAATCAATACAACAACTAGAGAGAAATTCAGCCGGAAATAGGGTTGCTCAGTTTTGGCTCTATGGCCATTTGGGGCCAGATACCTCTTTGTTGTTGGCGGGGGGTGGGGCGCTGATGGTAGGAGGGGCTTCTCCTGTGATTGTAAGATGTTTATCAACAGAAGGTCAGAAGGCTCTACCTGCGAAATGCCAGTAGCTCTATACTACTCATAACAATCAATAATGTCTCTAAATATCACCAACTGTCCACTGAGGGCAAAATTGCCCCCCTACTCCCACCATGAGAACCACCGACATAGAAGAACTGAATTATCATCAACTGACTGGATCTAGTTGACATGTGAAAACACTCTACCAGCAACAGAATACACATTCTTCTCAAGCACACATACAGCATTCGCAATTCTAGACTATCTTCTTTGCCACAAAGCAAACCTTAACAAATATAAATGAATTGAATGAGCAATATCAGAACTATAACTGGAAAAAAATCTCCAAATAATTAATTTAAAAAACATTTACAAATACTTCATGAGTCAAATAAATCTCAAGGGAAATTAGAAAAAATATTTTAACTGAACAAAAATGAAATAGAACATATCAAAACATATGGTATGCAACTAAAGCAGTGATTAAAGAGAACAGTTTGGTTTTAAGTGTTCATACAAAGAAAATTTTAAAAATCAATAATATAAATTTCCGCCTTAGGAAACTAGTAAAGAATAACAAACTAAACCTTTAGCATGCACAAGGAGGAAATAATAAAGACAAGAGCAGAAATAAAAAGGAGTAAAACCGAAAGGAGAACGACAATGGAGAAAATCAGTGAAACTAAAAGATGGTTCTTTAAAGGTTAATAAAATTGATACATCTCTAGTCAGTCTGACAATGGAAAAAAGGGATGCCAAAAATTACTAATATAAGTAATTAAAAAGAGGAAATGACTAAAATTTCACAGACATTAAAGGGATGATTAGGGAATAATACAAACAACTTTAGAATAAACTTTAAAGTTGACCACAAACTAATCTCACTCATGAAGAAATAGAAAACCCATAAAAATCTATATTTATATAAGAGAATGAATTTATAGTTGAAAGCTTCTCCCCAAAACTCTAGGCCCAAATAATTTTATTGGCAAATTTTACCAAATATTTAAAGATGACAACAACAATTTTTACATGATCTTTTCAAGAAAATAGAAGAAGGAATACTAGTGATTCCTAACTTATTTTCTGAGACCAGTGTTCTAAAAAAAGAAAACTACAGAGCAATATCTTTGCTGAATAGAGGCATAAAAGTCTTCAACCAAAATGATAAATTCAATCTAGCAATATATAAAAAGAATAATACACAACAGCCAAGTGGGAATGCAAGTTGATTCATTATTCAGAAATCGATGTAATACAGCATATTAACAGGTTCAAAAGAAAAAAGTAGTGATCATATCAAGTGATGCTGAAAAAACATGGTACAAAATTTAACAACTATTCGTGACAAAAACTTTCAGCAAACCAGTGACATAAAGGCATTTTCATAACCAGATAAAGAGCTTTGGAAACAAGGCAAAAAGATACACTCTTGTTATTCCTACTCAATATTTTATTGGAATTCTAGCCAGTGCAATAATGCAAGAAAAATAAAAAGCATGCAGATAAAAAAAGAATGAAATAAAACTGTCCCAATTTAGAGATGCCCTGATTTGTCCACAAAGAGAATCCTACAGAATTTACTGAGTTTAGCAAGGTTGCAGGATACAAGGTTAACACTCAAAAACCCCACTGCATTTCTATATACTATTAATGCAAAAATGTGAAAAATAGTAATGCTTTAGAAATAAAAACGTTTATGTATTTCACATAAGTAAAAAAAAAATGTGCAGGGTTTCTATGACCAAAATTACAAAACACTGATGAAAGAAAGCAAAGATCTAAATAAATGTAGACACATACCATGACCATGAGTTGGACGACTCAGTATAGTTACAGATTGCTGGCCATGGTGGGCAGCTGAAGCTGTGCATGTGTTAGAGCTCAGAGGGCTGTCTGCACAACAAAAGGCAATTTTATTGTAAGTAAATTTGAAATTTCTTTAAAATATTTGGGACTCTTTATTCTACTTGTGTCTCTTACCACAGTTGCTTGCTCAGCCCAGCTTGGAAGTCTGTGACATTTTTATACCCATCCCACCCCCAGCCCTGTTGTGCCAAATGCATACACGTGGGCACTGCTGTGGCACACGTCTGTCATGTGTGTGCACATGTGCACACTGTGGGGAACAGCTCTGCAGGGTGGTGTGTCAGAAACTGTCCGACTGCACTTGAGTTGAAATTTAATTTTAAAAAGATGGACTAATCAGGGCACCTCTATTCTGATCACGTTGATCAATGACCTCCTCATGGTGCGTAGCCAGACTTAGCAAAGGAAAGGACAAGGTGCCCAGTACATTTGCGCTTGCGATGAACAAAGGGTAGTTTTTCATATGCCTGTGTCCCCACACTGCAGAGCACCATCTTTTATTGGCAACTTGATCCCATGGGCCTGAACTAATAGTACAGTTTTCTTTGTCCGTGACCCTAACTAGTCCTTTGGGACTCAAGCCAAGCGTTCCTTTATTTGTTCACTCATTCAAAACCTATTGAGAGCCTCTACGCATCAAGCCTGCTACACAGCTGAGCGGTGAACATGGCCAGCCTAGCTTGTTACTGATCTGGCCACCAGGGTCCCCTGGGCACCCCAAGCCTGGGCTCTCTTTTGTGTTTTTTACAAGGTAAAGTTCAGCTCAGGGGGGCAAACACACCAAGCGCGGGTTCGAGGGGCCCTAGAAGGGAAGGGTGCTTCCAGGAGACTGGAGATGCAGCCAGTGTGGTCCAGCTGAGCCTGCTCCCCTGCCCCCACAGGTGGAAGCCGTCCCAGCTCTGATGAGTGATGGGGAGGAAGCAGCCTGAGCTGTCTACAGAGCACTGCTCCATTAAGGAGCTTCTCTCCAGCAGGAACTGCGGCTCGGAGCCTGCCCATTAATCACCTGCGAGGCTGCGACTGCGACGGGGCTGGCAGGATGCACTTCAGCGTCCTGCAGTGTGTCTGGGTCCCAGAAAGCCCCACCCCCACCAGGCTTCCCTCAGGATCACCTGACCCGTCTGGTCCGCTTGCTCTTGGTTGTGGAGGGCAAGGTGTGCTGTGTGGCTCAGAGTTCAGGCTGGGCCCTAAGCTAGCAAGAGCCACTAGAAGCAGACCTCTGACAGGAGCCCGCAAAGACCAGGGCCTCCCTTCTCTCACATGGTGGGCACCTGCCCGCCTGCCCACTGAGTAGGAGAATTAATATTGGCAAAGGAAGTGTGAAAGAGATGATCTTTGTATTCAACTAAAACAAGTTAGATGGTCTGTTATCAATTCCCAGAATCCTAAAGGGCGGGACCAACCCACAGGGAAGCTGGCAATTATAGACAGAAAGAGATGTGAATAGATGGTTGGATGGCTGGACGGAAAGATCGACAGATGGATGGATAGACAAATAACAGATTATATTTCACAAGAGCAGCTCAGAAGGCCAAATATGAGACGTTTCTAAATGTACGACATTGTCTTGTCTTGTACAATTTGTTTTTGTACTTTGGAAAAACTGGACCAGTTTGGTTTGACTTTAATTTCTAATTATTTTTTAATCTAGTCATTGTGAAACAAACAGCATGGTGGGACACCCCATGGATATCTAAATTAAAAATGTAATGGTAACCCATATTTTAATGGAAATATTTGCAAGTATTTCAGTTGTAAGATCATTATCATCACTATGATAATAGAGTTTATCTGCTGCTTCATGCTCATGTATCTTACTATTTTTAAGTAAGACTGACTTTGGGTATATCTGATATTTTTAAACATCTTGCTAACGTGATCTCGCAATAATTATTTCATCCTTTTGACTGAAGCATTGAGATGCAGGATAGACACATTGTAGAACTAAAAGCCCCAAAGTCACTGCTTTTTCACAGCCAGGATTTGGGACTAACTTCATAGCAAGGTTCATGCCAAATGGATGAGAAATATGTTTTGTTTGTAGGCCATTTCTCAAGGGAAAATGATGCAAACTTTCTCAGTAGTCACTGCATTTATCCTCTCCCTACAACTCTCACGAGACCCACTCACTGGTCATGTCACAGGCCCGCCTCACCTCTGCTGAGACTCCCTTTGTGGATGCAGATCACCCCTGTGCCTGCCGCCCTCCCTGAAGTGAGCTGTGCCTTCACACAGGAAGCCACGTGGTCCACCAAGGGGTGTATCTGGAACTTCTGGCTGGGCCTCTAGAATAGGCATTTGACTCTGCAGAGTGTGCAAGGGGTGGGGAGATGGGGGCAATTGCATTCGCCAGTGCTTGTGGCCTAGAAGCCGGGCTCTGCTACCTTTGGCACAGTGCTATCTGATTTTTGGAGACAGTCTCACTGGGAATATAAAAATGAAGAGTGCAATTGTAGGCAGGCGGGACCTCTTGTAGAAGGTTCCAGTGCTCAAGATGGCTTGTGGAGGGAGTTCGCCTCCAGATTTCTCAACAGATGGCTGTGCTCATACCCTAACCAGTTTGGCTCAGTGGATAGAGCGTCGGCCTGCGGACTGAAGGGTTCCAGGTTCGATTCTGGTCAAGGGCATGTACTTTGGTTGTGGGCACATCCCCAGTAGGAGGTATGCAGGAGGCAGCTAATCAATGTTTCTCTCTCATCATTGATGTTTCTAACTCTCTATCCCTCTCCCTTCCTCTCTGTAAAAAATCAATAAAATATATATATTTAAAAAAAAAAGATGGCTGTGCTCAGAGCTCCCCGCTGTGAGCAGGACTAATGTGAACTCCACTGACAGTGAGCCCTGTATCCTCAGGGCACTTTCCTTAAAGGGGTGCCCAGTTGGGGGGAAGCAGCCGCTTAAACACTAGTCCCTACCTACTGTGGAGCCACAAAATGCTCAGGGAGACTCGGACTTTGGAGGGAGAATTTGGCATGACCCCGAAGCCTGTGGACTCACACCCTGCCCTCCCAGGCCGGCCCACAGGGCACCTAAGAGCAGCAGCTGCAGGCTAGGCCTAGCTCCACCCCAACCCCCCAAAATAACCAATTAGCTTGCCTCCAGGAGAACCAGCACTTCCAAAGTTGCTCCCTCAAAGGGGATAACGCGAGTTTGAAGCAGCTGTTGTTTGGCAAAGTCCATCCATAAACGAAGGCCACCGCCAGAGAGACTTACCCTGTCCCAGGTCTTCCTCCTCAGCTGTGAGACGCTGTCGCCTGGCAACAGGACTGTCCCCTGCAGGTAATTAGCATAGTCCTGAAGCCAGCCTGCAGGAAGAACAGTGGCTGAAAGGGTCTCCAGGCACCCAGCTTGGCTCACAGGCCTCCCCAGTGGGCACCGCCCACCCGCCACCAGTGGGAGGGTCACAGCCCCAGGACAACAGAGCCGTTGTCCATGGCGACGCCCACGTGGGCCTTGCGAACAGGGAAAAAGCCAGCTTTGCCTCTTGTCCACATTGAGTCCCATGAAATATCATTACACTTCCGTGTAATCTGTCCAGATCGTTTTTTCTGCTCTTTTGTTTTTGATAAGGCTGTCTTTTACCTGTTTGTTTATTTGAATTTATTTATCTCTTGCAGTTTTCTCTTTGCACCCTTTTTATTTTCATCTTTTAAATCCTCACCCAAGGATATATTTATTGATTTTTAGAGAGAGAGAGAGAAAGAGGAAGATTAGTTGCCTCCCATATTCACCCCAACCAGGACTCACCCTGAAACCCAGGTATGTGCCCTAAGCCCTGACCAGGAATCAAACCCACACCTTCTGGTGTATTGGACAACACTTCAATCAATAGAGCCACCAGCCATAGCTCTTTGTACACTTTTCACACCATAAATCAGAGTGACTATAAAACTCATAAAAGCATACAATTTTATAATCATTTGTTCTCAATGTCATGTCAGTGTGTGGTTCCTGAAATCTACATCTTGAATGAATGTACAGCCTCTGGTGGACATGGCTTTCCCTGCAATTTCCAACTTGGCTCTACCCCGGATGAGGCTGCCATGAATATATTTGTGTACTTATAGTCTTTTTCTTAAAAAAAAGTTCTTTAAATTACATTTCCAGAAATTGAGAAAATTGGTTTAAAAAGGATAACTATTCAAGTTATTATGCAAATAATAAAATAACATTGTAGAAAAATTAGAAAATGCATATGTACAAATTAAAAAATAAAAATACTCTAAATTATACTATCTAGATAGAATCGGGAAATAAGTAAAATAATTAGCAAATAAATAATTTGGAATGCAAAATTAATCTAAGCAATACAAGTTTTGGAAAGTACAAAAGAGCAAAATGAAATATTTTAAAGGAAAAATAAAATATAATAAATCATTAAACTAGAAATACAGTAATAAAAATTTTTAAATGCAAATATTAAATACATAAAAAGTGTATACACATTACCCCACCACTGTCTTGTTTAATGCAAAATGAAAATAAAATATCATTTGATTTAGACAATAAATGAATTTAAAATAATTAGCAAATTGCCCTGGCCAGTGTGGCTCAGTTGGTTTGGTGTCATCCCATGCACCAAAAGGTTGCCGGTTCAATTCCCAGTCAGGGCACATGCCCAGGTTGCGGGCTTGATCTCAGGTAGAAGGTGTGCAGGAGGCGGCCGATCAATGTTTTGCTCTCCCTCTCTCCTCTCCCTTTTTTTCTCTCTCTCTCAAAATTAATTAAAAATATTTTTTAAAATAAAATAATTAGCAAATTAAGATAATTTTTAATGACCTGAAATCCTACTACATAGCGTATTTCTAATTGGAATATTCATAAAAGTACAGACTTTAAATTAGAAAATAAATAACATGAAAATTATAAAACACATATAATAAAAATAAATATTTTAAGGAAGAAAATACACAAGACGATAAATACATTTTAAAAATGCAGATATATAAAACCTTATAAAAGTTAAAGCCACACAATTTCATCATCTAGAGGTGATGTGCTGTGTAACCTTCCAGACTGTCAATGCTTGTACGACATTGTTTATGGCACAGGTGTGCAATAATAATTTGGCGATTTTCTAATGCTCGCTTAACTCCGAACGTAGACAAATCACTAGTTTGTCAGGTGACTCTGGAACTAAGTGTTTTTGTTGTCACCCTGTTTGCTCTTATTTTCTTTTCCTCTTCAGAGGATGGAGCTCGACTCCGGAGCCAGGGCCTTTGCTCAAGGTTGGGTCTGGCAGGTGCCCTGCACAGGCTGTATTGGGAGGTCACGGCACCTGCTCTGTGCCCGGCCTTGGGTGGCTCCAGCCCGCCTTGGCCAACCTCCCTGGCCTGCACGTCACCCCCTCACCCTCCGCTTCCATGTTCTCTTCGGCGTGGATATTAGGCAAAAAGAGTTTGCAGTCTGTAGTGCTTTAGACAGCTGTTGCTGTTGTTGTATTGTCTAGAACTCTGTGTGAGATTCCTACATGTTAGAGAAGTGAAGTCAGGAAGTTTCCCCTGTGGAGGCGGGGACATCTCTGGTTTGCAACAGCGTCTGTCCCTTTGTGGATTTCTATTGACCCACAGCCTGGATTTGAGAACGAGGCGAACCCACATTTGCTTCTCAGAGGAAGAAAGTAGAGGGAGTGTTTCTAGGACCGTCTCTTGGCTCCTTGTGGAGAACTTGCTTATGCCACAGACTGCCCCTCGGCCTCTGTCAGCAAACGCGCCCCTTCCCGGAGCCTCGCGCAAGTGAACGTGGGCCGGGCGCCGCAGACATGAACCCCTCCTGGGGCAGAGTCCACCCCCTTCCAGACACCAGTTCCCGCTGGCCCAGATGAGTGGCCTCTTCTCCTGAGGTTTCTGTCTTCTCGGTGAGCAGGACTCAGACCCGGGTTCTTTCGCCAGCGCCAG
>NW_006285939.1:1490585-1491737 GCF_000327345.1 Myotis davidii
ATATCTGGCACCAGTTCAGTCTAAAACGCGCACTATATTAATGAAACAACGCAGCATATCAGCTGCTAAAGTGCTAATTACCAGATAGTTACAAAATTCGCATAGACCATTTCAAGAGCGATTGACTTCAGATTAATGTGATTTTTTAAAAAAATTTCTAAAACAGAGCTCACCTTCAGTTAGGTGTCTTGTCACTGCTGGTAATGGCCCCTTTTTTGATGGCAACAAAATGAGGACTCTTTATTGGTGCTCATAGCCGATGAAATGAGGAAGGGGATGGTGAAGCGCCTTTATCTCCTCACACATCCCACCAGATGGCAATGTCATAGAGAACAGGTAACATTCTAGAACCTTCTGAAAGGGCAATGACAGGGGCTCGCTCTCCTTTCTTGGGCCCTAGCAGGCCCATTGTGCTTCTCTAGTCCCACTCCCCTCTCCAGCTTCTAAGGCAATGCAGCAAGATGAGCAGTTGGTATTTGCCATCCCAGCTCCACGAGCTGGTAGCTCAGCTCCACATCCTCGGGAGGCTCAGCACAGGTCCTTTCCGAGGAGTGACCCTCTGTCTCCAGCCCGGCTCCTCCCTCGTCGGAGCCTTCAGAGGGCCTGCCATCAGGATGGGGTAGGAGGCAGGCCTACAGACGGCAGGAGAACCCAACCTTCACATGAGCCTCTGCAAACTAAAGAAAAACGTTACCATGTTTTCTCTCTGTTGTTCACCTGGACTAGATGGACCGAATAGATGATTTCTCAATTGGGGAAGAGGTGAATCCCAGCCTGGGAGTTGCTTTCTGTGTATAGAGAACCTGTTAAGAAAAGAACGGCGTGAGGAGGGGCAGGGAGCCGGAACAGGGAGCCGGGACAGAGGGCTGAGGGCTGTCTGGGAAGGAAGCGGAGGCGCTGCCCCAGCTGGCGCACTGGGCCATCAGGCCTTGCCTAGGCAGAGCCTGCAGGAACCTGGCCCAGCCCGCCAGGTGGGGCATAGAGTGCTTGTGGGTGGGGTCTGTGGCTCCTGAACAGCACTGAGGCAGAGGACATGGCTGGAAAGAGGCACAATTGGGTTGGGTTTGGTGGAACATCTGAGCAAGGAGACAGAGGGGAAAGAAACAGAAATGGAAAGGAGTCCAGGGAACCAGCCTGGGGCGGGGGGGGGGG
>NW_006285939.1:1491848-1500410 GCF_000327345.1 Myotis davidii
AAATCCCTGCTCAGGGCTTCGCATGGAAAAGGGTCCCTCCCACGCCCTCCACCGCCCCCGCCGCTGCTACACTGGTCTAAGGTGGCGTGGCCCAGGTTCAATTTGTATTCTTATTTGTATTTGTAGAAACATAAATCGACACAGCCCTTTAAGAGGACAGTTTGGCAATATGTGGAAAACTTGAAAATGCTCAGACTTTTAGCCAGTGTTTCCCCTGCCAGAAATTTATCTCACAGAGATGCCAAGTATCCGGAAAGGGGTGTCCGAAGGTGGTCACAGAAACATGAGTTGTGAGGACAAAACCCAGCGCAGAGGCAGGCTAACCCCAGCTGGAGAAGGGGCAGGCTCCTCAGGGTGTCAGCCCGTGAGGCAGGTGGGGCCTGCACGGAGGAGAGAACCCCATTTATCACCCGTTTGAAAACCAGGCGAGCATACAGAAAACTCCCGGAGACTGTTAACTGTGGAGGAATGGAAGAGGCAGTTTGGAAACTCTTATTTTATATTCATATTTTATATTCTTTCCTGAGGATTTTTTTCTATTGCTTTATCAGAAAGAGTGGCAGGGAGGGAGGGAAGGAGGGGTCAAGTGAGAGAGACACATCGACTGGTTGCCTCCTGTATGCTCCCCGTTCAGGGCTGGGAAGCAAACCCACAACCCTTGACAGGCATGTGCCCTTGATCGGGAATTGAAACCCCGATCCTTCAGTGCTCAGGCCAATGTTCTATCCATTGAGCTACCCTGGCCAGGGCTATATTGTTTGCATTTAACTATATACATATATTGTATTCACATGTCAATACATTATATTCACAAGGGCAAAGAAGGTCGAGATGTGTCTGTGGGAAATCCTTGTGAAATGTGAGGCCCCTGAGCTCACTCTGCCCTTCACTGGGGCTCTACATGGGCCGCACTTATGGCAGCAGCATCTTCTGGCATAAGGGCCACACAAGTGTGACAGAGGCTGCCAGGCCCTCACTGTCAGTAAGGCGGGTCGGCAAGAAGAGCTTGCTCTGGACCAGGCAGTTTGAGGCTCTCTTGGGTGCCCTGGGCCCGCACAGCCCCAGCAGCCCCCCAGACTACTTCCGTACATTGGCCTCTCGGTACTTTATTTCTTCCCTACAGGCTGAGAGAGGCAGTTTGGAAACTCTTATTTTATATTCATATTTTATATTCTTTCCTGAGGATTTTTTTCTATTGCTTTATCAGAAAGAGTGGCAGGGAGGGAGGGAAGGAGGGGTCAAGTGAGAGAGACACATCGACTGGTTGCCTCCTGTATGCTCCCCGTTCAGGGCTGGGAAGCAAACCCACAACCCTTGACAGGCATGTGCCCTTGATCGGGAATTGAAACCCCGATCCTTCAGTGTTCAGGCCAATGTTCTATCCATTGAGCTACCCTGGCCAGGGCTATATTGTTTGCATTTAACTATATACATATATTGTATTCACATGTCAATACATTATATTCACAAGGGCAAAGAAGGTCGAGATGTGTCTGTGGGAAATCCTTGTGAAATGTGAGGCCCCTGAGCTCACTCTGGCCTTCACTGGGGCTCTACATGGGCCGCACTTATGGCAGCAGCATCTTCTGGCATAAGGGCCACACAAGTGTGACAGAGGCTGCCAGGCCCTCACTGTCAGTAAGGCGGGTCGGCAAGAAGAGCTTGCTCTGGACCAGGCAGTTTGAGGCTCTCTTGGGTGCCCTGGGCCCGCACAGCCCCAGCAGCCCCCCCCACCCCCGCCATGCCTGAGATGTTTGCTCACCAGCATTGTTTTCTGTCCCCCAGGAGGTACCCCGGCTCCGACAGGACCATGCTGCAGAGGTGGCAGGTACAGTGACCCCTCAGAGGACTCTGGGTTTGAGGAAACCCTTCAGGAATGCAAATCAGAAAATAGCTCAGGCCCCAGTGATGAAGAGAAAGCATGTGGCTGAATCAGGAGGGATCTTTCATATTTAATTTACCAAAATGCCCCAAATAATTTTCTGAAAATATCCCAGTGATTGAAGGAAATTCTGGAGCCTTGGAGTCGCAGCTAGGGAGTGCCTGTGTGAGCATGCACACATGTCCTGTGTGCACACACACACTCTGTCCAGGTGGGTGTACACACATGTCAACGGACTTCCTTCAGGAGGACACAGCACCCTCCTCTAGTCCTGGGAAGATACCCGTGGCTCCCAGCAGGGAGGTGCTGAGTTGAGTCCAGGGTTCTGGGTGAAAGGAAGGGACCCCAAAGGGCCCTGCCCAGGGTCACAGGTCACTGCTGGTCGCTGGGGAGCAGGCCAAGGCAAGGAGAGACCACGGCCTGCAGAGGAGGCCTGGGACTGGCCCGGTGGCTGCTCATTCGCCAGGCGGCCATGGGAGCTTTCCCCAAATGCAGTCCCTGTCTCCATCGGTGACTGTCTGTCTGAGGCCCTAAGGGTGAGAGTTATCTTAAAGGACAGGGAAGAGGGAATTCCTAAAGGCCCAGGGGACGGGCTTCCTCCTGGCCTCTGGGCTGCGGGCTGCACTGTCCACAGCTCTGCTTCCAGCTGCGATTGCTGCAGCTCCTGTGGGATACACGGCCCCGAGCTGACCAGCTGGCGCACGGGGCGCAGGAAACCCGGTGGGGCGTCTGCCGATGCTCACCCGCAGCGAGCGGCTCCTCAGGGCTGAGAGCCAGACCAGGCCCGACCTCTCCGTCTCTTCCGGCAGAAAAGGGACATCAGCAATTTCGAGTACCTCATGCACCTCAACACGCTGGCCGGGAGGACCCACAATGACTACATGCAGTACCCCGTGTTCCCCTGGGTGCTGGCTGACTACACCTCACAGGTACGTGTTCGCAGGGGCACTGCAGGGTCCCGAGGCCCCGGACCCTGGACAATCGAGGCTCCTAAGTCAGTAAGGCACTGCGAGGCTTAGCCCACCTGGGCCCCAGGTTCCTCAGCATGGCCCCTCGCCCTGGACGAGGCCTCTGAGTCCAGCTGCCTGGGCTCCTGCCCAGCCCCCTGTGGGAAGGTGACCTACCTGTGAGCTGATGGACAAGGCCAGGACAAGGCTAACAGGCCCAGAGGGCATCCTGGCTTAGGTCCTCCTGGAAGGACGATGCTCATCTGAGATAATGCCATGGGCCACACTGCCCTTCAGGTGCGGCCACGGGCCTGTCCCTGCACTCCGCCTGTGTGTGTGGCGGGGGGGCGGGGGGAGGAGAGCAAGAGAGAAGCAAGAGCCATTCCACTGTGGCCCAACTTCAGTAGGTGGTGGTGGTGTGCACTGTACCCAGCATCTGGACTGACAGGTGACGACAGGGGAGGTGCAGGGCGAGACCCGGTGGTGCCCTTCATGGCGCCCGTTCCTGGCCCTCAGCATACAGGGGAGGGGGAGGAGGAAGGATGACAGTGGGCCATGGTGACGCCACGGGGGAGGAGCCGGCGTGGAGCAGTGTCCCTGCCACGTGCTGGCCCTCAGGAGGTGCGTGTGGAAGGGTCAGGAGGCATCTGGGTCCTGTTTGGGTGCGTGATGTCTGGCCCTCAGGATTTGGGGCTGGGGGAGGGTGGGGTCTCTGTTTTTGAAACCTCCCATCCCCACTTAAGACATTCACTGCAGAACAACTTTCCTCACCAGCCAAATGTTGCTGCTTCTTGCCCTAATGATCACCTGAGCTGAGGTGTTTCAAACATGAATCTTGCAAATTGAACCTTTAACTCACATTTTACAAAGTGCTGTTTTACCAGCCCTTTTGTGTAGCCCCAAATTGTGATTCTTTACTGCATTTAAAAACGGAGAGATTTCTCCCCCAAATCTGGATCTCTTAAGTATCTTTTGGAGAATCAGGAGATGTGGCCACCGAGTGAGGGTGTCCACTTGTGGCACTTGGGGTCTCGGAGAGCCTCTTCCCTCTGGCCAGCCTGGCTCTGCAGGTGTGAGGTGGCACAGGCCCTGCCTCCCCTGGGGGATGGCCAGTGACAAGGAGTTGGGGCATAAGCACCTCCATACAGACGTGCAAGCCCGGGAGGCACACGGCTCTTCTGCTGACACAGAGCATCTCTGCCAAAAGGAAACATTGAGGACACTGGCCTGCACCCTCTCAGGCCACCGCTGTGTGTTCCCAAGGGCAGGGGAGGGGCGTGTCCTCCACAGAGATGAGGCTGTGCCTCCGTTTTTCTCCGCTTTTCTCCCCAAACGGACGACTTCTCACTTCCTACTTGAAGCAAACTGTTCCGAGGGCTGTGCCCAGGGCCTCATAGACAACAGGGCTTCTTGGAAAGTTTCTTCTTAAGAACTGGCGGTGATGTTCCGATTTGGGTCAATTGGGAACAGGTTCAGTGTGAAGGCAATCTTCCCTCCTCTCCTTTTCCATCTCCCTCCTTCCCCTCCTCTCATTCATTCTCCATTTCCCTCCCTCCCCTCCTCTCCTCTTCCATCTCCCTCCTCTTAAGCCTGTGGGTCACTGACTCCAGTGCCATAAACCCCGCTCCCCGGCTAATCACCGGAGGGGTCAGACCAAATGACACTCAACCAGTGAAGAGAACTATAAAACTACAGAGCGTGTCTCCGGAAGTCTCGCTGGGCACGCAAGGGTCTCGGGGAGTTAACTCCAGCTGCACATCTGCCTTTCAGACGTTGAACTTGACAAACCCCAAGACATTTCGGGACCTTTCAAAGCCCATGGGCGCTCAGACGAAGGAAAGAAAGCTGAAGTTCATCCAGAGGTTTAAAGAAGTGGAGAAGACGGAAGGTGGGTAGATGCCAGCTCATTGTTCTCTGCAATGCGCTTCATTGAAAGGACATGGGTACCAGCCTTCGAATAATTATGCTTGAATAGAGAACTCTTTAATCCCCTGGTCTAACCCTGGCTGTGAGCAAGAATCACCTGGAGAGCTTTTAAAGCTACCAAGTCCGGCCCCATCTCTAGAAATCCTGTGTTAGGAAGTCTGGGGTACAGCCAGGCAGAGAAGCAGTGTGCTCAGAGCTCACACCCCTGCGCCGTGAGCTGTGCGCTGTGCGCTGTGCCATGGGGCAGGAAAGCAGGAGAGGACCTTCTGCTCAGCTTCCCCTCCCGGCCCAGGCCAGGCTGCACGCATACAAACAGCGTCCATCTCCAACAGGACCCTGACCCCCAGGAAGCTCGAGCGACTCCTTCCAGATCATTACCTTCGCATGTCAGAGCCCAGACGTGGTTCGCCCGCTGGGCACCTGTACAGTCCTGCCCTGTGCCCTTATTGCCCTGATGTTTTCCTTACACCTATTCACTCACTGAGTGCAGTTTTGAAGGAATTTTCCTGTCTTGCTTTGACTGGGGTGGTGCGGCTGAGGGGCTTGAATGGGCTTTTCACCGGGGGCGGCTGTTGGCCAAGCTGTGAGGGCACCTGTGCGCAGAGCCCGGGCACCATGGCCTGCAGGTTCTCCCGGGCAGGACTCATGCTCGCTGATCATTCCTGAGCGCCACGTGGTCCATCTGCACCTGCCCAGCACGGGCGGGAACACCACAGGCCTGTCCTCTCTTGCAGGAGACATGACCGTCCAGTGCCACTACTGTACTCACTACTCCTCGGCCATCATCGTTGCCTCCTACCTGGTCCGGATGCCACCCTTTACCCAGGCCTTCTGCTCTCTGCAGGTGAGCTCCCACCCCAACACACACACACACACACACACACACACACACACACACACACACTGCCATGTCTCACAGACTCAGAGCTGGGCTTGGGTGAGGTGGCGACCCACCTTCACTGGTTTAAATACCCTGTTCTGGTGGAAGCAGGTGCTCTTTATCAGTTACACCCAACAGTCTGGCAAAAAGATTTAAAAATATAAAAAACTGAGAGATATTTGGGAGGAGAACTTAACATAAACAGGTTTTGGTAGAAAAGGAAGAGCAGGAAGCTTAAGGACTTCCTTGAAGGTAGGTGGTCAAAGATTATTAAAATAAACACAAAGAAGGAAGAATGACATCAGAATGCTTAAAGCTATGCTGAGTACAAGCCGAGAGGCTTAAAAGGACAAACAAAATATTTGAATACTGAAATGAGCAGCAAATCAGAGAAAGACACTAATCAACTGCTCACCCATAAAGCAGCAGACCTACAGGCAGCTCAGGGCTGCCGGATTTTGTAAATAAACCACAGATGCTCAGGTAAATTTGAATTTCAGATAAACCCTGCTGTTTATCTGAAGTGCAAGGGTAGCGTGGCCTCCCATGATTCACTTGGCCGCCTGGTGGAGCTGGAGGTGGGCAGGTCTGACTGGTGGGCAGGAGGCCTTCGCGAGCACAGAGATGGCTTTTTCCCTCCTTCTCCTCTGCCCTCATCCCTGGGATCCTGCTTCCCAGGCGACCCAGGGCCACAGGCTGCGGGGAGAGCCATCGGGTTGCCCGCTGCAGCCAGGAGGCTTGCCGGCTCCCCTGAAATCCAGCGCACACCAGAGTGCAGGAGCTGACCTGCCAGGCCTCGCGGGGTCCCCTGGAGAGGAAGGCGAGACCGCAATGGGCGACAGACCGGGAACACACAAGCAGACTTGTTCTGACCGCATAGCTTCCCCCAGGGTGGAGCACGGTTGTCCCAGGGCGTGTGTGTTTGGTCTACCTCCCCAGCAAGGTCACTCTTGTGGTCACTCGTCTGAGCAAGTCAAGGTCAGCACTAAGCCAGCTCCTGGATTCTGGGTGGGGGGGCAGGCAAGGTCAGGGTGAGCCTCTGAGATGCGCTCCTTGCACAGCCCTCTCCCCTGTGCACAGTGGGCTCGGCTGACGCTGATCGCCTTCTCCCTGGAGATTCATTCAAAGAGTGGCGCGTCCCCAGCCTTCCTCAGGGCCCAGCATGTTAAGTAAGTTTGGTTGGAGCACAGTGGGTCCTGGAGCTGTGTCCATGCCAGAAACCCCACCCTGTGCCTATCAATCCAGCATAAATGACGAGCACTGTTGATGGGGTGACACAGTCTGTACGGCTTTCCATGCGGGGTGCTCTGGGCCTCCGGGTCCCCTCGCCCTGCAGTCTAGTGCACAAAGGCCCTGGCCTGTCACTCAGGGTCTGTCACCAAAGGGGCGGCAGAGGGAACTAGAAAGGGCGGCCACAGGCGGTTTGCACCTTCCCTGCAGCTCGGAAGATGCAAATCTTCTCCCGGGACTTCACCTCAGGACACGGGCGTGGTTATGCACCAGCTCTGTGCTTTCAGTGCCACCGCTGCAGCCATTGCTCGAGCCTTGTCCCCCTTGTGAAGTCTGAGTGACTCCGGTTTTCTGCATTCAAATTGTCTGAGGCGTGTGGCCTGCTGAGGTGTGTGGCCTGCTGTGGCGTGCGGCTCTCTGCTGTGCTCCCGCGTTGCTCTCAGCTCCTGCTAACTGGCTCTCCCCATGGCTCATGACTGGCCCAAGCCCTCGGAACCAGCGGGAGAGCCAGCCACCCTTGCTTTTCCCTAGAGCAGTGATGGCAAACCTGAAACGCGTGTCAGAGGTGACACACGAACTCATTGTTTTGGTTGATTTTTCTTTGTTAAATGGCATTTAAATATATAAAATAAATATCAAAAATATGTCTTTGTTTTACTATGGTTGCAAATATAAAAAAAATTTCTATATGTGACACGGCACCAGAGTTAAGTTAGGGTTTTTCAAAATGCTGACATGCTGAACTCAGAAGGTTCACCATCACTGGTCTAGAGTGAAAGATGAGGTTTACTCTCCAGGGAAGGGGTGCCCAGGCTCCATCTGGGCACATGGCCGGCTCTCCTTTGAGAGTCCTGGGACTGCACAGACCTCCTTAGCAAGGTCTGGCAGCTCCCTGAACTCAGGGTCTCCCCGGTCCCGCCCTGCCTCCTGGGGGCAGGCCTGTTTCTTGTCAAGAGACCGTGTTTCAGTCTTGTGGCTGCTAGAAGGACCGCTGTGTTCTCCACAGCAGCCCCGTGGGCCAGGGAGCGTGGGGGAGGGAGCGTGCAGACCCAGGCGCTGAGGGCTCCCTCGTGCATCTGGGGAGTGGGCAGCGAGAGTCCTGGTTGCAGAGCCAGTGTCCCTGCGAGTGGCCCCCAGACAGCGCCTGTGTTTCCGCTTTCCCACGCCGCCCTAAGCAGCCTCTGCCTCTTGCCTACGGCCCTGAAGGAGCCAGTGCATCCCTGCAGGGTGGCATGGCGGGAGAGTGCCTTCAGTGTGCATAGCTGCGTGCTCTGTGGTGCCCCGTGTGGCTGGTGCACTGAGCCTGCCCACTGGTACCAGCCAAGAGGCATGGCTGGCACGTGGACCGTCACACGCAGCCCATAAGGCGCATTCTGATTCCCAGGGTCGCTGTGCTCTGTCCTGTCACGCTTAGACCTCATTACGGGCAGGCCTTAGAGTCCATGCCTACCTCTGTCACTGCCGTGAGTGTTTTTCTGCCCCAAACCAGTTATTCCAGTGACAGACTTACAGCCTGAGGCCTCGGTTATGTGCAGTGGGGCCCCGAGCAGGTGACCCTGCAGGCATGTGACCCAGGCACCACGCAGCTGCTCTGTTACCCCCAGGCCAGCAGGGGCGAGACTGCAGGGCTGAGGGCTGAGGGCCGGCCTGCAGGAAGCTGCAATTCTCGGACCCTCACCTACTGAAGGAGCCAGTGT
>NW_006285939.1:1500478-1521253 GCF_000327345.1 Myotis davidii
CGCGCCCGGGGGGGGGTGGGGGGGAACGCTGCTGCTGGGCCACAGCCCGGGGCCCTGCTTCTGCCCCAGTAAGAGCCTCACAGACCTGCGCTCAGACTCGGCCTGGGCAGGCCAGCGAGCAACCGGTGCCCCAGCGAGGGCACAGTGGTGCGGCTGCTGCATTTAATCAGAAGCTGAAATAAAGTGCTGTGTTAATTAAGTCACAGCCGGTGTGAAGTCAGCTGCTACCAGCGGTGGGCAAGGGTTTTCGGAACCACCTGAGGGGAGACGGCTGGTTTTCCTGTAAGACATATGCTCGCTGCAGGCAGAGCTGAGAGGCACGGTGCATGGCCGCCCCGGCTGTCACCTGTGAGCCTCTGGGCCCACGGGGTCTAGGCAGAGATGTGTAGAAATGAAGGTATAATTCTTACTGTTCTGACTCAGGGAGGGCTGTCAGGAAAGGCAGAAGTCATAGAGTCACGCAGGCCGGGGACAGAGTCCTGGCTCTAGGACTTTCTAATTGGAACAGTGCTGAGGAACCGAGCCTCGTTTCTCCCGGCTCCGCAGGCGTGAGGGCGAGGCCCGGCCTGGGGACCGTCTGGCCACCCCAGTGCTCCCCGCAGGCCCTCTCCTCCCACAGGGCAGGCAGCAGGCTTTTCCAGGGCCTTTGAGGGTTTTGCTTGTTGAGTAAAAGGCCATGCCCCACAGGTGGGAAAGCTAATGGCTCCTCTGGAGTCAGCCCATCCTCAGTCAAGAGCAAGGCTGAGAGCTGAACCGGTCTGTGGGCCTCCCAAGCCTGCCATGGGAGCCACAGCTCGGAGCTCAGCGGGCAGCGTGGCCCGGTTTTCTGAGAAGCCCACAGAAAGCTGAGCCGTGTCTAAGCTGCGAAACCGCGGACGCAGGAGCGCGTTCCATCCCGGCCCGACCCTCCCTCTTCCCCACACTCCACCTGCCACTGCAACAGCCTCCACATCCCTCCTCCTCTTGGAGCCTCTGGTCACCTCCCCTTGACACTGAGGTTGTCCCACACCCAGGATCGCTTCCCAGGGTCCCTACTCGGTCACAGGACAGGGACTTGGAGCTGGGCTCATTCCACACCCCTTTCTGTGGGCCTGGCACAGCACGAGGTACATCACACACATGGGCATGATACGCACACTAACACACTTTACACTCACCACACACTGACACACACCCACACTCACATTCTCACTCGCCCACACTCACCCACACTTACAGCCACCACAGTCATCCAGGTGTGCAGAGGAGGCTATGGGAGGTTAAAGGGATTAAGAAACTCACTCCAGTTCACACTGGGAGTGGATGCTAAGATTCCCACCCAAGTTGTCTGGGTTCCAAAGCTAAGGTGCTTCCCCTGACACTGCCTCTGGTGGCAGAGGACAGCGGCGTTAGCTCAGCTGCTGGGCCCACAGGCCCTGTAGTGAGCGTTCACATGGCACACTTCCAAATGACTGGACAAGGACCTGTCAAGAGACGGTGTCGGCCTGCGCTACAGCCGGTGCCGGTACATAGGTGTGGGGAGGTTGGTTTCGGGCAGTGCCCCCTGGAAGGGAGAATGGCCTTCCAGCACCAGTTATCACAGTGTCTGCGAGTGTCTGTGAGCGCGTGCAGGTGCTGAGATTGCTGTGCCTGTGGGTTAAGAATGGATTGTGTTTGTGGTAAGTTTCCTGCCCACATTGGACTGGGGTTTGAGAATGCCGTGATCGGAGGCTCGGTGTGACGGTGCACACAGACGCCTCGGGCAGGGCAGTGCTTTTAGAGAGCGCGCCTTTGAGGTGTTTCCTTCGCAAATAACAGACCTTCCTTAGGGATGTCCCTCTGATTTTAACTCTCCTCAACATTCAGCAGCAGACTGTCAGTCACATCTTCCATCACTGCTGTTAATTTTGATTCATCTAAAAATTAGCGTGTGGCGTGTAAGCATGTAGGTGAGTGAGAACGTGAGTGTGGGTGAGTGTAGGAAAATCTAGTGCAGGGGTGGGCAAACTTTTTGACTCGAGGGCCACAATGGGTTCTTAAACTGGACCGGAGGGCCGGAACAAAAGCATGGATGGAGTGTTTGTGTGAACTAATACATGTTAACACTGATGCTGGTGAAGGAGCGGAGGGGAGAGCAAGAGAACCCTCTGCTCTTAAGGCTCCGCGGGCTGGATAGAACAGCCGAATGGGCCGGATCCGGCTCGCGGGCCATAGTTTGCCCATGGCTGATCTAGTGCTTCTTAAAGTATTTTGATTGAAGAAGGATACCTAGGGTCACATTCTTTTTTTAAGTTGAATTTATTGGGATGACATTGGTTAATAAAATCACATAGGTTTCAGGTGTACAGTTCTACAATACATCATCTGCATAGTGTACTGTGTGCTCACCACCCCAAGTCAGGTCTCTGTCCATCACCATTTCCCGCCTTTACCCTCTCCTACCTTCCCCACCCCCTTTCCCTCTGGTAATCACCATACTGTTGTCTGTGTCTAAGAGTTTCTTTTTTTGGTTTAATCCTTTCACTTTTTTCACTCATCTTCCCAACCCCCCTCCCCTCTGACAGCTGTGAGTCTGTTCTCTGTATCCATGAGTCTGTTTCTATTTGTTTGTTAGTTTATTTTGTTTATTGGATTCCACATGTAAGTGAAATCATGTAATATCTGTCTTTCTCTGATTGGCTTATTTCCCTTAGCATAATGCTCTACAGGTCCATTTATGTTGTCACAGAGGATAAGATTTCCTTTATTACAGCTGCATAGTATTCCATTGTGCAAATGTACCACAGCTTTTTCATCCACTCATCTACTGATGGGCACTTGGGCTGCTTCCAAATCTTGGCTATTGTAAATAACACTGCAAGGAACTGAACATAGGGATGCATACATTCTTTGCAATCAGTGTTTTAGTGTTTTTCAGATAAATTCGCAGAAGTGGAATTACTGGGTCATAGGGCGGTTCCATTTTTAATTTTTTGAGGAAGCTTCATACTATTTTCCACGGTGACTGCTCCTGTCTGCATTCCCACTGGCAGTGCAGAAGGCTCCCTTTCCTCCACATCCTCACCAGCAACAGCTGTTCTGCCAGGTGGGAGGTGATAGCTGGCTGTGGTCTTCATTTGCATTTCTCTGATGAGTAGTGATGTTGACTGTCTTTTCATATGTCTATTAGCTATCAGTCTATCGTCTTTGGAGAAGTGTTTATTCAGGTCCTTTACCCATTTTTTAAATTGGATTTCTTTTTGGTGTCGAGTTGTCTGAGTACTTTATAAGTTTTGGATGTCAATGCCTTATCAGATGTATCTCTGGTGAATATGTTCTCCCATTCAGTGGGTTGTCTTTTCATTTAGTTGATGGTTTCCTTTGCTGTGCAACAACTTTTAAGTTGCATGTAGTCCCATTTGTTTATTTATTTTTTTCTTCTGCTTCCCTGGCACAAGGAGATATGTGGGGGAAAAATAATGCTGTAAGAAATGTCTGAGATTTCCCTGTTTCCTTCTAGGATTTTTATGGTTTCTAATCAAACAGTTAAGTCTTTAATCCATTTTGAGTTTATTCTTATATATGGTATAAGAAGGTGGCCTACTTCTGAGCCCTTAAATATTCAAAATATCTTTCTGGAGTCTTTACATATGAGCAATATCATAGCCGGGCACACATCCAACCCAAAGCCCATGACCTTTGCCTCAGAACCCCCAGCCTCGGCCCCTCGCCTTCTGATTCAGTATCACCTGGGAAAGTCCGCTGCGAAGAGCAGGCTGCTCCTTTGTTGCAGGTAATGATTTTGCTGTCCCTTTGTGTTCTGTGAGGACACACAGGCTCCACTGCTCCCGATGACCAAGCGCATCTGCAGAACGGTGTTGGGAGCAGGTCCTGGCTCAGCAGTTCTCTCTCATCACTTCGCTTCCATCACATCTCTAGACTGAGTTTTGTTGTTCTATATTATTTCGCTTGGGAATTTCCTCATGAAAAGGCACTTTTAAACCTTAATTGCGCCCCTGTGCCTCATTCTTTCTCTCCCCTTTATCCTTCTATCTTCTCTTCCTTTTTTCCTCCGTCCTTTCCTGAGGCAAGACCCCTGGGCCTCCTGCTGGCAGCCTCCGGCTTGTCAGCCGCAGACCCCCACGCTGCACATGGCAGCTCCTTCTCCGGGGCTCTGGCTGGCGCGGCTCTTGTATTGCAGGAATGAGAGAGCCCATTAATTTTGAAACAAATGTATGCAAATACATTTATTAATATAGGAAATAGGAAAATCAGTTATTGCTTCCTTTATAAATAATACAGGCTTAAGTTTTAAAGATATTACTTTTGCTAAAATGCATTAGACAGCTGTGAAAAAATAACATTTTTCTTTGTGGTAATATCTTTAACCAGATTTGTAGCACTAACAGTATTTCCTATGTATATATTATTTTTATTTAATACAGGTAATCTTTTTATTACCAAATCCTATTGCTTCTCAGAGGTTACCATCAGCTCTCATAAAGGCTGCGCCAGGAGAGCGGGCGGGAGGCGCCTCCGTCTCCCGCGCTGAGGGCTGGGGCTGCAGATCCAACACACAAATACTCTGTCATGTGTTTCAGGGAGCCGCTCGGAGGTGCAGCCTATTTAAAAACACTCCTCCGCTTTCGTTTCCATTTCTATTTGACTCAAGCGGTGGACGCAGCCTCTAGTTTCACCCGAGAGCACAGTGACCTTGGAGGAAGGCCCATCTGTAAGCGTCCCGCGTCCAGTGTCCTGCTTGGTCGGGGCAGTGGGGTCTCTCGGTGTCCCTGCCCCTGTGCAGAGTGACCCGCTGATCTCACGGGATCCTCACACCTGACTTGGAAAGTTGACTAGCAGCCCGGTGCCGAGGTTGGCACCTCGGGAGTGTGTGCCAGGCCCCGGGTTCCCGGTGAACCCAACCAGACAGAGCAGGGCCTTTGCCAGTGCGATCAGGGCTCTGACCCCATGCGGCCACCCACTGCTTTGTCAGGACTAGCTGAGCCTGCTTTCTGGTCTGCAAGTGAAAGTGTCGCTTCTCTCGGGTGCCAGCGCCCACCGAGGGCCGCGCAGGTACGTGCAGTGCCCGACGCTGGCCGACGGGCCGAGACAAGGCCTGCCTCCTCAACCCTCATCCACGTGCTGCCCCATTTCACTTAGGTATACAGGGGAGACATCGGGTTACAGTTGTTCATATGAAAAATAATACAATCATTAATAAGTAAAAATACAGGAATAAACTGTTCCGCGTACTCACAACTGTAAACCCCCTTTGCTCGCCCTGTATGCTGCCAGGAAACCTTAGGCCACTGGAAAGTGAGGTAGTGGGGGGCGGGGAGGAACAAGGGGGGCCAACTGTGTGGTTCTGCACCTTTGTTCCTGGAGCCCCTCTGCCCGCAGCGCCTCCATTCCTCCAACGGGGACCTCTCTGCCGCCTCTGAGCCCCAAGGCCACGTGCTGAATGAGAAGAACAGGGAATCGAAAAACTGCCCTAAGCTTTACCTGGTCCAAGCTCAGGCATGTCTGCAGCCACCTGTGGAAGCGGTCCCTGAAGCAAGGCGGCCTAGGCTGCGCTGCAGTCCTCTCTCCATACACAGTGGCCATCCCTTAAAGGCCGCTGTGCCTCCAGCCTCCACCCCGACCTGCTCCCCCTCTCGGGCTGCTATGTTCCATGTGGCCACGCTAGGCCGATGGCCTGACCTGACCTGCTCCCCCGCACCCCCGTTTCTTGTCCTGTAGTTAGCACGCGGCCGTCTTCTTTGTCCCTGGGTGTGTGGACTCTCCAGGGATCCACTTCTCCACTAAACCAACCCTGACCGCACGTAGCCTGTCTGAGCCGCGCTCAGTCCTGCAGTTGGTTCTTTGGACCCTGTCCTTGGGTCTGATTCAGAGCCTGCCCTCAGCAAAGGCGGGGAGCGGTCAGACACATGGTCATGGCCTCCTCTCTGGTCTGCCCCTTTATTCCAGTTGTCATTCATGCCTCCTCTGTGGAAGCTCCCAGCGCAACCTGAGTACGTGGAATAGGTGTGTGAGGAGCCATCGCGCACATCGCGGACTAGGCCTGAGTGTGCGTGGGGGAATGAGTGACGAGTTCCAGTGGCAGCCCCACGTCTCAGCCACAGATGGACAGATGGAGGCCCACACGGCGGTGCCACACGGCCGGGTTCTCACATGGGTAGCTCTTCATGTCGCTTCTTTCCCCGCAGGGCGGGAGCTTCGATGTGGCAGACAGAATGTTCCACAGCGTGAAGGGCGCATGGGAGTCGGCCTCCAGAGAGAACATGAGTGACGTGCGGGAGCTGACCCCGGAGTTCTTCTTCCTGCCCGAGTTCCTCACCAATTGCAACGCCGTGGAGTTCGGTGAGCAGAGGCCTGGGAGGCGGCAGCTCTTTCCCACAGCCCAGGGCTGTCACCATCTTTGCTGAGCAGCACAGTCCACAGCCCCATCTGCACAGATCAGCATCCTGGACAGCACAGTGTTATGCCCTGACTCCTAGTTTAGTTTGCACTCCCATTTACCAAAGCCCTGCTGTGTCTCACCTCCTCAGGCTGCATGCAGGATGGGACGGCACTGGGGGACGTGCAGCTCCCTCCCTGGGCAGATGGGGACCCTGGAAAATTCATCAGCCTGCACAGACAGGTGAGTTGAGCAGGGTCATGCCACAGTCCCAGAACCCTGCGTGAAGACCTCAGCATCCCTCAGTCTCCAGGGAGACTTCCTGGGTCCTTGGGGGGCTCGCCACGAGTGCTTCTGAGGCCCTTTTGTCCAGAGAGCTCCTGCCCCATTGGCCAGAGGATGCTTGGGCCTGAGGCTTCCAAGAGCTCCAGGAGCGGTCACCAGGGAAGCAAGTTCAGATTCCTGGATGCCCTGGAGGGCAAGTCAGTGTCATTAGCCGGCCCTGCAGGAAGGGCCACACCCTGGGCCAAACTTCCCAGGATAATTCAGAGACGGGAGGCCCCGGAGGCCCCCGCTGGCCAGAGGACTCACCAGGCCTGGGAGGACTTGGCTTTTTACCCAGAGAGGCTGATGGGGGAAGGGCAGAGGCCATTTATACTGGGTTAGTGTCAACACATGAAGAAATGTTCAACATCACTCGTCCGGGAAGCATACGTTAAACCGGCAATGGGATGCCCACACATTCACAAGAATGGCTAAAAGGTAAAATACAGATGAAATCAGGAGTATGCAAGAGCGTGGAGCAACCAGAATCCATCGTGCGTTGCTGACAGGAAAAGCAAAGTAGTGCAGCCAGCTTGAAGAACACCGTGGCCATTTCTTAGAAAGGCGAGGTGCATTTGCTACAGCAATTCTCCTTGTGACTCTTTGCCCAAGAGAAGTGAAAATGTGTCCACAGGAAGTATGTACATGAGACTTCATCCCTTTTACCCACCCACACTAGTGAGAAACCGAACCACACTAGTGTTTAGTGTTTATCAACTGGTAGAGGACCAACAAGTAATAAACCTGAAGGCCCCTTGGAGCCTGCCTAGGGTGGCAGCCTTTTCTTCAGTGGCACTTGTCAAAAACAATCAGAAACAATGAACACTGTGGCTGAAAGGCAGTAGATACTAATCAGCAAACGAGATTGTGGCTAACTACAAAGCTTAAGTGGGGAATGAGCTGTTTCTAGGAGGCCTTGAAAGAGTTAGAAATATCCCTGGGAACCTAGAAGGACACACATTGCAGGGCTGTTTTCATGCACAAGGTTGTGCTACTGCTCAAGAAAGACCCACAGTGGCCCTAGCTCTCACTTCCGGCTGACATCCAGGCTCAGTACAAGTGAAGGGAAAGGCAGAGTTTGTCACTGTCTGGCTGAACATTGAAACCACTCCCTAACACTCAAAGAGAACCCCTTGCCCTAGCTGGTTCGGCTCAGTGGATAGAGCGTTGGCCATGGACCAAAGAGTCCCAGGTTTGATTCTGGTCAAGGACATGTACCTCACTTGCAGGCTAAATCCCTTGCCCCAGGTTGGGCACCTGCAGGAAGCAACCAATAGCTGTGTCAGTCTCACATTGATATTTCTCTCTGTGTGTCATGTGTCTCTCTCCCTTCCTTCCACTCTCTCTAAAAATCAATGGAAAAATATCCCCTGTAAGGATTAACGAGAGAGAGAGAGAGAGAGAGAGAGAGAGAGAGCCTTGTCAGACCGAGACCTACTGGTTTCAAGTATTTAAAGAAATCTTCATCCACTTATTAGCTAACATTAAGCTAACAGAGCAGAGCCTTCAGTGGCCACACACAACAAACATACAGACGTCATAGAACTCGTTCAGAAAGATCACTAAACAAACAATCCAACAACAGCACCAACCACAACAAGTCCCAGGAGAGGGGAGAGTGATTTCCAGAATCGCCACACATATTATTTAAAGGCTCAATGTTCTGTAAGGCATGCCAAGTGAAACGAAGTATGGGCCACACAAAGGTGGGGGGCAGGACAGTCAACCGAACTACACTGAAGCAAGTCCAAACTTACTAGACAAAGACATTTGACCTAAAGCCACCCTCTCCCATATCAGCGATTGCAAATATGTTCCAAGAACTAAATAAAACCATGTCTAAAGAATTAAGGGGCAGTATGATAAATACTTCTCACCCATAGAGAATATCAATAAAGCGATAAAAGTGTAGAAAGGAGGCAAATAGAAATTGTGAAGTTGAAATGAAAATGAACTAAAATGAAAAATTCAGTAGAGGAAATTAATAGCGGGTTTGAACAGACATAAGAATAAAACTTTAATTATAAATCAATTAAAAATATCAAGTTTAAGAAAAAAAAAGAAAAATTAATGAAGAAAAATAAACAGAGCCTAGAGACCTGTATAATGCCATCAAGTATATTAACATATACATAGGGAACTACCAACAGGAAAGGAGAGAGAGGGGTAGAAAGAATATTTGAAATAATAATGTCCAAAAATACCCCACACTTATGCAATGCGTTAATTTATATATCCAAGACACTCAAGAAACTCCATGAAGGATAAACTCAAAGAGATCCACGCTCAGACACAACATAAACTGCCCAGGATAAAGTCAAGGGAACCCAGGCTGGGGATGGAGCAGGTGGAAGTTACACTCACCTCCTCCCAGGACCACATGGGAATTGCAATTAAATTATAAAAGAATCCACCTGAATAGCCAACTAAAGACCAGCTGACTAGAAGTCCTGTAGCTGAAGACTTACAGAAGAAGTCACATCTAGACTGGTAGGTAGGGTGGCGCTTCCCAAGCTGACTGCCTCTAGATGGGACCTGCGCTTCATCCCTCAGGAGCA
Source organism: Myotis davidii (assembly GCF_000327345.1). NCBI lineage: Eukaryota > Metazoa > Chordata > Mammalia > Chiroptera > Vespertilionidae > Myotis > Myotis davidii. The sequence goes on from NW_006285939.1 coordinate 1,509,716, forward strand.
GCTCCCACTGGGAGCCAGCATGTCTGCCTGCACCACAGGGGACACCTGACAGGAAGCAGAAAAGATTTAGCGAGGGCGCCCAGGTCTGCTCAACCCTTCATGGGTGCAGCCCCATGGATGGTGCTGGCTCAGAGTAGGGCACCTAGATGGGCAGTATTTCTCAACAGCTGCTACACAGGAGCAAGAGAAGCCATGGGGCAGTGCTTGCATGTCCCCATTCACCCGCGAGGTGGTACTGTGTCCGCTGAGCAGAGCCCAAGATCTGCCATCTCTCTCAGTGACTTTAGCCTCTCGCCTCTCAGTTCCTTAAGCTTCACTCTCCATGACTTTTACCTCCATTTGACCTAAAGCCACCCTCTCCCATAGGCACATGTAACCCAAATGTAACTGCTCTGTCTTCAAAATCACTCACTCAAACATCCCAGTTGGTGAAAGCCACATCCTCACCTTGCTGGTACTTAACTACTTCCTACAATTATCCTCCCTGCCTCCCCACCCCCCCACCCCCTGCAGTGTAGACAGTCCCTATGCTAATCCTGTCTGCTTCCTGTCAGGTGTCACCCTGGTGGCAGGCAAATGTTCTGAGAGCAGTGAAGTGTCAGTCCCAGGTGGAGGCTGTAAGCATAGAGACAGGCTCGGTGGCCAGTGGCCGAGTCTGGAACATCTGTCCTCATGCCTGGCGACAGAGAGAGAGCCTGCAAATGGACAGAATGTGCCTCAAGGCCTCACACTCACCCTGTAGGTGCAAGGGTGAGCTACTCTTGCTGCCGCTTGCCCTGGGCTGCACGGGGCACCCCCATCAGGAGAGCTCACGCTCCTGGGGGCTGCGCTGCACCACAGAGGCAGATTCTGGCCTTTCCTTCTAGGAATGACTTGGGAAGGCCCAGACCAGTCAGTAATCCTAGAACTTGAGTGAAGTGGGATCTGCTCAGTGAGGCAGGATACCCCTGTGGAGTTCTGAGGTCTCAGGGTTGGGGGCTGGGAAGTAGTTTCAAAAACCACATAGGAGCCTGCCCAGAAGTGGGGTAATCATTCCTGCCAGCGAAAAGGAATGCTCATGGGCAGACAACACACTTAAACCCCAAGCTGTGCCCGGTACCTGGTGGGTGACCATGGCAGCTGATACCACGTGGAGATCACTGTGCACCAGGCAGGGGCACACACTCATCTGCACAGGACCCACTGAGAAGGCACGATCACTGCCCCTGTTTTACAGATGAGGAAACTGGAGGACAGAGGCATTAGGGATCATGAGCGGCAGTGCTGGCTCCTGTCCTCCTTGAGTGTGTCCTCTGCTCTGCAGGGCCTGGGCCCAGCCTCTCAGCACTCCGTCAGTCAGCACGCCCTTCCTCCTGGGTCAGATTGGCCTCTTCCGTTTGGCGCTCGCTCTCAGGCCAGGTCCACAGGGAGGTTCTGGTCCTCGGGATTACCTTCCGGAATAGATGAGCAGGTGGTGGGAACAGCCAGCTCTTTACAGCAGCTGGAGACAGGAGTTGGGTGGTTCGTGGGTGGCCCGCACGTCTGCCCACTGAGAACTCGTCAAGTCCAGGGAGGCATCCCACATTTCCTGTGAGAGCCAGCGTCCTGCACCCCGAACCTTTGCCATCCTGGTCTGTGCAGTGAGCACATGAGCCTCTGGGAGGCCTGCGTTTTTCATGCTCTTTGGGCTTTGCTTCCAGGCTTTGGAAAGTGACTTCGTCAGTGCCAACCTCCACCACTGGATAGACCTCATTTTTGGGTACAAGCAGCAGGGGTCGGCCGCAGTGGAGGCGGTGAACACCTTCCACCCCTACTTCTATGGAGACAAAGTGGACCTCGGCAGCATTGGGGACCCCCTGATCAGGAACACCATCCTGGGGTTTGTCAGCAACTTTGGGCAGGTGCCCAAACAGGTACGGCATGCCATGTCCTTTATCTTCCTTTGTCAAATAAGTGTGCACAGCGTGAGCTTGGGGGGCGGGGAGAGAGGACATTTTCTCCTGAGCTGGGAGCGACCAGAAGACAAGAGGACCAAACAGCAAGCGGTCTCCGATCACCCTCCTGTGCCTTCAGCGTCAAGGCTGGCCCTCAGTGGCATCGATGATGAAGGTGATGACAGTGTTAACGCTAATAGGAAGGCTACATTCAGCTCCGATGCATCTGAGGGCACCCTGATAGACCCACAGGACTTAATTCTTTATATGCACCTGTCCCTAGAGTGGTTGTGAAGATCCAGTGAGTGAAGGTGTCAAGGGCTCAGGTGTCCCTGAGATATGGTTACCAGTGTTACTCATTAGTGTGGTGGCCTCACGGAATTCTTCCACAAGCTCTGTGTAAGGAGTCATTCTTCCACAGATGTGGACAAGGAGGCTCAGAGTAAGTTGCCTACAATGGCACCATGAGCAGGTGACAGAGGGAGTGCTCTGGCCTCACCTGGCTGCTCCAGAACCCAGGTCACATGGCCCCTGTGAGAGGCACCTCAGCCTGCCCTGGGCCTTGGTGGGGCTGCAAGGTCTCACGTGAGCCTGTGCCCCGCTGGCCCCACCCCTCAGGATGGTCCGGGGCAGTGTGGGCTGTGCATCAGGTGGGCACCCGATGAATGGCGTGCGGGAAAGTGAAATAGTTGTTTACGTGATGCTAGCTCTCTGGGTTTCCGCTTCAGTTCAGTGTGGAGAGATCTCACCCCTGAGCTCCGCCACCTGGGCTCAGAAGCCTGGCCCCCAGCTATGGCCCACCCGGGCAGTCAGAGGTCACCCTGAGGACGTAATGCACAAGACCGCCAATTCCAGGACCATCCTGGGAGTGCCTCCCTCACAGGAGAGCTGGATAGGCTCCTCTCAGTTAATGCGAAACAAATGAACTCTCTCCTGCCTGGTCATGGGGACAGGCTTGTGTTTGCTCGGCTCCCAGTGGGGGGCGTGGAAGGCCCAAGGGGGCCTTGGACAGCGGGACGGCTGGTGCACCCAAATGCGGTTCTCAGGGAACGTTTGCGGGAAGGAGGGCCTCTCAGGAGAGAAGCTTGGGTAGCCTGATTTTATTTCTTTCATTTAAAAATTAGAATAATACAGATAAAACAATGAAATAATTCAAAACAGCAATCACCCCCGCCTGTGTTCTGTGTTATATACTCACAGGCCTTGATCACAAGGAAAAGTGTGTTCATGTTAGTGATCATGGAGTGCATACACTTTCAGATTCTGATTTTACTTAATGGCATTTCATAGAGCTTGTACAAAAATTTCTAAGTAATTAGCAGAATTCGGATTCCTCACGCGGTCCCCCCCTGAAGACTGCGCACTGTCCCACCCAGCGGGCTGTCTGCTGACGCATGCCAGGGCCACCTTGGTGGCTCTGCTGGGCAGGGAAGAGTTCCATAGTCAATGCTCACATCAAATCACCTCTGGTTTCTGCCTCTGTACCACCCTCCCAGCCCTCTGAGGTATCTCAGCACCTGAGGGAGGGCTTAGTAGAGCTGGGGCCAACGCTGCTCAGAGGCCCAGCAGCCCACCGAGCCCCACCTGTGCCCGGGCGCCCCTCTGAGGCCAGCACCCACCTCAGCCCCCCAGCATCCTGGCACCGGGCATCCTGGCACCCAGCAGGAACTCGGGAACGGAGGGCCCGGTGGCTGGCTGGCGCTGGCCTCGGCCGCACCCAGGCCCAGTGAGGATTCCGCAGTCAGCGAGCCCTCGCCCTTCCTGCTTTGCCTCCTTATGCCCAAAGGTTGGCATTGGGGACAATTTGACAATAAAAATCCAAGAAAAAGAAATAAAGTCTACTAATGGGGTCTGCCTGTGCTCTTTGAAATACTCGAACTCCTGATGCAGGAAGGTGTGCTGGCCAGAGTATCAGGGGAGGGAACCCACGGGAATTGCTCCAGCAGATGGGGAGGGCATGGTCTGAAGGGGAGAGGGACCCTCTGGCCCTGGGTGGAGAGGCAGCTCCAGGGCAGGACGCCCAGTGAGCACATCCTTGTCCCAGGCAGCCTGGGGAGCAGACAGCCCGCAGCCAGTGGAGCTGTGCCCGCCAGTCCTGCACTGTGGCCTTGAGAGGAACCGCGGCTCTGGCCACATCCCAGGGCTCAGGCAGGTGCTTCTGTTTATGCTGATGATGTCCCTGATTGCAGGGCCGGGCCAGGCGCACAGAGCAGAGGCGCGGCTGCTACTTGACATGGCCAGCTTTTCCTCTGGCGTCAGCCCTAACGTTCTGTCCCCGTGTCTCTCCAGCTCTTCACCAAGCCCCACCCAGCCCGGACGGCGGCAGGGAAGCCCTCACCTGGAAAGGATGTCACACCTTCGAGCCTGCCGGGCCACCCACAGCCCTTTCCCTGCAGCCTGCAGTCCCTGCGGCCCTCCCAGGTCACAGTCAAAGGTGAGCACGGGCCCTGCTTGCTTTGGTTCTGGTTCCATAGTTGTCCCTTCAGGACCTGCTCCTCTGGGGCTCAGGGCACAGACGGGGGCTCCGTCTGACTGAGTCTGGGGTCGAAGCAGGAACCGGGGGAGGCATCTGCTTGGAGAGGAACTCTGTACAAGATGAGCTCCATCAGACCTGTCTGTCCATGTGTGTGTCTATCTGAGACACCCCCTCACTCATGTACACACACACACATCCCTCTCTTTCATGTACACACACACACACCCTCTGTCTCTTTCATGTACACACACACCCCTCTCTTTCATGTACACACACACACACCCTCTGTCTCTTTCTCATACACACACACACCCCTCTCTCATGTACACACACACACACACACACACCCTCTGTCTTTCTCTCTCACACACATACCCTCCTCGCTTTCAGAGCTGAGTGGGGAGGCCCCAGGTTAGCCAAGGGAGGGTTGCAGCCTCCTGGCCTGGTACCTGCAGTCATCGCTACTCCTGGCACCAAGTGGGTCTGCAGCCCATTAATAGGAGGACGTGCTGGGCCTGATGGCCTGGATGTGGGTTCCAGCCCGTCACTTCCTAGAGACGCTGTGTGTGAAGTCTGATGTCTGTGCCTCCGGGGACAGGCGCTGACCTGGGCAATACCACTGGATGGAACATTCTGATCCCGGGGAGTACATGTGTGTGTGTGTGTGTGTGTGTGTGTGTACATGAAAGAGAGAGAGGGGTGTGTGTGTGTGTGTGTGTACATGCGCGAGAGGTGTGTGTGTGTGTGTGTGTGTGTATATAAGAGAGGGGTGTGTGTGTGTGTGTGTGTGTACATAGAAAGAGAGAGAGGTGTGTGTGTGTGTGTCTGTGTGTACATGAAAGAGAGGGGTGTGTGTGTGTATGTGTGTACATGAAAGAGCGGGGTGTGTGTGTGTGTGTGTACATGAGAGAGAGAGAGGGGTGTGTGTGTGTGTGTGTGTACATGAAAGAGAGGGGTGTGTGTGTGTGTGTGTTTATTGTAGTTTTTCCATTTGAAGCCCCAGAACAGTGTGCTTGCACACCCAGCCCTGCTAAATCCAGTGCCTAAGAGGACAGGAAGGACAGAACACCAAGATCCTATGGCTTTGTGCCATCTGCCCCCCAGCCATGGCCCCTCCTCCCCTTCCATCATTCCTGAAATGACACTGACAACCTGCAGGGCCACCCACAGCCCTTTTCCTGCATGGCCACACACTGAGCTCATTGGCTCAGTCAGGGTGGAACTGGCCAGGGGACATCCTCAGGCCAGGGAACAGCCTCAGAGCCAGGAGACACCCTCAGGGCCAGGAGACACCCTCAGGGCCAGGAGACACCCTTGGGTCAGGGTCTAGGTGGCCCCTGGAGTGAGGCTAGGACAGAGGTGCCTCAGTCAGTGGTTCCTGACAGGGCATGTGCTGTGCTGAGGCCAGTTGCCTGCCCTGGCTCCTTTGGGGTCCCAGATAAAGGGGTGTGGTCCTTTAACGCGTGTGCTCCTCCATACTGACTGGGGGGCAGATATGTACCTTTTCTCTCTAGGCTCAGAGTCCCCCAAAGGCGCCATCGGCCACATCGTCCCCACTGAGAATAGCGTCCTGGCCGTGGAGAGGGGCAAGCTGCTGCTGCCGCCTGCCTGGAGCAGGACCTTCTGCTGGGGCGCCGATGACCTCAGCTGCTGCCTGGGCAGCTATGGCTCCGACAAGGTGAGGGCCAGGCTGGCAGCCTAGCGATGGGACACAGGTGTCAGGTGGGCAGGCCGAACGCAGGCAAGTCCCTGTGCCCCTGTCCCCCACGTGGCTGTGCCCAAGCGGGAGCGAGAGGGGTCACGTGACTGTGCCAGGGCCCTCCTGGGCTGAGCCCCCAACCACCTCCTGAGGAGTGAAGCTCCCGAGTTAGCGCGAGTCCTGCTGTCTCCCTCAGGTCCTGATGACGTTCGAGAACCTGGCTGCCTGGGGCCGCTGTCTGTGTGCCGTGTGCCCATCCCCCACGACAATCGTCACCTCTGGGGACAGCTCCGTGGTCTGCGTATGGGAGCTCAGTATGGCCAAAGGCCGCCCCAGCGGCCTGCACCTCAAGCAGGTACCATACCTCAGGCAGGAGTGGGGATCTGGGCAGGTGTAGTCCCTAGAGCAGGTGTAGTCCCTAGGGCAGGTGTAGTCCCTATGGCAGGTGTAGCCCCTAGGGCAGGTGTAGTCCATAGGGCAGGTGTAGGCCTAGGGCAGGTGTAGTCCCTAGGGCAGGTGTAGACCTAGGGCAGGTGTAGTCCCTAGGGTAGCTGGAGTCCCTAGGGCAAGTGTAGTCCCTAGGGTAGCTGTACTCCCTAGGGCAGGTGTAGATCCTAGGGCAGGTATAGACCTAGGGCAGGTGTAGTCCCTAGGGCAGGGGCAGACCTAGGTCCCTAGGGCAGGTGTAGGCCTAGGACAGGTGTAGGCCTAGGGCAGGTGTAGTCCCTAGGGCAGGTGTAGGCCTAGGACAGGTGTAGGCCTAGGGCAGGTGTAGTCCCTAGGGCAGGTGTAGGCCTAGGACAGGTGTAGGCCTAGGGCAGGTGTAGTCCCTAGGGCAGGTGTAGGCCTAGGACAGGTGTAGGCCTAGGGCAGGTGTAGTCCCTAGGGCAGGTGTAGGCCTAGGACAGGTGTAGGCTTAGGGCAGGTGTAGTCCCTAGGGCAGATGTAGTCCTAGGGCAGGTGTAGTCCCTAGGACAGGTGTAGTGCCTAGGGAAGATGTAGTCCTAGGGCAGGTGTAGTCCCTAGGGCAGGTGTAGTCCTAGGGCAGGTGTAGACCTAGGGCAGGTGTAGTCCCTAGGGCAGGTGTAGTCCCTAGGGCAGGCGTAGTCCCTAGAGTAGGTGTAGTCCCTAGGGCAGGTGTAGTCCCTAGGGGAGGTATAGGTCTAGGGAAGGTGTAGTCCCTAGGGCAGGAGTGCCTTTGGCAGGTACAGGCCTCACATGCCCCAACAGGAAGGTGTGAAGGTGGCATCGGCTCTGGGTCATGGAGGGCACCACTCCGTGCCCAACATGGATTTAACAATGAGAGGCGCCACGTGCAGATCAGCGCCAGTGACCCTGGTGTCCTGCCCTCGGGACATGTGGGGGCCTCTGCCCTGGCACTTCTCTGTGGGCAGCCGCATGCTCCCCTCCACAGCCCTGTAGGTGCTGTGTCATCCCTGCACACGGGGTTGGGGGAGAGGCGCAAGGAGCTTACATAACTCATCCAAAGTCATGGTGCCAGGAAATGAAAGGAAGAGGGGCCGTGCAGGGGGTGAGCAAAGCATCCAGGTGGTGGGCAGCAGAGGACTCCTGGTCCCACCTCACCAGGCACCGCCATGCACAGCTAAGGGCAGGCACCCACTGCTTCCGGATGACCCGCACCCGCACCTGATCCTGTAGAGCAGGTGGTGGTGTTCTACTTTCAGAACTGACCCCAGACAGGTCGGGTCTGCATTCCAGTCCAGATCTGTCCCACTGTGAGCAACACGTACTCTCCCTGTGCGCTCTGGAACCTGCCCAAGATCCCTGGTGGCACTTCCCCCACTAAAATGCAATGTTGTCTGATGTCTGTTTGGTCATTGGCCACGTAGCCCTAACGTAGCAAAACCAAAGCTAACCACACACAGCTGACTACTGACCGATTTCCTCAGTGGGACACATTTCCCAGGATGTGATCTGGGTTCTCTGTGTGTCTGGCCGCCCCAGCACCCGTGTGGTGTGCGGTGGCCCTCGGTAGTCATGCAGAGGGGTGTGCTGGGGCTGCACTGGGGCGGGTTCGTCCTGCAGAGGTGGCGGCACCCTTAGGGGCAGCGGGCAATGAGGGCAGTGGAGCCCTCTGTGCAGCTTGGTGCTCACTCCTGCCTGCCCTGGGGCACGTTACTCCTTCCTTCCCATCTGCCGCTGTGGCCCAGGGCTGGCTCTATTCCAGAGCGAGGTGAAGACTGCAGTGCCCTGGGGACTGCCCCCTCTCCCAGGCCCCACTCAGAAATGGCAAGAGGCACAGCCTGACCCCAAACTGGCGTGGGGGCCGGGGAAGCAGCCCTCCCCCACGGTCCCGGGCCCCCTCAGGAGTGAAAATGCTCTGTGGAGCCCACTGACACCGTAACATAAAACTGACCCTCCTCTCCCCAGATTCGTCAGGAGGAAAAGGTGTGGGCCATCCTTCTAGGCAAAGTCAAACCCGTACCAGGGCCTTGGGTCCCCAGTCTACCAGCTACTGAGCAGCGGGGCCTGTCCCCAACCGGTAAATAGAGAAGTCATCGTTAAATAGCTCCACGGACAGATTTTGAAATTGTTTTATTTTAAAGGAGATTACACCATTAAAGACAAATTTCAAATTCACTTCAAAGCAGAATGATTCCCTATAATCCCCATAGAAGCTGCCACTGTTGCCAGGCACACACATCCATGCCATCCTGACCATTATGTGGATGTGTTTAGTCCGCGTCCACACAGCCTATCAGATTGGTTTTGCTTTCCTACAGTCTCTATAATTCACATTTCATTTGTTCCCCAAGATTTCATTTCCGTGGGATTACATTTCAGCTGGTCCATGGCACCCACCACATTCCCGTCAGCCGCTGTTTCCAAGCGCGAACGGATCGAACAGGCGGCAGGCCGCATCCTCCGCAGGTGGCTGGTCGCTTCTGATGAATTGTCTCCTTGAGATGCGTTTTCAGACGCGGAAGTGGAGCAGCGACACGCTGCTCTGTGGCAGCCCCATTGCTTTGTGGTGCCTCCATGCTTAGCTAGGAGGGCCCGGCTCACCACGGCACCCGGCATGAAGCAGCATTTCCAGAGGCCTTCATTTATTTAATGTTTGCGACTTCACTTCAGTACAAGATGACATAATGAGGCATTTTAACTGACAGTGGAGAGAGGTGTAACTGAGGAGCAAAGGAACTGGTCGAGGACACATTGAAGCTGCCGCCCTCTCTGGTTTCCCAGGCCTTTCCAGGGGCCGGTGCTGTTGCCTTTGTGGGTCGGGGTGCCTGTGTGTGCTCTCCCCAGAGAGCAGCAGCCCCGCCCCACTAACCTGCTTCTCTCTTAGAACCCCAGCCTTGCTCCGTCCACTGGCTGTCACTCTTTGGAGTCACTGTGTCCCCTGTGGACAGAACTGAGTCATCAGACTTAACTCACCCTGGGAAGAAGCCAGAAAGCTTACGCCAAACCCCCCACTTTCCTCCATTCAGACGGTTTCTGTGTTCCTTGATGACCCAGATCCTCCGTGGGCCACGCCCAGAACCTTCCAGCACCATCCAGTGGTGCCATGTTAGGTTCCACTGAGGACACGGAAATCCAAGGCAGAACTTTTCATTGCTGTGACCAGGCAGGTGACAGCTTTGACCCAAATGAGCATGGTCTGTTCTGAAGATGGAGGTTTACCACCAGGGAAGCGGTGACTATCTCAGATGGCCACCTCCGCATCTGGTTCCGGAGGAGAGAGGCACGTGCGTGGGCAGCAGCTTCACAGCACCCGCCTGAGCCTCTGGTGGTTGTGACCACGCCCGTGCCAGTAGCACTTCCCAGCTCCTGGCACGTGTCTCTAGGGAACAAGCCCTCTGGCCAGATCTGGACACATAACCATTCACGAACCAGGCCTGACCCTGCACAGGCCAACCTGAGGGTCTGACACTGAGTCGGAGTCACTCACTGCCACATGGCCAACTGGCTCTGAGCCTGGCTCCATCGGACTTGAAAAGTCACCCCTGTTAGCTATGACCTAAGCTCCCTGCTTTCTTCAGGGTCACTGTGTTTCTGGGGTCCCTCAGTGTGGTGCCCAAACTTGAGTGTGCGTGAAAGCTCCCTGGAGGGTTTGTGAAGACCTGGGGTGGGCTCCATGGAGTTTCTAAGTCGTAGTCTGGGAGAGGACCCGAGGGTCTGCCTGTGCAACCAGCTCCCAGCGATGTGTATGCTGCCGGTTGGGGTGCACGTAGACAGAGCCCTTGAGACACATACAGGGGACAGAGCACAGGTGCTCCCGCCTCTTCTGGGTTATGATAAAGGGACATTGCTCCTCCCAGCTGGGCCTCAACCCGGGGACGGATGGAACTAAGGGCAGCCATGTGTGCACGCTCACTCACACACACTCACACACACGCAGGTGCCTCCCCCCGCACACACACAGTCTCACCCACACAGTCACATACACACATACACACACTCTCACATACAGTCACACGCATACATACACACACGTACTCATACACACATAGTTACACACACCCTCACTCACACTCATACATTCTCACATACACACACATACTCATACTCAGACACACACACTCACATATAACTCACGTAATAGACACACACACACACTCACCCTCACACGCTCTCATACATGCACATAGCCACATACACTAACACACTCTCACACATTCACACACACGCTCACATACCCTGCAGGCTCTGGAATCACTGAATCACTCCACCTCTGTTTCCTCACCTGGGGCCGGACGGTGAAAGGAAGAGTGGAGCATCTCATCAAGCAGCTGGATTGGTGGTCCCTCCCCTAACCTGTGGTCCTGTCTCTTGTCCCAGGCCTTGTATGGACACACCCAGACTGTCACCTGCCTGGCAGCATCGGTCACCTTCAGCATCCTGGTGAGCGGCTCCCAGGACTGCACCTGCATCCTGTGGGACCTGGACTACCTCACCCATGTGGCCCGCCTGCCCACCCACCAGGAGGCCATATCTGCTGTGGCCATCAGCGACATCTCGGTGAGGCCCCTTTCTCAACATCTGTGTCTTTGACATGTCTGTGAGCCTGGCTGTTTGCATGGTAGGTGGTGCCCTCGAGAAACCCAGGGGCTGAGCATCCGGAAGTTGAGAATGTCCCAGATGTGCAGAGCATTCTCTACACAGGCAGGATGGAGCCATTAGCATGTGCAGCAAGGGGGTCTAGGTTTCATTCTGTGCTTCCTTCTCTTCTCCCTTGGGATAGCGGGGGCAGTGGAAGGTCTCCGTTCTGGCAGGGGGACCATGGAGTATGGCAAGAGGTTGGCTTTGGTGAGGGGTCTGCTGAACTTACTAATTCAGCTTGTTGCCTGCAAATCAGTGGGGACTCAGCAGGTACCTCTGGTCTCCATGGCAGGAAGTGCTGTTGTCTTTCTATGCTGGCTGCCTATGGGGAAAGTGTGTGTGTGTGTGTGTGTGTGTGTGTGTGTGTGTGTGTGTGAGAGAGAGAG
>NW_006285939.1:1521291-1538750 GCF_000327345.1 Myotis davidii
GAGAGAGAGAGAGAGAGAGAGAGAGAGAGAGAAATCTCAGTGTGGAGTTTCTCCCAGGTTAGAATCCCCATCATGGGGCAATGGGGCATAGACTTATCTGAGGATGCTGAGGCCCACATCAGCTCGTAGAAAACCCCAGGGCTCCCGGGCAAGGGCAGAGCAGGAAAGGGGAGATGGGAGGAGGGGAGATGATGGAAGGGCTTTCTAGTGCCAACTTTGGCTGAAAATGGTGCCCGGGTGGACTTGAATCCAAAATGAATGTTATGTGGGCAGATGGAGGGTGGATAGATGAGTAGATCGATAAAGAATGATGAATAGAGCCGAAACTGGTTTGGCTCAGTGGATAGAGCGTCAGCCTGCGGACTGAAAGGTCCCAGGTTCGATTCCGGTCAAGGGCATGTACCTGGGTTGCGGGCACATCCCCAGTGGGAGATGTGCAGGAGGCAGCTGATCGATGTCTCTCTCTCATCGATGTTTCTAACTCTCTCTCTCCCTTCCTCTCTGTAAAAAATCAATAAAATAAAAAAAAGAATGATGGATAGAGAGGTGGATGGATGGATGGATGGGCAGATTGAGGGATGCATGGGTAGATGGATAGCAGAGGGATAGTTAGATGGATACATAGGTATGTGGGTGGCTGGATATTTGGGTGAACTAGTGAGTGGATGGTGGATGGAAAAATGGAAGGTGAACAGATGAATGAGTGGGTGTATCAGGAAGGCACCAAACCCTGATCTGCAAGAATGTAAAGCCTAGAATGAATGATGTCCCCAGACCTCAGAGAAGACTTACATCGGGACAACAAGTTGTTGAACTCAACTTGTCCAGGAGCCAACCTAGTTTACTAAGAACCTGCTGGTCCCAGTGCTCAATGCTGGGCAGCCATGGTCTCTGGCCTCAGGCAGGGACTTGGGGGAGTCCAGCCCGGGCGGTGGAGGAGGACACAGAGCTCTGACCTCCCTTCTGTCGGTAATGCAAGGTTCAAAGGTGCTACGCATCCCTGTGACAGTGGCCACTAATCCACTGGACACAAAACTAGACAAGGACTTGAGGAGCAAACACTCTGGATATAAACATTTAGAAGATGCAGTGGGAAAATCCCTCCTCAGACATTCCCTCCAAAGGGACATTGTTCAATCTTATGAGCCACATGTAGCCATTTGAGCCTCTGTACTCTGCCCTCTACCCTGTCATGTCCAAAACTTCTTAGGGACAGAGATGGCCGGCCAGGTGCAGGCTCTGTGTACACCCCTTCCCATCAGTATACTGCCAGGGAGAGTGCTGTGAGGAGTCCAAAGGGCAAGCCCACCAGCATGTGCAGGGAAAGCAGTGTCCAAGCAAGCAGAGGTGTAAGAAGCTGGGACCTCACAGCTGCGCGAGAACGCAAGGCAGACCCAAGTCAGCGGGAAGAAGGGGGTGTCTCAAGAGGTCTTGGGGCACCTGGTTAGTCTTCAGAAGATGGCGGGTTGAGGGTGCTTGTTACACAGACTGAGAGCCTGAGCAAGTGGCTGAGCAGGAGGCTGGGGGGCAGGCAGTGACCCCGCTTGGAGTGAAGCCAGGTCTCCCTGCACAGGGCACCATTGTCTCCTGTGCTGGAGCCCATCTGTCCCTGTGGAATGTCAATGGACAGCCCCTGGCCAGCATCACCACAGCCTGGGGCCCAGAAGGAGCCATAACCTGCTGCTGCATGGTGGAGGGGCCAGCATGGGACGCAAGCCACGCCATCATCACTGGAAGTCGCGACGGCATGGTCCGGGTAGGTGTGTCTGGGGTGGGAGGAGGGCGCCGTACAAGAATGTGTTCATCTTTATTCTGCTCCCTTCCTCCAAGAGTCTGAACCTGCAGGCTGCATGAGACCATTCCAGACCAGGTCCCTGTAGCAAGTGAGGGCAAAGACAAGGCTCTTTCCAATATGTGTGTACAATTTATAGAGACATACCCTCACATAATGAAATAAACATTTACCACAAAGTATGAAAGTTGAATGGCCAAATGCCTAAGAACATAGCCCAGTGCTAAAAAGAGATATTTGTAGCATTCATTAATCTATTAACCCACTTTCCCACTCATCTACCCATCCAACTATTTATATCTCTACCTACCCATCTATCTATCCATCCATTCATCCACCCATCTATCCATCCATCCAATAAAAGATCCACCCATCTACCCAACTATTTATCTCTCTCCTTCCTTCCTTCCTTCCTCTCTTTGTTCTTTCCATCCATATATCTATCCTCCCATCTACCCTTTCATCCATACATCCATGAATCTATTCAGCTACCCAATGGTTTGTCCAACTACTCATCCATCCATCCATATATACATACATCCATACATCCACCCAACCATCCATGTAACAGTCATTGAACTCTGGCTCTATGCCAGTCACTTTTTATAGGGCACACAGACAGTAATGATAAACAGGTCATTGTCCTCAGAGACTCATATTCCAGAAGAGGGGACAAGCAGAAAATATACTCATGTGGTTTGTGCTATCATTAGGATCATTGAAATGTGCTGGGGATCCTCTGAGGGGGGCCGTGGAGAGGGGGAGCATCAAGAAACCAAGAAGGGAAGGAGAGAGAAACATTGAGGTGGAAAGAACAGGATGGGATAAACAAAATACAGGTGATTTTTCTGTGACTGATGGGAAGGATGAAGGAATGAGTAAAGATAAAAAACAATTAAGAGGCACATTCAAAAAACAACTAAGAGGCACAGTCAAAAAATGAATTCTACATTTTATGAAAGGAAATGTTAATTGATTACTACAAGGTATTCAAGAAAATGCCCATTGAATTTTGTAAGCATTTAGGAAAGCTCGCTCCGTTAGCCTTGCCCTCAGAGGCCTCTACACTCAGTCTCAGAATCATCGTGGAGATGAGGCTTCAGAAAGCAGAACAGCCAACATGGTGGATATTCTGAGAGGAGAGTCCATTTATTTCCATCAGAGGAGGCGGCGTTTCAACTGATTTCCAAGGACAAGGGGGAGTCAGAGGGTCTGGAGGAGGCCACGCAGGTGGGGGCCAGCTGCCTGGACAGGAGAGACGAGGCTGAGGAGTCCCTTAAGGTCCCATCTGTGCTGAGGGGTGCAGGGTCTTTGCAGAGAGCAGGGTGTCAGGAGCTGGCTGCAGGGTGAGGAGGCCACAGGTCTGGGCTCCGTGGTGCATGGTCCACATGGTCGGCCAGAGGAGGGGGCTGGCTGAACATCAGGTGCTTTTCTTCATCCCCCCCGCCGCCCCATTGCTCAGCTTGGGAGCTGAGCTCCTGCATAGCCCAGAGCTCACAGAAGCATCTAAGCATGGAAGTGGAGGCTGGTCCTTGGCCTTTGGCAACAGAAGTCCAGATTCAGCAAGTGCAAGGCCTGAGTGGTCAGCCTGAGGGTACTGACAGCATGGCTCGGACCAGGGTCAGAGGATGGAGGCCCAGCTGCTGAGTGTGAAGGGGCCCCGGTGGGGTGGCAGCGGGACGAGAGGGCATTAGCTAAGTAACTTGGTTATAAACTGGCTGCTGAGCCTTGTCCTTGCAGGTCGGGGGGAGGGAGATGTACTATGAACACACAGGGGTGGAGAGGGAGCCATCCGAACTGCAGCTTGGCTAACACTTTGCACAGGGAAGCTGGAACCTAAGCAACCTTTTTTCCAAGAATTCATGAACATCAGCAGCGACAAGACACACTGCCTCCCGCTCCCCAGAGGGTCCCCGCTTCCCGCGGTGACGGAATGGGAAGGGCCCTGAGCCTGCAGAGGGACCACTTTCCCCGCCCATAGCGACTTTTCCTTTCGGCAGATTTGGAAGACCGAGGACATGAAGGGGTCTGTTCCTGGGCAGGTGGCACCGGAGGAGCCCTCGGCTCCACCCACCAGCCCGAAAGGTGAGTGCCCCACCAGGGGTGTAGCCAACAAGGCGCCTTTGCTGGCTCTGCCCTCTCTCTCTTGCCCCCTCCTCAGCCCCAGGGCTGCAGCTGAGTGAGAAGGAAGTGGCCATGTGCTTCTGGGTGACTTTGGGTGAGTTACTGGACCTCTCTGTGCCTCAGTTTCCTCCTTTCTTACAGCTGACATGGAGCCCAGGGAAAACACTGGGTCTCTCCGGACCTGCGAGGTGCTGGGGAGGCAGGAGCAGTTTCCTGCTGGAGGCTGTGGGGTGGGCAGCAGCATGGAGAAGCTCTGCCAAGTGGCGGCCTCGGCCTCAGCCTGCAGGGACCCTGAACTCTGGCGCGCGGCTTGGCTGTGTGAACGCGGAGGGGACGGGGGGCGGGGGGGATTGTCAGGGCCTCCTGAGCATCTGGAAGGGCCACACCTTGCAGTGCTTGACTCTCTCTCCAGCTGCCTGGATGGTTCCGCAATGTCCAACTCCCCAGCCAGGGCCTGGTCCAGCTGGAGAACCAGGCTCCAGGCAGGAGCAAGGAGGGGTCGTGCCATATCCCCAGGGAGAGGAAGGTCATAGGCCACAGCCAGCCCTGTTCATCCAGGTTCACCCCACCCAGCTCCCCACGCGAGTTCCTTAAGCCAGCTGTGAGGATCATCGGCATTGGCATCGCCCAGGGGGGTTATTAAATGCAGAGCCAGGTCCTGCGCCCAGCCCAGCCCCCAGGAGAAGGTTGGGGCTGTTAGGATTTCGTGTCTGTCAAGTGCCCAGGTGGCTCTTGGCACGCACCCTAGGATGAGAACCGCTGCTCAGAGCAGAGCCTCTTGGGGTTGGGGTAGAAAATGTGTCCCCCTGCTGCCACCATGGCGTCATTGCTGCGCCTGAGGGAGAGCAGACGCGAGCAGCCTCACCGGGCACACGGTCAGTGCATTCTCAGCCCTCATGGCAGCCCTGTGCAGTAGACGTCTCCATGACAGCTGCAAGAAAGGAGGCAACTGAGGCACAGAGAGGTCTAGTAACTGGCCCAAAGTCACCCAGAAGCACATGACCACTTCCTTCTCACTCCTGCCACCAGGGCAGATGTGACCACTGCCGGGCAACCTCCATCACAGCTAATGCCAGGGAGCCACGGTCCCCGTCTTCTCTGCCGTGAGCACAGGCACCAGCCTCATCCTCCACGCTGAGCCAGCTTAGAGCTAGCAGATGCAGGTGCAAGCGCATCAGCCTCAGCCAGTGCAGGTCAGGTGCTCATGATATTGCTCCAAACTTTGTCAGAAAGGGGCCAGGATTGGGCATGACACATGCATGTGTGCATTCGTGTCCCATGTCCTCAGGTGCCACAGGGGCAGGAGGACAGCTTTGAAGACAGGAGGGCGTGGCACCTGTGCGCATGTTCTCTGATTTCTGTCTGGAATCCGTTTACTTGTCAGTTGCAGCAGGACCTGCCAGTTGAGTACAGTTTACTTGAGGAGCCCCTCAGAGAGTTGGACTCAGTCTGGAATGTAAAAGTGCTCGGGGCATCTGGTTGCTCAGGCTTGTCCGCACATGCACACGCGTGTCCTGGTGCACAGGCTGCCTGCACACCCAGCAGCCACCTGGGGCAGCGGGCAGCTGCCTCCTTCCCGCCCAGACGCCAGCCGAGCGGCTTCACAGGGGCAGACGCAGCTGAGGTCTCTCCATCTCGCCTCCGCACTGAAGGAATTACTGTCTGCCCCCAAATGCGGTCATTAAAATGAGCGAAGTAACAATCATTGAGTTATATTTTTTGAAAAAACATTCTCAGCATTTAATTATTGGTTGTGGTGTGAGAGGATTTAGATAAGTTGATAAAGCCAACTTTATATAATTTATTTTTACTAGGCAATTAAGGGCTGCATTACATCCTGGCAGCAAGGTATTGTGGGGCATCTTATTAAGCATAAAGCCAGTAAACACTGATGAACAATTTTGCTGAACTAGGCATGCAATTTAGAAAGCAATAATACACAAATCCAATTTGGTCCACCACGGATCCGCGGCACGTCAGCACATGTAACTATCACAGCCGGCAAATTAAATTGGGACGGCCCTTTTTGCAACAGCACAGGCCAAGATTAAATATATTTTCCCCTCAATTTAGCAAGTTGCTGACCACAAATATAAATATGTGTGTGTATGTGTGTGTGTGTCCCTCGTGTGGGCGCACACGTGCATGTGTGTGAAGCCACTTGGGCTTGCTAACTGGCTCCCGCACGCTCCCCACAGGTCACAGGTGCGAGAAGAACCTTGCCCTGTGCAGAGAGCTGGACATCAGTGTTGCTTTGACAGGGAAGCCCAGCAAGACCAGCCCTGCGGTGACGGCTCTGGCCATGTCCAGGTAACCACAGCTCGGCTTCTGCAGGCCTCCAGCAGAGGGCGCTGTGGCCACCCCGGGGAAAGTCTGGGCCTGGCTCAGGCAGCCTCACTGTGGGACCCAGGAGGGCCCACAGTGTGCAGGACTCAGGTCAGGTGCCCATGCGGGGCCTTAGGAAATGTCTTATAGCACATACATGTCCCTGTTCTCTCTCATGGAATACCCATGAATCCACAAAGAAACCCAAAAGGTGAAAGTAAATTGCTTTGTGATTTTATCCTAAAGAGGGCCTTTTCCTGAGGCCACTGCTGATTGCAATGTTTATCCTATTAATGCCGGGAGGGCTCTGACCCCATGCAGAATAGCCACATGCCAGAGGCCACAGGGCCCTGCTGCATCTCAGCACTGGAAGCACCTGGGGAAGCTGGAGTCAGGGGCAGGCTCGCGGTGCGGGACTGCAACCTCCATGCTGGCCATTTCCTGGCTGCAGCTGGGATAAGCTTCCTCTCACACGCCTGTCTCTTCTTTCTCTTCCCAAGAAACCAGCCCAAGCTCCTGGTAGGCGATGAGAAGGGGAGAATATTCTGCTGGTCCGCAGAGGGGTAGGAAGGAAGAGATGGCGGCGGCCCGGGGGCAGCAGCCGTGGCAGCTGCAGGAATGAAGCTGTGCCTGGGCGACTCCCCTCCCGGGACCTCGGCCTTGCCCTGCACCATCGTGGGCTTTTACAGATGGTAGGAGCTCGGAGCTCTGTGAACAGCATGCTGACAACACCTGCTCACCAATTACATAGGATCGCCTTTCAAAGAGCTTCTTGCACTGAAAAAAATGGGGTTGCCTACTGAAAACTAGTGGGAAATACTGTATTGTCTTTATTTTATTAAAATGACTATTTTCCGAGTGTAAGCACTCCTGAGTGTGACGTCGCCACCCTCTCCAGGCAGCCTTTGCATCTCTCTCCTTAGGAAGCCCGAGGCTCAGGGAAGCCTCCCTCCTGCCTCCTTTGTCAGCCCCTCCAGTGGTCTTGCCTGCCTTGCCGGGCCTCGCGGGGAGTGAGGGGCCTCACTCAAGAGGCTTCTGTGGATGAGGCACAAGCCCCAGACCTGAGGCTGCCCAGTGCAGGCACAGGGCAGTCCGCCTGCAGGGCCAGCCCATGTAGGCCTGCCCGCTCGGCTCTGTACCCCCAACGGTGGTGTCCTGGCCAGGCCCTGGCGTGGCAGGCTCTTCCCCAGGCCAGTCCTTCTGTGGAGGCCAAGGGCCAGGGTCCACATGGTGATTAGAGCTGGAGCTGCTCCTGGGAAAACTTGGATGCCAGGTGACCCCTGCTCTCCACTGAGCACAGGGCCCTCCGAGGAGTTCTAGTCCCTTTGTGCTGGGTCACTGTGGGCTGTCCTTGGGCTTGGAGGGCCTCCCCTCAGGTGATTGTCCTCTCCCAGCAGCCTTCAGAACTCCTAAGGGACACACAGCTGCTCCTCGAGGACGCCCAGTTCAGGCAGTGCACAGGGACGAGGTCGCCAAGCTCCTTAGCGCCATCTCCTCTCCCTCGAATTCTCCTCTAGGGAATCCTGGTCATTCCCAGGTTCCTATAAGCCGTGAGACCCCGCTAATCTAGCTCAGGCCTGGGGTGGCAGGAAAGGGCTGGTGTCTGATGGCTCCAGGGGCAGAGTGCCAATTTAGAGATAAATGAGGAAGTAGAAGTGGTGTATAGCTATGTCCAGAACAGTGACGAGGGCGGTTAGAAAGCAGGGACCTCTCTGTAAACCTGGAAGTACCTGCAAAGAGAAGGTGGTGGAGGAGACACAGCTCCGGGTCAGGGCGCTGTCTGCAGGCGCTATTAGCTCACACGCCTTTCAGCCTCCTTGTTTGTCTAGGCTGCCGAGGACGGCCCCAAACTGAGGAGCAGAGAGCACCCCTCCCTGGGAAGGCCAAGAACCAGGGTCATAAACCCAAGGCTGGCTGCTGTCATGCTCCAAACGCAAGACACAGCGCTGGCCCATGTGGACGGTGTGCTGGCCCAGAGGCTCTCTCGGGCACGTTCACTCAACAAGCCTTTCCGAGCACTGGCCTTGGCTTCCCAATATCATGGCAGGGAGGGGGAACAGCGTCGGGTCTTGCTGCAAACAAGGGTGACTTGAGGGGAAGAGCTGTAGGGGAGACATTCATGCCCTGGAGAAGGTGAGATCCCCGGCTGGGAGATGACGCCAGCTCTCATAGCTCTGGAGGCCAGGCGGCTGAGGTGACGGTGTCAGCAGTGTCTTTGTCCCTCCTTGGCTATAGATGGCTGTCTTTTCCGTGTCCTCACACGGTCTTTCCCTTGTAGCTGTCTGTGTCCATATTTCTCCTTTTTATGAGAAAGGAGATTGGGTCCCGCCCTAATGATGCTAATTTAACTTACCTCCTCACAGATGCCATCTCCAAACAGGGTCAAACCTGAGATACTGGCAATCAGGAGTTCAACGCGTGAGCTCCAGGGGGACCATTCAGTGGACAACTCGGTCCCTGGCACTGGCTGGAGGAGGTGGCCCTAGAGGAAGAGCTGGTGGGCAAGCAGGGCGTGGCCTCGCCTCCATGGAAAGCAGGGCATTTAGGAAGAGGGCAGCACTGGCAGAGACCCAGGGCTCAGGGCTGGAGGCAGGACGAGCCAGTGGGCCAAGACAGGGCAAGGCGCCAGCGGTTGCTCTAGGCTGAGGGCTGGAGGCGGTGATGAGCAAGGTGAGGGGAGTGAGGGGTAGAGCTGGACCTTCCACCCCCTGGCTCCTTCCCAGTGCGCAGCTCACAGGAGGTGCTCCAGAGCGTGGCTTAGTCTCTGAGTGAATGAATGAGCCGCGGCAGCGGACATGCAGAGGTGGTGATTCTGGGAGGAAGGAATAACTCCAAGTGGTGGCATGTCTGGGCAGCGGCCCTTCCACAGGCGGGTAAAGCAAAATGGAGTGAGGAAGGTGGGAAGAGACTCGAGGAAACTGGTGGGATGTCCTGGTGGGACCAGGCTGCAGTGAGGTTGATGCCTGCAGCCTGGGGGTGAACTGGTCAATGCCACCCACGGAACCGGGAACCTGGAGGAGCGAAGCTGCTCTGCACACAGGTCCCAAGGGGCAGGCACCGGGGCCTTCACTGCAGACCTGGTCACCCAGGCTCCGCAGGGTTAGAACAGTCTGTGGGCAGACCTGCAGGGGGGCCTGGGCTGGGGCACAGAGGAGCCCCAGGTGTAGGTCCAGAGTCTAAAGGTTCATGGCAGCTGAGGGCCAGTGGGTCCCTCTGGCCTCAGTATTCGGGGCTAGGCAGCTGCGACTGCCCCCTGGTGGCTGTCAGTGATGGAGAGAAGCCCAGGGCAGTGGCCTGAGGGCTGGGCAGGGGAGGGAGAGAGCAGGCTCACAGCAGGGGCCCCAGCAGCGCAGCAGGCAGAGGCCAGGAGCTCCGGCTCCCTGGGCTGAGGTCCGGGCCCTGGCGGTCCAGGCTGCCGGAATCCCAAGTCCAGTAGAGATGGACGAGGATGCCCAGAGCAGCCGGCACCCAGAGAGTGCGTGCGAGGACAGGGCAGTGCAGTGAGAGTCATGGACACGAGCAGGGCCGGGCCAGCACCCTGAGCCCCATCCCCAGCATCCCCACTGCCTGCCAACAACAGCCCCAGTTTCTGTTTCTATAAAACCGGATCCCAGTGTCTGCCTGCTGGTTTGCAGGAGAGTGAAATCACATCTGGTTATTTATTGGGGGGGTGACGCAATGACAAGCTGCCTACTCCGACACGGTGCACTCTCACCATAACACCCTCCATTCTCCTGGCTGCCCCAGGCCCTGGGCAGACCCCGGGGCCCAGAAAGGAAGCCCGCTGCCTGAGCCCAGGGATGGCATTGCTTCGGGAACATCCAGGATGCACGTCCAGGTCAGACCCCTGGTCCCAGGGAACCTGGTCCCTGGGCTGGGGCGGAAGCCACAGTCTGCACGCGGAGGGTCTCCCAGGCGACGCCACTGCCCATTCCAGGGGCCCCCCTTGGAGATACTCTGGGGCAGACGGTGACAGGAGCCCACTGCTGTCCACCCTGCAGTCTCAGGGAAGGTGGCTTGTGAGGGGCCAGGGACCCCTCATTCCACTCACCTTCACGAGCTCAGCCTGAAACAGCAGCAGGCCCAGCCCTCTCTCAGCTGAGCTCTCCCTCATAACTTCTGAGTAACTGTGGGGCCAGCCTCCACCCCAGCCCCACCCCTGGGATGGCTGACCCCCCACCGCCACCAGCCATGCCACAGACAGTGCCCCCACCGGGGACGGCTCAGCTCTCCTCATTCAGACCTGCGCTCCTTCCACACACGCTTCCTGCAATGCTCACCCAACCTCTCTCTGTGCTCTGAGCTTGGGGGACAGAAGCCCAGGCCCCGGAAGCCATTCAGGACTGCAACTGCCTCCCCCACGCTCAGCCAGCAGCCGGGGGCAGAGAACTCGAGATTGGATGTGACCACATTAGCATGCAGCCAAGCAAGGTGCATTTGGGGAGAAATAGATTCTTCATATGAAAATACTGATGAAATTTGTTTTACATAAAATCAAATCTCTCTAAACCCAAATCAGCTTTGCTTTAGTAAGTTCTGGGTACACATGACAGGCTGAGATCTGGGGTGGTGGAGGCGAGTGTGTGTTCACGAGTGTGTGGCTTCCATTTCACTCCAGGGCTGTAGTGCCTTCACAGCGCCCTAGTACCCAGTGTCCCCCAAACTGTCTTCCCCCCTCTGAAAGCACAGAGAACGCTGCGTCCTGGTCCTGCTCTGAGATCTCTTTCTGCCCCAACCTGGTTGACTCAGACATTCCTGTCTAAGACCCTTCACTGCCAGGGACCGGAAATGCATCATCATAAAGAAACCAACCTCTCTGCAAAGACAGAGTGTCCGGTGCCCCAGCGCAGCCAGGCCCGGCAGCCCTGCCCTCGTCACCTGGCAGCGGGCATGCGGGTTCTCATGGACACCAAGGTGACAGCCTTCACTAACTATCCACCCACGCAGCTGTTCACTGGTTAACTACCCATCCACCCAGCTGGTCGCCGGTTAACTACCCACCCACACAGCTGCCCCCTGGTTAACTACCCATCCACCCAGCTGTTCGCTGGTTAGCTACCCATCCACTCAGCTATTTGCTGGCTAACTACCCATCCACACAGCTGCTCGCTGGTTAACTACCCATCCATGCAGCTGTTTGCTGGTTAACTACCCACCCACGTAGCTGTTCGCTGGTTCGCTCATTCACTCACTCACTCACTCATTTACTCACTGACTCACTGACCGGCATTGCC
Source organism: Myotis davidii (assembly GCF_000327345.1). Taxonomy (NCBI): domain Eukaryota; kingdom Metazoa; phylum Chordata; class Mammalia; order Chiroptera; family Vespertilionidae; genus Myotis; species Myotis davidii. The sequence continues at coordinate 1,532,767 of NW_006285939.1, forward strand.
CGGGACCCCTGAGCTTCCCAGGTCAGGCTGGGCCCAGTGGAGAGAGGTTATGCCTGAGCACAAACCCCTGAAACTTAACTCCGAGGGCCAAGGCCACGGACCCTGGGACTCTCCCTTCACAGAGGGGGCAGGAAAGGGGCTTGTCCCAGGTTGATGATAGAGCCTCGTCGGCTCTAGGCCAGAGCCCCCCTCTGCGGGGCTGCAGGCAGATCGCAGTCTACACCGCCTCCTGTAGGCCCTGGAGCCCAGCGCTGGCCTGCTGGCCATGCCTGGGTTTCAAAGAGCAGCTGCTCTGCCCACCTCGCAACAAAACGCAAAGACGCTGTGGAGGACTAAAGAGAGTAGGTCCGAATCTTTGTGGGAGACCAGCTTACACGCCTCCTGTGACAAGAAGCTCGCTCTCTCAGAGGACAATGCCCAGGACGGCGAGGCCATCCTCCCTCCTCAGCACAAGCTGCAGCCACGTGGGAGCCCCTGGAGCAGAGCCTGGAGACCCACACGCGGGACCCGTTCTGTGTCCGCGGCCCCAGCGGTTCTGGTTTCTCGCCGTTGTTTTGTAAAAGTGGAGTAACAGTTACTGACCTCACAGGTCATTGTGAAGATTAAATGAGATAATGTGTGCACAGTTCCTAGGACAGAGCAGGGGCTCAGAAAACACTAATCATTTATTATCATTATTATTATTAATGCAGTTTCTCACAACAGGCCCAGTAAGGGAATAATGAATTTCATTCTCTTTTCTCCTGTCTCCTCTCTGAGAAATTATACCTTCACTCATATATTCCCAAATTTTCTCTATCCCTTACCACCCTCTGATTTTCTATGTCACTGTACCAATTACCAATACCTTAATATTGTCTTTAACTTCACTCATTTGTTGAACTTTAATCTTATCTGAAGAATTAATGCCATTGAAATCACAGGTTTGATGTATAGTCTCTATTTTTTCTACCTCCACAACCACGTCATGGTCCTGGGGTTCTCTGGGCCACATTTTAGGAGGCACTGTCCTTAGCCAAGGTCCTGGGGCAGGCACTGTGTTCTGCCTGGGAGCAGAGGGCCAGAGAGGCCCTGGTATGTCCACCCATACTTGGAGGGCCCAACTTCCAACCCGCCCCCCCAGGAGTGCCTTCTCCTGCGCCCCAAGAGGAAGAGGCACAGCAAGGCTGTGGTCCCCGCCTGGAGGCAGACCTCTGGGCTCAAGGCCTGACTTGCTCTGGTGAGCGGGTTGCTTGCAGCCGCTGGCTCATGCTCTCGGCTCTCCGTCTTCTCCTGCAACGCGGGTCATAGAACTGCTGTTCAGGATTGTTAACATCCAGTCCCAGCACTCTGCAGTGAAATTTCCCATTTCCCAGCCAGCCCGCTGAGCATCTGTGAGGACCTCAAGGTCAGAGTCAAGGTCCTGTTCATGTATCTCTTTCTGTGCTGCCCAGAGGGGCTGGTTCCACACGGAACTCCATAAAAGCTGGATGAATGAATGAATGAATCAATCAATCAATCACTGATGAACTGAAAGAAGGCCTCTAAAGTCCTACACAGGTGTTTTGTCAATGTCTTGCCAAGACCATAACGAACAGCGCGGAGGGCACGGATGTGGGTGGGAGGGCCAGAGGGCTGCCTGCCATGTGCTGCCGCGGCTGCCGCCTGGGGACTGAGAAAGTGGGAACTGGAGAAGGTAAGCCTGGGTCGGGCTCCCTCTTGGAGACAGGGCCGGCAGGGAGCAGGGCCTGGGAATGCTGCACATCAGACCTGCTCCCGATGGCAGTGTCGCTGCGGGAACACCGAGAAGAACAGGCGACATTCACCTCCCAGCTCTGCCCAGGCCGCCCTGAGCGACTTCCCCGTGTGTACACTGTTGATGATCATCCAATCCAGTCACAGGGTTAAATGCTGTCCCTTGGCCAGGCTCCTGGCACAACCGGCAAGTGCCGTTCAGAGCCTGCTTGCCAGCCAGCCAGAGCCCGACCTCCATGGACCTCTCAGCACGGAGCTGGGCCGTTTTCCTGGCCGCCCACCCCGCACACATTCACCAGGCACGGAGCACCGCTCCCTGAGAGACGGCTGAGTGGCCAGCCCTGGGCAAGGCACTGGATGGAGCAGCGACTATTAAACAAAAAACCGTCTGCCAGGAGCTTCATCCCACCTGGGAGATGAGCACATAAGGAAAGTACAAAACACCTAGTGGTAAGGCGCTGCTCTGGGAGAAAGAAAAGAAAAGCGGGAAGAGGCAAGAAGGGATGAGGGAGATGTGTGATGGGACAGGGGCCAGGACGGCTTCCCCAGGAGGGGGCCCCTGGGAGCTGAGGCAAGCGAGAGAGCAGCCCTGTGGGTGTTAGAGAGCGAATGCCAGAGCCAGGGTGAGCGAGGGTGGGTCCTGAGCAGCTGCAGGGCCACTTGCTGAGGGCAGTGATGGTGAAAGCAGGGGAGGGTCAGAGCAGAAATGAGGGGAGGAGCATCGGGAGCCCCAGGGTCTTTGGGGTGCAGACATGGGGAGGGGAGGGAAGCCTCTGAAAAATAGCAGCAGAAGGTGCCAGTCTGGCCCAGCCCGGTGATCCTGGCCCAACGCCACCACGTCCTGCTCAGCCCCGGAGGCAGGCGCTGCCCCTGCCACAGCACACACTGACCCACTCTTGGCCATTCTCCCGGTCCCGGTGGCCCTGGCCTCTCATATGTGCAGGAGTGGTCCCTGGAGTCTGGGATAGTGCTGTGGACATGGACCAAACTGGGAGGCCCACACCAAACCCCCGTTCCCCATCTGGCTGAGGCCAGGCCCTGGCAGGGACCCCCTCTTCCTCCTTCCAAAGCAGCGCATCCTCCGCCGGGAAAAATGCCAGCCACCAGCCTCCAGGCCAAGCCCAGGGCCGTGCGGGGATCACGGTGAAAAATAACACAGATGGTGCGCCTCGCCATTTCCTGTACAACACATAATTAGGTTAGATAAGAAACTAGCTGTGTCTAAGTGCTGTAAATGTCTATATTAAGCTATTCTGAAAGTGCCGAGCACTTTGACATTTGAGAGTTCAGAGTAATTGAGGTATTGAAATAAAATCGCTTCTGTTATTTAAAAGGTCATTACCGTCTTCAGCTAGATGTATGAGGACTATTTTCCACTCTGCTGAGCCGCTCTCCCGGCGCAATTAGCACCGCTTGAGCAGAGGCCTCCCACTCCCACCGCAGCCCCGCCAGCGCCCTGCAGCCATCAGGGCGCATGGAGCCAAGGGAAGCCTCTGTCACTCAGTCACTGCCACCTGGGGGAGCGGCCACTGTAGGCTCAGCACCTTCCATCCATCTGTCCTGGCACCACACCTTTCTGTGCAAGTTTGTCTCATTCTCACAAAAGGTCTTCAAGGACATCATGGATGGCAGCGGCTTGCAGACTGAGAACTGCGGCCGCCTGGAGAGCCGGGCAGGGGCATGGTGGGCTGGCTGGGGGGTTGCTGCATTGCTCAAGGTCACTGAGCAATCCCGAGGAACTGGCACACTCAGGAGTCAGGGGCCCTTCACTCCATGGGGTTCCCTTTACTCCATGGGGTTCCCTTTATTCCATGGGTTCCCTTTACTCCATGGAGTTCCCTTTACTCCATGGGTTCCCTTCATTCCATGGGGTTCCCTTCACTCCATGGGGTTCCTTTTTACTTCATGGGGTTCCCTTTACTCTATGGGGTCCCCTTTACTCTAGGGGTTCCCTTTACTCCATGGGGTTCCCTTCACTCCATGGGCCTGCAAATAAAAATTTCGATCCCTTTACTCCATGGGGTTCCCTTTACTCCATGGGGTTCCCTTTACTCATGGGATTCCCTTTACTCCATGGGGTTCCCTTTACTCTATAGGGTCCCCTTTACTCTAGGGGTTCCCTTTACTCCATGGGGTTCCCTTTACTTCATGGGGTTCCCTTTACTCTATTGGCTTCTGTAAGCCTTGCAAATGTCTCAAGAAAAACATTTCTATTTCATAGATGAGAAAACTGAGAATTGAAGAGGTTAAGAATTTGGGAACAGCAAGAAAGTGTCTGGGGAATGTTTTAAGACTCACACAAATGAAGGGCATCAGCCCGTGCCTCGCTCCAGTAGCTCAGCAGCTCTGGCCTCTTCCCGCCTGTCCTCCAGCCGTCCGTCCTCACGCTCTTAGGGTTCCTCTTAAAGAGCAGACACAGAGCCCCCAGCTGAGCTGTTCTAATGGGTACGTTTAGACCATCGGTCCCTGGGATGGAGTCTCTGCTAGACGAGGCCTGGCCAGAGGCCGGCGGGTGCTGGTCACCGTCACGCCTGTGAGCCTGTCCATTCTCATCAGTCCCAGTGGTCCTGTGAGGATCTCAAATGGCGCTCAGCAAACAGGCTCCGCACACCAAAGCGTGCAACTGTTCTCAGTTCTCATTCAAGACACTTCCCCTCTCCCCAAACTGTGGAGTTAAACGAGTAGAATGTCCTTAACTACAACTTAGATACCTAGTTTAGTGCTAAATTATATCCTGTGCTCATTCATTTAAGTATCACAACTTCTAAAAGCCCCTCACGGAGATCCTGACTTCTAAGGGCATCTTCCCCCAGCAGACGGCCGCGTTCGGCGAGGGGAAGCGGCAATCGGCAGCAACGCGCATCGACCGAGTCCTCTATGTGCGGCCCGTACTGGGCAACGACAAGAAAACTCTGCAAACGCATCCGGTGATCAGATATTTGTACAACACATTCAAAGCAGCACTGGCACAAGGTCAAAACAACCCAGTGCCCATGGGCAGATGCCTGGATAAGCAAAGCCGGGACTCCCATCAGTGCAGTATTACTCAGCCTCAAAAGGAAGGCGGTCCTGACAGCGGCCACAGCATGGGTGGACCTTGGGGACACGATGCTGAGTGAGATAAGCTGGTCACCAAGGGACAAACACCGTAGATCCCACTCACAGGATGCACCCAGAGAAGTCAAATTCAGAGGCACAAAAAGTAAAGCCGTGGTTTCTAGGGGGTTGGGGGATGGGCTGGGGGCTGGTGTGTAGCGAGCAGCTTCAGTTCGGGAAGATGGAAAAGTTGGGGAGGTGGTGCTGACAGGTGCACAGCACTGTGCCTGAGCCTCATGCCACTGACCCGTAGGCGGGAAAACGGTTAAGATGGCACACTTATGTCATGTATATTGTGCCACAATTTAACAAAATTAAATATAAAAGCAAATCAACATGCATTCCAGTGGGGATACTGCAGGTGGCACAAGATATCTCAGATGACGGGGTACAGAGCAGTGCATTTTATGTTTGTCCATAGGGCTCTTCTGTGGCTACAAGTTCCATTTCTCTCTGCTGCAAGATGTCATTTTGTGAGGAGCAGAATTCACTGAGCTACTCAGAGGAGCCTGAGCCAGGCTGAGCGTAGAGGCGCAGGCAGGTCCGTGCATCTCTGGGGTGGAAGGCAACTGACACAGACCGGACACATGAGAGGGATGGGCAGGCTGGGGTTCAGGGAGGCGGTGGAGACTCCTGGTTTTGTTAAGTAGCCGGGAAGGACTGGAGTGGGTGGAGATTAGACCAACCCCTAGTCCTTCCTCTGAGGGAGCACTGAAAAAATGTGTTGCATTTGAGAGAGAAAATAATACACCAGAGACACCCTTTGTAAAGTGTAAGCAACTTACTTACAGAAGCTACTCTCACTACCTTATGCCAGAGCTGGGAGTTCTCCTGGGAAATGAAATATGGTCTCAGCCTCTACACCGTGGTCTGGACCCGTCCAGGCGCTGAGCCCAGGGCTCTTCCTAGGAGGCTGAGGCTTGTCCCACAGACCTGAGCCCTCACTGTGGTCCTGACTACGGTGGCTGGCAAGTTCTGAGACATGAGCCAGGCCTAGGCCGGCTCCGGTGCAGCGTCCAGGGCCACTCCTCCTAGTCCCGCTAAGAGGAGCCTCTGCAGGCCCGTGAAGGGGTGGGCACCTGATTCCTGTCAGCCGGACCATGGCAAGAGGGTGCTGCCAGCACTGTGGCCTTGCCACGGCCAGGGACGCTCTT
>NW_006285939.1:1538790-1557599 GCF_000327345.1 Myotis davidii
CAGCGAGATGACGCCAGCACTGCCTTTTGCTGAGTGTGGCAGCTTGGAGAGTGCAGGTTGGGGCAGAGGCCTCCAGGGAGGAACAGAATCTGTAGGAAAAAATCCCCTCCACGTGGGTTGTGGGTTTCTTTAGTTTCAAAGCACCTTCCCAGCCCTTGTTCGCTTTCATTCTCTTTCTAAATTCTGAGGAGCGGGTGGGTGCCAGGCTCTGCGACAGGCTGTAGGAGCAGCGGGGTGAGAAAGCAGACAGGGCCTGCCCTCATGGGACTCAGTGTCCCCAGGAGGAAAAGCCGCCCTTTAGTTGCCGCGCTTCCCAAGCGCTGCCTGCAGGCGGTGTGAGAGGATGGCAGGGCCAGCAGGGTTCGGGGAAGGCTGTGCGCCAGGCCTGCCCGAACGTGCTCACAGGGCCAAGCAAACCCAGCAGATGGTTCACCCCAAAGAAGCTGAGCACCGGCTCAGGGCAGAGCCAGCCTGGGACTGGGCTCCTGGGCTGGTGGGCGGCTCTTGCCTCAGGCCGCCCGCTCTGGGAGCCCTCACAGGCCTGCCCCTCCCCAGCAGTCTTCCAAGGCTGGTGTCAGGGCCTGAGGGCAGGACACCATTTCCCTCCAGGCCCCAGGTGGACCTGCTCCACGTGAAGGTGGCTGGGTCTTGGCCCGGCCCAGCTGCACATGAGAGCTGCAGGCCAGAGCCCAACGGGCTTCTCACAGACACACAGCAACAACGAGGCAGGCCAGGGTTTGGGTCAGATGTTCTGACTAAATGCTATTGCTTGTGTCACTGAGCAAGAAGAGCCAGAACAGCAGCAAATAAACCAAACGGAGAGCAATGATGCCAGACTCTGACCCCACCCCGGCATCTGAGGCAGAGAGAAGGCTCGGTGTGCTTGCTCGGTTCATAGCCCACGTTTGGCACATGCGCAAATCATCACTTTACTTGCACATGGAATAAAGGGACGGCGAGTATGTGAGAAGAGAAAGAATGAGCTTGGGTTAGGAGGAGAATGTGTGGGAAAGTGGAGGAGGGGCAGAAGGGCCTGGCTGGGAGGAGAAGGGCAGAGGGTCCCGGTGAAGAAGGATGGGCGGAAGCAAGAGAGGTCCTCAAGTCCTCAGGGTCGGCCACCAGGCTGGCAGCCACGATGACCAGAGCTGCTGTCCAGTGCTGGCCGGAGAGGGAAGGCGGTGGGAGAGGCCTGAGGAGGGCACCGTGACTGTGTCGCCACCTGCTAACTCAGGAAGACCCCACCCGGCGATGCCCTAGCGACGACCATTCTCGCTGGTCAGAGGTCGTCAGGCCCGACAGGAGGTGTAAATCAGCAGGTCCCCTCTCTACTCCCATCTTCATTACCTGGAGTACACCACATGGACAGAGACATGCACAAATTCCCAACCTATTCAGGTCAAAGGGCAAATCAAAGCCGGAAGTAACCAGGCCACCACGTTCCCCACCGTGGGGCTGGGAGTGAGGAGAATCCCAGGATTTTAGGAATCTTCAGGGAAAAGATTGGCCTCTGGAGTGTATTGTTCTCCTGCCACCCCCCTCGGCTTACCAGGTCACCCTTCCCACAGCAGCTCTTCTCCCTTCCCGCAGCCCGTGTCCTCACGGCACACTGGAGGGGTCCCCGGGGAGACGCAGGGAGGCGCGGCTTCCCTCTGCGTGTCTGCTGTTACAGGGCCTGTGGCCATCTCACTACCGGGTGGCCTCTGTCCTCTGCCTTCAGGCCCCAGGGAGGCTGAACAGGGCCCAGCACCCTGCTCTCTGGAGGCGCACCTCCCTCCAGGCCGTCTGCATGCGGAGGGAGTGAGAGTCAGCGAGGCCTGACCTCTGCCTCCTGGCACGCCCTGACCCTCCAGCAGGGCTGCTCAGATAGACGCTCCAAACTCTCTGGCCTGGCCCTTCCCCCTCTGGTTCCCAGGCACTTCGGGGTTATTCCTTTCGGTTCTTGTAGATCACAATGGGAAGTAGGACGGGCCATGCAATGGGCTGGGTGCATTCACCGGGCACCCCGAACTGAGGGACCCTGAGGACCAGAAACTCTGAGGGTGGAGTCAGAGCGCAGACCTGCAAGAGGCGGGTTGACGCAGCCGGGGAGCAGAGTGGAAACTGGGGGCTCCCGGAGCAGAGCTGGGCGAGGGCACGCGGTGTGGGGCACCCGGTGTGGGAGGCGTGGAGGCCGGAGGCTGCACGCTGAGAACCGGTTCCAGCTGGGCTCTGCCACCGACTGACCACCTCACATGGGAAACAGGTCCCTTCCTAGCTCCTCACTTTCCCCAGAGGCAAAGTCACAAACTTCATCATGATGTCGCTGGGCCCTTGCAATGGGACCTGCCAGGGCCTCTGAGCTCCACGCTCGGGCAGCTGCGGGAGCCTCAGGCCCGCACACACGTGCTCGGCATAGCGGTGCCTGTGTTTGCGGCCTGAGGTTCCATCACTCACAAATAGGCAGCAATGCGCCCACCGCCCGGCAGCGAGGAAACTAATAAAGGCGACCAGAAGGCGGGTCCTGGAGCAGCAGCCACGGCCCCACGCAGACCCGCCGCTAATGAGTTTTCCTCGTGAGCTAATGGAGGACACTTGCAATAAAGTTTAATGTGGAAGAACAAGGTGCATTTAACCAAGGCTGTAAACATCTCTAATTCTATTTAAAGCTATAGGGTGCAGTACATTAACATTTAACAATCAGACACCAAATTGGTGCGAAGCTAATCGAGCTGTGTTTATTAGAATGCAGGCAGCGAGGCATCTTTTATCAATGACACCGGAAGGAGAGGCTGCTGGCGGCCACCGCAGGCTGCTGCGTGGTGAGGCTGCTCCTCCGGGCCAGCGCCACGGAAAGACGCCCGCTGCTCGGAAGAAAGTGCACCGAGCCGAGCAGTGGCAGCTCAGCGCCAAAGGCTGCCAGCCTTGGGCACATTGGGAATTATTTTCCAGCAAAACAAACTGGTTTTGAAAATGTGAAATGTGTAATTAATTCAGAATGAGCAGAGGCTCACCCTCAACTCTACTGGACGTCTGCAGAGCGCACACTGCCAGCGTGTCCTCCTCAGAGAAACTCCCAGACGCCTCTGCAGCCCCCGGCCCCTCCCTGCTTCCGGACCTGCAGTGGGGGCTCCCCACCACTCAGACCTCCCCCGGGGGTTCCAGGTCCACATTTCCCAACAGCTTACCTCCTTGCCACTCAACGTGTGGGCCCGGAGCCTGAAGCGTGGCCATCCCTGGGAGCCAGGCCCAGACTTCCTGGACAAAAGCCCACCCTAAGGAGATCCAGGGGGTCATGCCACGCTAACCCAGGAGCATGAGGCACCTGGCCCCAGGGCTCCCCTCCGCAACTGAAGCTCCCTGGCCACCCTGAAGCCAGAGCCTCCTCCACACCATGAATCTCTTCTGTTTTCCATTTCAGGGAGCAGCTTGTGTCTAGTGGATGAGGGTGGGGTGTGCGGGGGGCGGGGGGCAGTATCCTTACCGTGTGGTTGCTTCACCTTATAATAGGCCTCAAAAGTCCAACGCTGGTCTCCGGGTCGGAACCCTGGGAAGGCATGCTCCATGTGGGAGCCAGCCTAGAGGCCCCCCCCGACCCTCGTGAGTCTCCCCGTGCCCTTTCCCTGCTGCCGCCCCTGCTCTCAGTGCTGCCCCAGCCTGCGGTGTCCCATCTGAGCCTGGGGCCTCCCGTTAGGAGAGCTCGAGTCTCAGGCCGGACGCCTCTCCCCTCGTTGGGCAGGTGCCTTCAGGGCCCGGAGAGGCCCCTCAGAAAGCGCAGTGTAGCTGGCACTCGAGGCTGCAAGCTCAGTTCTTCAGGGGATATAGTGGTTCCTTGGGTGACAGTCAGTGCGATTCCTTGCTTCCCGTGCTGGGAAGCTGCTGGGACACACACTGTATTGGACAGAATTCTCTGCTGCCAGCTGACTACCTGGAATAAAACCAGGGATTGGAGAATAGGAAAATGGGGGCGTTTATTGATGCAAGAGAAGATTTGCAGGGAGGAGAAGAGGCTGGGGCTTAGAGGCTGAGAGCCAGATCTACGTGTCCAGGACCTTCTCCCTGCTTCTCTCTCAGCGTCTCCTTCATTCTCCCAGGCTTCTCGCTTGGTAGGACATTGCTGTGGGCAGATATGATGTGTGACATCCCAGCTTAGCTGCCCATGGTGGAAGATAGCTTCTTTCTCCCAAGGACCGGCTAGCCAGGCGGCGTCCGGCGTGCTCTGGACCAATCGTGGCCCAGCTTAGGTTGTAGACGTGCATATCAGGGCTGGTGGTGAACAAGGTACAGTCCCAAAGAGCATCAGCTGTGCTCGTATCACAGTGAGCACTGGGGCTATGGGTGTGTGGGATGACCCAGATGCCTGCGCACTGAAAAGACAGTGTCCTGTGTCGCTGTCACTCCAACAAGTGCAGGAGTGCAGAGGTCTGGCTGTTGTTTACCCTGTGAGCTAAGAGGCATGAAGCTTTAAGGAAGCAGTGATCCTAAAGAAACTTCAACCCTTTCCCACCACAGCTGCTTTAGTTCAGGCTTGGGGATGCCTCTTCTCACCTCCTTCCTTCCCGCGATGACTCCTGGCCATGCATGGCCCAGGCCAAAACTCCCCACCGAGCCTGAGCGTGCCCACTCTGCCTGCAAGAACCACTGCGTTCTGAGCAATAAGCTCTTATTTGTTCTAACTTCGCTGAAACGTGCAAGCAACTGTGCATCTTGCACACTTCTTACGCACAGTTGTGCCCATAGATGCCTTCCAGTGAAAACAAGCCCAAGAACTCTCCCTAATTTCCATTTGCATGATGTTTCTTCTTATGTGTCCTCGGAAATGTCCGTGCATGTTTGGGGGCATATTTGGTAGCGAATGAATGGGTAGGCCCACTTTGTAAGTTTCCTGTGACAGTAACGTCAAGATCTTTCCCCCCAAAGGAGCACCCCATTGGACAGAGCGTGCATGGAGTCTGGAGATCAGAGCAGGACAAACCCTGTGGACATGGCTCCCCCACTCCCTCAGGAAGCACGGTCAGTAGGGGCCGTGGTCCTGCAGCTTCCTCCGTCCTCCTCCAGCAGGTCCCCATGCACACCTTAGTGTGCATTTGGGAGGCTGTGATGAGATTTGGAGAAAGAGCCTGAATTTAATGAATCCCATTGACTTGTTAGACCAACTTGCAGCTACCAGCTCTGAAAAGCTGTTCTTCTCAGCAGAATGAATTCATTTCCATGTGTGATGGCCCTAAGCTCCCCAGGATTTGAAGGGTTGCTTTGGGGTGATTTAAGTTCAATCCAGCAACCACACGGTAAGGGGTCTTCCTCCCCCATTGCCGCTCCCACCATCTCCTTTCCACATGCCCCGCTCTTCACTACACCTGGCACCCTAGGGCCCACTGGCCCATATGGCTCTTTGTGTAAATTGGGAAATCCCTTATTTCCTCAAAACATCAAGTCCCCATGTCCTGCTGCTTCTCTGCTGTAGAACATACGATATGCTGCCTGTGATAACATGATGTGAGCGCTGTCTAACCGCATACCCTCCTCCCTAGACATGCTCTGCGACGTTCCAGTGCATCCTTCCAAATGGCCTTTCTTCCTCAAAAGCTGTGCGGTGCATTCCCCACCTGTGAAACTGGCAGAGCAGGAGCGGGTGAGATGCAGGTGTAGCCAGAGTGGCTTCCTCTTTGCAAAGTCAGGTTATTTTTGCTTCTGGAAAATCATTACCTGCTCTCAATTTGGACACTTTCCAAGGAAGCACAGAGGACTTGATTCTATTGGACATCTGCAGAGCCCTCACGGCCAGCGTGTCCTCCTCAGAGAAACTCCCAGACGCCTTTGGCCACACATGGGCTCAGACCCAGAGGGACGCACAAGCTAGCATGGGTCTTTGGGAGTGTTGCTGCAGAGCTAAGTTCACAGGTAAATATTTATGTTTTCAAGTTACTGCAATGAGAGCCTTTGATGGTAATTTCATTTTGAAAAATGCACACTGGCTTTAGCATGAATGTTAGCAGTGTATTTGTGTAATGATTTAATGTGTCCAGAATCTCACAATATCACTAACCCACTTTAAGAATTCTATGAAAGGGTAAGTCACCTTTATATAAACACTAGTGGCCCAGTGCACGAAATTCGTGCACAAGGGAGGGGGTGTTCCTCAGCCTGGCCTGCACCCTCTCCAATCTGGGACCCCTCAAAGGATGTCCTACTGCTGGTTTACAGGGATCAGGCCTAAACCGGTAGTCGGACATCCCTTTCACAATCCGGGACTGCTGGCTCCTAACCGCTCCCCTGCCTGCTTGATTGCCCCTAACCACTCTGCCTGCCAGTCTGCTCTCCCCCAACTGCTCCCCTGCTGGCCTGCCCCCTCCAAACTGCCCCCCCACTGTCCTGATCACCTCCAACTGACCCCCCACTGATGGCCTGCTTGCCCCCAACTGGCCCCCCTGCTGGTCTGCTTAACCCCAACGGCCCCGCTCCCCACCAGCCCGATCATCCAGAACTGCCCTCCCCTCTTGGCCTCTAACCTCCTCTACCTTGGCCCCGTCACCATGGCTTTGTCCAGAAGGTCTCCTGGAAGGTCTCCCAGTCTAATTAGCATATTACCCTTTTATTAGTGTAGATAGAGGCCTGGTGCATGGGTGGGGGGTGGCTTGTTTGCCCTGAAGGGTGTCCTGGATCAGGGTGGTGGTTCCCTTGGAGTGTGGGACAGCCTGGGCGAGCGGCCTGTGGTGGTTTACAGGCTGGCCACGCCCCCAAGGGGTTAGGGTCCCTGCTGGGGGGGAGGCGTGACCAGCCTGGGTGAGGGGCTGAGGGCTGTTTTCAAACTGACCACACCCCCTTCAGGGTGGGGGTTCCCCTTTGGGTGCATGGCCAGCCTGGGTGGGGACTGAGGGCTGTTTTCATGCTGGCCACACCACCTTCAGGGTAGGGGTCCCCACTGGGGTGGCTGGCCAGCCTGGGTGAGGGGCTGAGGGCTGTTTGCCGGCTGGCCACAACCCCGGAAAACCCAGGCTCCCAGCCCCTCCTTGAGCAGAGGCCACAGCGGCTGGAAGCAGGTATCTGGGATTTATTTATCTTCTATAATTGAAACTTTGTAACCTTGAGTGGAGGCCACAGCCAGCCAGGGCAGGTGGGAAGCTTGGTTTCCTCCTTCACCGGGGGCAACCCAAGCCTCCTGTTTGCTCCAGCTCCTTGGCCACCGCTACCTTGGTTGGGTTTATTTGCATACTCGCTCCTGATTGGCTTGTGGGCATGACTTATGGGTGTTGCTTGTGGGTGTAGCAGAGGTATGGTCAATTTGCATGTTTCTCTTTTATTAGATAACATGAGTCTGAGACGATTAGAGGATAAGACAGTTGACCAAGTGAAATTCACGTGGTTGCACAAGGGGTACCGCTTACACTCAAGGCTGTGTTTAAAGTATGTAATTTATCACATGTACATGGTCCATACGTAACCAAACAATGTCTGTTATGGGCAATAGTAACCCAGGGCGCACTCATGCAGAAAGCAGTGTCCTTAACCACAAGGTTGGCAGGATGGCCCTCGCGAGAACGAGTCGTCTTCAGTGAGGCCCTGGGCAACTACGCCATACGATCCTGCCAGACCCCCACCCAAACCCACCAGGAAGTGCACGCAGGTTCAGGAGGGCAAGGCCCTTTACACAGTAGGGTCCTTAGGACCACCTTCCCAGGGCGTGCATTTCCCACGCTCCTAGACACATGAGCACTGTCTAGCGGAGCCACATGCCCTCCTCCCTGGACTTGCTCTGCAAAGCTCCACCCTAAGGGCCTGGCAACACCGTGCTCCAGGGAGTAGACATCCAGTCGCCTCAGCCCAGATCCTGGAGGCTGCTTCCTCGGTGTCAGGATGGCAGCCCCTGCTCCTCTGGAAAAGGGTAAGGCCTTCTTGGAGGATGCCTGTTTTTGTGCAGGGCTGGTCCATGCTGCCGCAGGGGTGGGCCCGTAGCAGGGCTCTGCTTGTCTGTGGTTGGGGCTTCAGAGACAGTTCGTTGTCCATTAGACCACAGACTTCCCCACCACATGCCTGTCTCCCCTTAAATCACAGGGTCAGGGCATCTGTTTACAAGGGCGCCTTGTGGAGTATCTGGGGGCAATAAGCCATTTGCTCTGCTCTGGGGGCCCTGGCAAAGCCGTCTGATCTTCTGAAAACCAATCAGACCATATCTACCACTCACGCCTTGGCCTATAGTGGCATTCCTCTAGCTATACTATATACCATGAGCTTAATATCACAGACACAGGAAGATAAAAGATTAATATTAAGATGTAAAAATTAAAATCCAGAGGAAGAAGCTAAAACTTGGGAAGGGGGTTGGCTCAGCAGAGCATCTCCTTGGATACCCAGAAAACACTGTCCCAGAAGACTTGTCCACGGTCCAGGGCCCCACTCTGGAGGGGAGGAGCCCGGCACCTCTAAAAGCACCGGAACGCCCTAAGAGAGGGATCCCCACCTCACAGCAGGCACAAGTGAAAATGCAAAAACAAGGACTTCGCTTCCAAGGGTTCATAAATAACTGGGTGGCAGAGTTGAACAGGACCACCGAAGAGGACGGGCTACAGCGTGTTCTCCTGGAAGAGGATCTGGGCATAGACAGTGCTGGTGGGGATGCCCTTGGCCGTCCGTGGGGGCTTGGTCAGCTCCAGCTCGGCATAGGTCAGGTTCTCCTCGGCGATCCGCGGCTGAAAGACACAACACACAGCCTTGCTGTGAACACCGTGGGCTCCACGCACGCTCATTCACAGGCTCACGTTCTCATTGCATTCAAAGGAAAACAAATGCACACAAATTTACAAGGACATATAGAACCTGAATAAAGTAATACACACATCTTATCGTCATGCACAGACCACTGTGCCCTGCGGAGACACGATGATTTAATTCGAGTCAACATAGAACACTGGCAAAAATTAATTAAACAGGAGGCCAAAGTAAACTTTAATTCTGAAAAGTGAAAACAATGTCACTAACAGTCTCTGATCTAAAGGAAAAAAGACAGAAACAAAAATCTTAGAAATTAATAGCAAAACTAGAATGCTACCATCTAGAAATTCTCTGAAATGACTTGAGCCATGTGAAATTAAAGTTTCAGAATATCTGGGAAATAATGATAAATAAAATAATACTTGCCAGAACCTAAAAAATACAATACTCCGTGAAAAATCAGACTTAAATATTTATATTAAGCAATATGAGTTAAATGGATGAAGCATCCAACTGAAGAAGTTAGAAAAAGAACAAAATAAACAAATTAAATAAAAGCGAAGGACCAGTAAATTAAAACCAGGCTGTGTGAATCAGAAAACAAAAAGACAGTTGAATTAGTAGAAACATCCAAAAACTTGTGCTTTGAGAACAATAAAATAAATAAACTGAAATTAGCCCTAGCTAGTTTGGCTCAGTGGATAGAGCACTGGCCTGCAGACTCTGAAAATATATAAAAGGAAAAAAACAAATGAATAAAATAAGAAATAAGAAAGGGAATATAATGTAAATAAAGAAAAACTTTGAAATTAAAAAACTACTTTGCTCAACTTACTGCAAAAAATTGGAAATATGAGATAAAATGGGTAATGTCCCAGAAAAATATAAATTAGAAGCATTAAAATCTAACAAATATGAATGTACTAATTATCATCAACAAAATAAAAGAAAGTGAAAAAAGGAAGAGAGCATAAAGGAGGGAAAAGGAGAAAGAAAAAATATTGTCAAAAGCTCTCTTGCACAAATAGGCAGTTTTATAGGAGAATTTCTAAGAAAAAACTTTCTTTAAGGAACAGATAATTCCAATATAATTAAAATTATCCAGTGCATAAAAAATTTAAAAATTCATATTTTAGAACAATCTCATTTATTAATATAAATTTTAAATCAAATTTACTCAGTGAGAATGAAGAAGTATATTAAAAGTTAGATAATCATGTTAAGTTAATTTTCTTTCACGAGTGCAAAATCTATTACTATAATTTACAATAGTAATAGGTGAAAAACCATTTTGTTATCTTTATAGATACTGGAAATTCATCTAATAAAATTTAATAACCTTTTTAAAAATGAATTTTGAATAAAATAGGCATAAATATGCATATATTTACCATGTTTAAGGAACATCATTGAAATAAATATTTGGTGATCCAATTCCAAGGATTTTAGAAGTATAAACTGCAATCATTAAAATATTGTGGTGCTGGCAAATGAATAGACAAATGGAACTGAAGAGAAAATCCAGAAGTTAACCCAAATATTATTTTTCAATAAATGGTGGCAGGATACTTGGGTAACCTTTGAAAAATATATTATATCCCTGTATCAGTCTTTATACCAGAGAAGTTTCAGATGAATTTAACATTTTATTGTGGAAAATAAACTCACAAAAGTGCTAGAAGAATGTGTGAAAACATTAAAAATAATTTCAGCATGTTTAGTGTATTTCAAAGTATGATACAAAATTTGGAAGCGATAGAGAAAGGATAAGGACATTTCCATGCTATATATGGCAACATAGTCTCTACATAAAGTCAAAGGACAATTGAAAAAATGAGGAAAATATTTGTAACTCGTATCAAAGGGCTTTACAATTCAACAAAGAAAAAATAATGGGCAGGACCAGAGAGCTCACAGGGGAGAAGACACAAATGACTGACAGCGAAGGGAGAGCCAGCCTCCCTCCTAACGAGAGAATTGGGACTTACTATCACACTTTCACCTCAGTTCTTGTCTTTCAGGAGAATGCACTGATGGTTGCCTGGAGGGAGGGTGGGAGATGGGTGAAACAGCTGAAGGGAAATAGGAAGCACAGCTTCCAGTTATAAAACAGGAAGTCAGGGGATGTAACACAGCACAGGGAACACAGTGATGATATCGCAATAGCTCTGCACCGTGACAGATGGGCACTAGACTTACCGCGGTGATCACATCATCAGGAATACAAACGTCGGACCACTAGCTGTACACCTAAAACTAATATAACATTGTATGTTATCTATACTTGAATAAATTTTAAAGAAAGATTGCCATAAGAAATAGAAGGAAATAGGTCCTCTTGTACATCATTGGTGAGGGTGTTTATTGGTGCAGCAAAAACCTGGAAACAGTTAAATGAACATCAACAGAGACTGGTGCATTCTATATGGAACATATGCCACAGTCTCTCCAAGGAATGATGGAGCTATATGTATACCATGCTTCACTGCCATTTGTGTAAATGTGTGTGTGAGTAAATAGACGTGCATATACTTATACTAGAGGCCTGGTGCACGACTTTTGTGCACTGGGGGTGGCGGGTTTCTCAACCTGGCCTGTGCCCTCTTCCATTCGGGACCCCTCAGGAGATGTCCAACTGCTGGTTTAGTGGGCTCACAGTGAGCCTAAGCTGGCAGTTGGACATCCCCTGAGGGGTCCTTAGCACTGCTGCTGAGGCAGGAGAAGCTCCCGCCACGGCTGCTGCGCTCACCAACCGTGAGCCCAGCTTCTGGCTGAGCGGCGCTCCCCCTGTGGGAGCGCACTGACCACCAAGGGGCAGCTCCTGCGTTGAGCATCTGCCCCCTGGTAGTCAGTGTGTGTCACAGCGACTGGTGGTTCTGCTGTTCAGTTGATTTGCATATTAGGGTTTTATTATATAGGATGCTTAAAAAACCCTCAGAACCTGCTGGAAACATCAGGACCTGGTGCCATCGACCCCTCTGGCCAGGGAGGCTCCCTCCATCCCGTACTTTGTGGTAGGCACATACATATAAACAATGTGCTAAATAATTCTAATTCATAATTAGAAAAATAAAAGGCAATGACTAATTTACAGTCACAAAAGACACCTGATTTCCCATATGCAGCCACGTTGCTGTGATTCCTTCTTTTGGCTTTCGTTGTGCTGTTGTTTTGTTTTGATTTCTGCTCTTTTGTGCTTATATCTTGGTTATCTCACAAAAATTCAGAGCAAATGAACCATTCGTTTAAGTTTCCTAAAAGCATGCCCAAAGCAGAAAGCCCCTTTTCTTTTGAGTGAAACATCATAACAGGGACAGGGAGCGGGAGACGAAGAGAACACGGCAGAACTTGTAGCCGCCCCGTCGGGGCCGACTGCCAAGCCACCTCCACAGACTGGCCACGTTGACATTTCCAAGTTAAGGGCATTTACAGGGATGAGAGCCCCCTGTTTGTCTTCTGACACCCAAACTCTACATTGCTTCTCAGCCATCACATCTCACCAGCCAACAAAAAGCCCGTCCCGTCCTGCCGTCGGTTTAATTGCATTTCCCATTATGGTTCCATTTAGAAATGCCATGTGTCCTCAGATAAGCACTCAAAACCCAACTCATGTAAATTTTAGAGCCAGGATTTATGAAATCATATTGTCCAGGTGTTTTATTGCATTACTATGAAATTGCATTGTTTTCTAGTGTAGATTATCTGTTTATTCTTAAGTTATCCCATTACGTTTGGATATGAAAAATAACACTAGCTCTCTCAATGCAGGTCGCCAGGCTGGCATGGCTGGTGTGTGGTATTCATACATTTTCATGATGTTCCTATAGTAAACATAATCTAATAAAGCCAAAGCACACTAAATAAATAATTGCATCTAGAAAAGCAATAAAAACAAATAAAATTAGTACTTTCATAAGTGGAAAGGTACTTCAATTACCGCTACAAGCACCAACCCCCGCCCCCATAGAGTGTGTCGAATCATTTCCCTTATGCATATTTCTAGGATATAATAATTTGATTGAAGATATGAGGCAGCACACAGGAGCCTCCAACTTGTGAAGTGTATACAGTTTCCAACAGAAGATGCATGATGTCAGTCCTTGGCACCCTTAAAGAACCTCTTGTGTTTCTGGCATGCACTCTTGGCTGGCACAATCAACCATGTGCTAATTACATTTCCCAGCGTGCTTCACTGGAAATAAACTCCCAAAGGCCGGGGAAAGGGGGCCAGTGGAGACTCCGCACAGGGTCATCATGCTACCTTCCTTTGCACCCAGGGTTTAGTGGAGGGTCAGGTGCATTGAGACGCAGCTCAGAGAAAAGGCTCAGCCTATCAGTAGGACCAGGGAGGACGTGAGGGCTGGCGATAAACCCAGGCGCAGGTGCAGATGTAAGGTACAGTAGCCGCATGGGCGGACCAGGGGGAGGACCTGCCGCAGAGCCCTGCTGGTACGCCAGTGACGACCACAACCTTGGCAACGCGAGTCGACCCTGGTTTAAGCTAAGGAGTCACTCCTAGTGCCTGAGGCAAGGGGTCTGAGAAGATGAATCAGGACGTTCCCTGACATCTGCTGGCCCTCAGAACAACTCCCTCTGAGCCTCCTCCACCCGGGGGTGCAGGAAGTACAATGTATAGGCCCTTGGCACGCAGGCTACAAACTGAAATGCTCTTCAACTGGCTCTAGGTACTGAGACACCAAGGAAAGTGCTAGAAGCAGGGTTTCCAGGCCTCAGGCCTGAGCCTGACACTCGTGCCCAATGTTTCCATCTTTACTGGCCGGGGAGGTTCAGACAGCTGATGTGGACCAACTGCTGGACACCCAGGTGAGGTCCCTTAGAAAAAGCCTAGAACTTTCTGAGCCTGTGAGAAGTGGGATCGTTTCCTCTTTCCCAGGACTGTGTGGCTTTACTCTTTTCCTTTTTACCAGCCAGAGACTCCTGGTCAGCTTCCCTTTCTGTCCCTCCAATAGAGGCTCAGTATTTGTGTTCCACTGCCTGGTATCTTGTATGTTTTAAACCCACTGTTTAATGTATCTTTAACCTCACTTTTCACACATTTCCTCCCGGGCAGGTAGAACCTGCTCCTTAGTCTGCAGGGGGATTCCATGAGCAAGGGGGATGCGGTTCAGATATAGACGCGTGGCGAAGCGTCCAAGGAGGGCAGGAGAAAAGAAAGGTCTTCGACCTCTCAGCTCCGTGGAAGTGTCCACGAAGAGGAGGTGAGCAGAGAGGCCCCAAGGAGTCGACCTGTAGCTGACCACAGAGCGTAGGTACCAGAGGAACTTGGACCTCGATGCAAAGGTCAGCTGGGTGACCTTGGACCAGTCCCATCACAGGCCTTCAGGGACGCACCTTGTTGATGTAAGTGAGGATTTAAATGAGATGATGTATGCAATGCTGACCTTAGAGAAGATGTTGAATAAATAAATGTTTTGGCGTCAGCAACTTCTCACTAGAGAATCAGTTAAAATATTATCCATTTGTCTGTGTTCTGAATTATTTATGAGTTACAAAGAGCTACCTAAACTAAATAGCCCTGGATACATTTTGACAGATAAGAAAGAGATTCTAGAAAATTAGTTGTATGGGCTGAATTGTGTTCCTGCAATATTCATATGAGGAAACCCTAACCCCCGGCACCTCAGAATATGACTGCATCTGCAGATGGGGTTTAAGTAGGTAATTAGGTAAAGTGCGGTCATTGGAGTGGGCCCTAATCTAAGATGACTGATGCCCGTGTAAGAAAAGGACATGAGGACACAGAGACATACAGCAGGAAAACCACGTGACGACACAGGAGAGGGCAGCCATCCACACGCCATGGTGAAGGATCGGAAAATAACCCTCTAACCCCCGAGTCTCAGACGCCTGGCCCCCAGGACTCTGAGGAGTGAATTTCTGTCCCTTCAGCTGCCCAGTCGGTGGTACTTCGTTGTGGAGCCTGAGCAAACTGACGTGTTAGAGAGAAGGGAAGGGGAGGGCATAGCCTCTGTCCAGGAGACGAGAGGGACTCCCTGCTCAGGGTGGGCATACAGCTCTCAGCACATCTGGTGTGGACAGCAGAGGAGGGGGACAGATGCATTTACCCCGTGTTCACTGGGGAGCAAGACCAGAGAGGCCGTGGAGCCCTCGCAGGTAGAACCCCAGCCCACAGCTCCCACCCTCGCTGCGCTGCCCCCACGGCGGGGCTTGACGCTGGGCACCCGGCCCTAAGACTGCATTCTACTCGCAGTGCCTCCTGCTACGTCTTCCAGTGGCACAAAGAGGACTTTCCACAAATTTTCAATTCAATTTCCTTAAGTGACACGCAGTGAAAGCGTTTTTAGGTGGACAGTGCCTGCACTTTAACACACGTGCATATGAGTGCCACCTCCGTGACAGGGCACACGGCAGTTCCATCACCCCCACGCCACTCCTGTGGTCACGTCTTCCCTCCAGCTCTGCCCTGGAACCCCCATCTGTTTCTGGTCACTGGGGGCTTGTCTCTTAGAGGATGTCATATGAAAGGACTCATACCATGTGTAACCTTTTGAGATTGGCTTTTTCTCTCAGTATAATTCCCTCCATTCATCCAAAGTGTTGCATATATTCACGGTCTCTTCCTTTTGATTGTGAGGAGGACTCTGTGGTGTGCCATGCACTGCAGTCTGCTTATCCGTTCACATGCTGAGGCATTTGGCTGTTTTAAGTTTTTGGCAGTTGTGAACAGAGTTGCTAAAAATATCCACGTGCAGGTTTGCGAAAGGCGTTTTTACTACTCAGAGTAAACACCGTGAGTGGGTTTGCTGGGTGAGGTGGACAGTATATGCTTAACTCTACAAGAGCCTGCCAAAGTGCTTGTCCAGGAATGCGCCATTCTCCCCTCCTGCCAGCAGGCCTGCGAGTTCCATTCACTCTATTACTTGTGCACACGTGGTGTGTAGTATTTCTTCTTTGGCTACTCTAGTAGGTTCTAGTGGTCTTTCCTTAAGACCTCACTGATCCCAGATGTGCACTCCAGTGCTCACTGACACCACCAATTTCGCCCCCACCTCCCAGCACAGCACCCCCTCAGAAGGATCAGGAACACAATCACAGAGTCCCTTCTATCGCAGTGAGGCCTCCGGCCTCTTCACCAAGTGTCAGGGTCTGGAAGGCTTGACTCCCATCTCCCGTCACCTGCCCTGGGTGCTGAGGGAGGCAGCAGCAGATGGAAGCCTTCAAGCTGGGCCTCCGCCTCTACTGTGAGCTCTTTCTCCAGTTCTAGGGAATAGAAAGGCGCCTACACGGGGAACTGACTTCATGGGACTAAAACTAGGAAGTCAACTCAACGACTCAGGAGCCGTGCACCTCCGAGAGCATCCAGTCTTCAAGCCCCTCATTGGTAATTTTGAGTATTTCATTTTGTAAATGTGTTTCCAGGATTCAAGCCAAAGATTAACATTCCGACCAGGAGAGAGAGATTTCAAATTCTGTGCAGACTCCAGCAAAACCACGTTTTCATAGGGATCACAGTTGACTGCGCAGGTGGAATTAAGTTGCAGAAATAAAAGAAAAATGCAATTGCAGCCCCAGCAAGTTCTCCGATGTCAGAAGCTCAGTGGGTAACACCATTATCACAGCTCAGATCAATACCCAGGACATGGACGCTTATGCTGACGGCACCTTGCAGTTAAAAACGTGACTGCAGTTCTCCTGGAGCTGCACTATCAGGAATCCATTTACCCAGGAGAGAATTACATAGTGCCCAGCAGACTTCCTCTCCCCTCCAAGATAAGTGCTCATTCTTTATTCAGCAGAGCAGTACCTGGTAAAACAACGTTCCTCATCATGCGAGGACACGGAGAGTCTGGCACTGAGGGGCTGTGTGCTCGGTGAGGCTCCGTTTGATGAAGGGCCCTCGCTGGGTCCCCTCAGGAGGGAGAGGTTGCTGTGGTCCCTAGCGGTCCTGTTGGAATCAGCGTGTCTTGGATATGAACTTGACTTGATTTTGAGTTCCACAGGCCTGCTGACTGGCGTATTTATTTATGCTTAAACATATTATGAAGAGAAGAGGTTGAGTTCCCTGAGATGCAAGTTAAATGGAAGTAAATCAAAATGAACAAAAGAGACATCTTTCTCAGACAGAGAGGTTAAATAATGGCACACAGGACACGATCTGATGTGGCCTGGGAGGTGGCAGAGTGGTGGTTGAGAATCTGAACTCAGCAAATGTTAACTAATCTTCACTCTCATTCGGCCCTCACACCAGCCTTGTGGGGCGGGCCCAGTGGTTATGCACACTTCACAGATGAGACAACAGGCTTGAGAGGGCAGGTAACTGTCCTGGCCAGGGTGGCTCAGTTGGTTTGAGCATCATCCTGTGCACCAGAAGGTTGTGGGTTCGATTCCTGGTCAGGGCACATGCGGGAGGCAACCAATAAATGTCTCTCTCTCTCTCTCTCTCTCTCTCTCTCTCTCTCTTTCTTCTCCCCATTCAGGGCACTGCGGGAGGCAACCAATAACTGTCTCTCTCTCTCTCTCTCTCTCTCTCTCTCTCCTCTGCTGCTTTCTCCCTCTCTAAAATCAACAAAAAGTAAAATTAAATAAGAATAAAGGCAGGTGACCTGCTCAAGATCATGCAGCCGTTGCTGGCTGGAATCTGGATTCTTACACGTGACCAAGGCCCAAGGCTCTGTGTGAAGGTTTGGACCCAGGCGAGCCAGCCAGGCAGACACAATCCCCGAGATCCCAGTGGGGAAATGGCGACTTTCCAAAGACAATGGGAAAGCTTTATTGGCACAAATCCTAAACGTGGGAAAGTGGGTTTTCAGAATGGGCCGGCACTGCTATGTGGGCGGCGTGAGCGTCAGCTCAGGGGGCTGAGGGGGAAGGGCGCTGACCCACCGCAGCTGAGGCCGGGAGCCCGGCATGGTGTCAGGGGCAGAGGGCCTGGGGCTGCAGCACAAAGACCCTCTGAGGGCAGGTGCACGGAGGCGCTGATAGAGCAGACAGTGGGGAGCAGGAGAGACATCCACAGAAATGCCTGCAGGTGACCCCTAGCTTCCCGCCAGGTTCTTGGCCTCCGAGGAAGGAACAGGTGCCGCCAAGCAGTGTGGCTGATAGGGGTGCAGCTCTGCTTGGCAAGGTTGGGGGTGAGGTGCCCACAGACTCCTGATTAGAGGAGCCCGCTGGCCAGGCGGAAGCACGGAGCTGAGAAGTGTTGATGTTGTAATGGAGACGTTCTGTGAGGTGACCACGGAGCCACACTCCAGGTCCACGCGTGCGCCTCCTCCAGGGGAGTTCCGTGCTCCACGTGGACCTCTGGCTCCAGCAGCGTAACTGATCCCAGATGCTCACTCAGAGCTGAGGGCTGGGACCGCTGCCCCCCAAGCCCAGCACCAGTGGTGACTGCGGCCCAGACTTCCCTTAACAATCCGAGCCAGGGACCAGGACCCTCGGCCACTGCCCATGGAGACACAGGTGCCCTCAGAGAACCACATGCGGCCTCCCACTGCTGCCTCAGAAATCTGTACCTGAGTCCCATCTGGGTTCTATCTGCAGACTCCTACCCGCGCCCAGCCTTCACAGGGCTACCCAGCGATTAATGGCCAATAAATAACCGTGTTCTCTGGGACTTGCATAGACTAGAAGGATGTGGCGCTCAAAGAGGCCCCGGATGGAGATGAAGTTTTCAAAGTCCTAACCCAGGCTTGTCGGCACCTGAGGCTGGACCAAGTCACTCGGAAATCTTAAGCAGAACAAATTCACAGCACACTCTCGAGTCTGGAGAAGTCACAGGCTGCTTAGCAAAGGGTATTCCCAGAATGAATCTGGCAGGACAGACAGTCACATGCCCCTGGCTTAGTGCCCAGAGGTGACCGAGTGACCAGGCCCAGAAAGGCCCGAGGCTGTGCAGGTCGTTAGAGAGATGAATGTCTCTAGATTTAAGCCACACGTGTTTGGGAAGCGAAAATGTTATTATAGATGATGCTCTCGGGAGGGTCCGGATACATGAGACCTGCAGTGGCGCGGGGACCGCTTCGGGATCGAACACAGTCGCACTCTCATTCTCTCCCCAGGGAGCGGAGATGGATGCTACCCAGCTGCCTTCCTGAAGCACTTTTCCTGGCAGTGCTGCTGGCGAGATGCTTGTGCTCAGGGAA
>NW_006285939.1:1557632-1570990 GCF_000327345.1 Myotis davidii
TGCCGGCGTCCACTGAGACTCTCCGACCTTGCACACTCGGTCTCCGGCCGCCTGCTGAGAGCTGAGATGCTCTTGGATCCATCGGACTGTGCCAGGGGCCGTCTAGGGCAGTGGTCAGTAAACTGCAGCTCACGAGCCACATGCGGCTCTTTGGCTCCCTGAGTGTGGCTCTTCCTAAGCCTTAGGAGTACCCTAATTGTGTTAATAACAATGTCCCTACCTATATAGTTTAAGTTTAAAAAATTTGGCTCTCAAAAGAAATTTCAATCGTTGTACTGTTGGTATTTGGCTCTGTTGACTAATGAGTTTGCCGACCACTGGGCTAGGGTACCACAGAGCATGGGCTTTCAGGCACAGGACTTCCATGTATAAGCTGTGTGACCCTGGGCAAGTTACTTGGCCTTTCTGTGCGTCCATTCCCACATCTGTAAAGTTAGATTTAAAACAGTACCTATCTCACAGGGTTATTTTGAACGTTAAATGCATTGATAAATGTAATATAATTAGAAAATTACCTGGTAAGTAAGTTGTTACATAAGTATTGAATTATTATTACTATAATTATTATCAAGTAAGTGTCATGTTAATAACTGGTCTCTTTGAAATATTTAGAGGCAGAGAAAAGACACTCAGAGATCATTTGGAAAATATCACGTAACAGACGGGTTGGCCTCGGGCCGGTGCCGAAAAGCCCCTTGATATATTTTTCAATAGTAGGAAAGATACTCCTTCTAAACAGGCCACGCACGCCATGCTGCTCACGGCTCTATGCAAATCCTCCAGCGGTTTCCCATCGCACTTAAATGAACCTGAGTCCCGACCTGTCGTGATCTTGCACAGCCCTCCTCCAGCTTGGCCCACCACACCTCCGCTTGCTCACCACAGCTGCAGCCGTCGGCCGCCCTTGGACACACCAGGACAGCACTCCTGGTTCAGGGCCCACCTCATGGTGTTTGCCAGGCTGTGCTCTCTGCCTGGAATATTCTTCCCCCGCATAGCAGAGTGGCTTGCTGCTGTGAATAACCAATCGGACCTCTGCTCCAAGGAGACCCCTCACCATAAGCACCGTCCCTCTGTGGCCCCCTTACTCCCCTCCATTGCCCTGCAGAGTACGTATCCCCTTAGCATTGTAACATCTGTCCACTCAGCTACGGCCTGCCTTCTCCCACCAGAATGTAATTGTAGCCCCTAATATTCACACAGCTCTACACAGAAGGTACTCCTGCCAACTCACATACACGTGTGGAAGCGCGGGCACAGAAAGAACACGCCTGTGGCCAACAGCGGGGACGTGGCCGTGCGGTGCTGCAGAGAGGCTGCCGACACAGGCAGGGGCGGGGCCACTGCTCACAGCCTCAGCCAGCGGAGCTGGGACCTGCTGAGGAACTGGCTTTCCAAGAAAATGGCTCTAACTTGCAGCGTTTGGTGATTCCATGTGGAAATCCCCCCACAATGGCTGGTTTCAAGATACCAGATAGACTTACCCTCTCCTGGATAGGAGTGGGCTGGAGCACGCTGCTGATATCACCTAGGTTCTAGGGAGATAAGCTCAGTGCCACCTGGCATGTAGGAAATTGCACATTTAAATGAGGCATGTGGCCCGCTGGCCGTGAGTTTGACATTCTTGGAGGGCTTTCCTGAGCATTTTTGCTGAGAGACAGCAGAGCGCAGAGCCCAGTGGGAAAGAACAGGGTCCGAAAGCCAGGTGTCTGGCCAGACCAGCTCTGGCACTTCCTGCTGCAGCAGCTTGTGCTGTATTTACCTCTTTGTGCCTCCCCAGCCTCATTTATGAGAGGGAGATAATAACAAGGCTTAGGGCTGTCCCGATGTCAGCACTGGGGTTGTGCCTGCATTGGGAGGTAGCATCATCACCATCATCACCACCTATCGCCACCACCACCTTCATCACCATCATCACCACCTTCATCACCATCATCACCACCTATCGTCACCACCATCACCACCTTCATCACCATCATCACCACCTTCATCAACATCATCACCATCATCACCATCATCACCACCTATTGTCACCACCACTTTCATCACCATCACCACCATCATCCCCACCATCACCACCATTGCAATCACCATCTATTGTCATCACCACCTTCATCAGCATCATCGCCATCACTACCACTTGCATTATGTCATGGACACAAAGTACAGGGCATAAACCAAGCATTAAGATGAGATATAAACAGCAGTAGATATGTGAGCTCATTCGTTGAGTTCATATGTAACGTGGGCAATGGGTGCATATGAGTGAATTCATAGTTTGTATTCATATCTCTATGCATGCTCTAATCAGAAACCCACTAGGCTACTGCCCTTGGGACATCCCACATGCTTGTTGAGTTCATAAATTCAGCTTCAGAAAGTTATAATAATAAGTTAAAATTGAATCAGCCAGAGAAACAAAGCCCCTTAAAGGTACTGCTAGCTTGTCCTGAACTCAGAACCTCACAGAGATTTCCTTCCTGACATGAGTGCCTCGCTGGATGTAACACACACAATGGTGATGTTTTCCTCTTTTTCTGAAATGGCACTTCATTTCTGGTATTCTCAATCTGAGATTGAAAAAGTCTTTTAATAACCACTCTGAAGTGCTCTGCATTCAAAACCGAGGTTTTAAATGAAATAAGTTTTTTTAAATATCAAATGTGAGCACAAATGATATTGTTCCATGAGATTACAAAAATAAAATAGAGTGGAAAAGTTAGGAAACAATTTCCCAGTAGGGCAATGCCTGCGGCAATGAGATGCCCAATAAAGGCAGCAAGTCCGCTGAACAGAGGGAAGCAAGCGAGCGCTCTGCAGGGACGCTGCCTGCAGACACTTGGCCGTCCCAGGCTGGCACCCGGGCCCCAGGGAGGCCTCATGGCCAGGTGGGGAGGCCTGTGCGTCCCAGTGGGAAGGCCACGGTGGCCAGGTGGGGAGGCCACACAGCCAAGTGGGGAGGACTGCGTTGCCAAGAGGGGAGACCTGTGCAGCCAGATGGGGGTGCTCACGGGCTAGGTCTGCTGGACCTTGGGCCTGGTTCACCTCTCTGCCACCTTCACCAGGCGCTGGGAGACCCATGCTCCAGTCCCCACATAGCACCATGCACACTGCCTGTCGGGGGCGCTCAGTAAACGCCTGGAGACTGAACGGGCAGCCGGCGCACAGTGGCCGGTGTGAGTCAGTGATGCAGTACGGGGACACACGGCCGAGGTGGTCAGCCCAGAGTCACCCCCTCCTAGCACAAAGCCACCCAGCGGGCAGTTCCTCGTGACACTTCTGGGGGAGGGTCCCTGTGGTCTCTGGGAGGGGTCCTAAGCACGGCTGAACGTGGCATCAGTCTGAAGGACTGCCTGGACGTAACAGCGCCGTGGCCTGTCGTTAATAAAAGCAGAGCCTCCACCAGCCTCCACTACTGGCGCCGAGTGGTTGAGGCGCCTCCCGCCTGGTGGCTGTCTGTGGATGGGGTGGGGGGCAGGGTTGGGAGTAATCTCGTGCTGCCAGGACATGCCAGCCTAGGTCAGGGCCAACAGCCCCTCATAGATGCTCCCACTTCCACTTTGGGAGGCCTGGTCCCTTCTCCCTGAGGGTCGCATCCCACTCATGGAAGAGCCCCCACTCTCTCCGACTGCAAGAAGCCCAGGAAACCAGTGACTTGCGTTTCCCCGCGCTCCTCCCTCCAGTCCACACGCATAGGGCCCGTGACGCCGCGGCGTGCGGGCGCCGAGGGAGCGCGAATGCGCGTCTCTGAAACGGCACCAGCGCGGCACAGCGAAGCTCTGGGTTTTCCCAAGGCTTTTACTCGGGGTAATATATTGTACATGCGGTTGTGGGTTTCTTCCTTTTTAATTTTAAAGCGAGATTATGCACATATTTTATGCAGGTTAATATATCCTCTTCATGCACATCTAACTGAAACCAGTTCTATCGAGCAAATGAGCGACAACAAGAGGGATCCTCGGGCTTATTACAAACATCCCTCATGAACCTGAGGCGCGTGTCCTCGGGAACCATGTTGCTGGGACTGGGGTTATTACTGAAATCCTCCCAGAATCTCTCGGTGCCGAGTGTGCCCCAAAGCCTTCTCTCTCCCGCTCAGAGCAGCTCTGGTCCTGGCCGTGTGTTCTGGGCCATGAGAACCGGGCCGGCGAAGGGGCTCCTTTCTGACTCGGGCCAGCGCTGCGCAGGGCACTGGTCCTGGCCCGCTGGCCACCGGTGGGAGGCAGGGTCTCAGACAGGTTCTCTCTCCAGGATCATGAAGGGCGCGCTCCTGTTCTGTCCACCCGCGCGCACTGGTCTTGCAGCGGGTTTGCTGCAGACTTTAAACCTCACAGACAAGCAGGTCAGATTCCCCCTGCCCCAGGCCCTGGGGCACCGGGCAGGGCTGTCCCCAGCTGAAGGGGGGACAAACTCTCCAGAAAGGTCTTCAGGAATGATGAGCCACAGTGCCCTTTAGAAGCAGATCCTCGGGTTTACATTTCTTTGTCGATTAATAAGAAAAGCCCACAGTTCCTTGCGGCTGAACTCCCTTCCAACGGGGTCAGCAGGTCCGTCTGGAGGCGGCCGCAGCCACTGCCCTGCTGTCAGGGACCCGGCAGAGGGCGCAACCCAGAGCCGCACGTGTCTGCTCTTGGATGTTCCTTGCATTTACCTGGGGCCGTTGTGTTGATGCCGCTGTGAGTCCAGTAGATCTAGGGTGGGACCTACAACGTCTGGGTGACGCCCAGGCTGCTGGCCCATGGACCCCGCGTGGAGCAGTGAAGAGTTAGAGCTCCGGTCTCACACACCTGCCTGCAATCATTCGTCCATTTCACACACACGCCGCGGACCCCAGGTTCTCTACTGGGGACACAGGAATGAGGAAGACAGGTTCTCAGTGACTTTAAAACTAGTGCTAGTGAAAACGTAACACGTGCATCAAAGGACACAATCAAGAGAGGGAAAAGCGCCAGACAGAATGGGTGGAAATACTCACAAATTATGTATCTGATAAAAGATAAATATCAAAAAAGATATATAGAAAGAACTCCTACAATTCAACAACAGAAAGAGCACTGCTGATCATCAAGGAAACAACAATCAAACCCACAGCGAGATGCCATCTCACAGCCGTCCACGTGGCTGTTATCAAAAAGCCAAGTGCTAAGTGTTGGAGAGGACATAGGAAAGTCAGTACCCTGATGCACAACATTCCCTGGTGGGAATGTAAACTCGCACAGCTGCTATGGAAAACGGTGTCATTGCATTCCCTCAAAGCATTAGAAATAGAATTACCATGTGATTTTCCTTCAGCAATTTCACTTCAGGGCACACATACAAAAGGGTGGAAAGCAGGGACTCAAAGAGGCTTGCACATCTGTATTCACAGCCGCACTATTCCCGGAGCAAGCCAAGCGCCCATGGACAGATGCAGGGTAAGCAGGGTGTGGCGTGGACACACAGCGCAGTATCACTCCGCTTTGGAAAGAAAGGAAATGTGGACACATGTTGCAAGATGGATGAATCCTTGACGACATTATACCAAGGGAAATAAGCCAGTCACGGACAAACACTGAGTGAGGCCACCCGCATGGGATACCTAGAGGGTGGGTCAGAGAGAAGGAGGTGGGAGGGTGGTTTGCAGGGCTGCGGAGGGGAGAGAGAGTGTTTGGTGAGCACAGAGTGGCATGATGAAAGATTTCCGGGGGTTGTTGGCACAACAACGGGAATGTACTTAACACTACTGAGATGTTCACTTACAACAGGTAGTAAGTCTTAGGTTACGTGTATGTCACACAAAGAACAGGTCCGTGTCTGTACTTAGGTGTGGACAGTGCACCTGACTTCACAGTGTGAGAAGGGTAAGGGTCACATGGTTCCCGCGGGGGAGAAAGTCAGGTCAGGCGGGTGAACACGTCAAGGTGGAGGGGGAAGCGCTGAAACACAGGTGAGGCCAGGGCTGCGGGGCCCAGGAGAGGCCCTGGCAGCAGGTGGACAGGGAGGGCGTGAGCATGTGAGCCAGTTGGGCAGCGACAGGAGGAAAGGATCAAGACTGGGCACCCCAAAAACGTAACAGGGAGGCTGGGTCCCAGGGAACAGGGCTGAGGGAGGAGGCAGCTAGACCTGGACAGGACAGCCGCTCCCTGGGGCAGGGCTGCGGGTGCAGCAGGCGGGGAAGGCGAGGCCGGCAAGTGTGCCAGGGTAAGTGTGGGGGTGTGTGCAGCTTCCAGGGAGGTGTCCCACAGTCAGTCAGGAAAACCAGTTTGGAATTGGCTTGAAGACCCCGGTTGGAGAGAAAATGGGCTGCACAGGTTGCTGCTCTCAGGCAATGTGTTCAAGGAGAAAGGAGCCCCGGGCCAGCCAGCACCGGAGAGGTGGGGAAGCGCAGCAGCCTGCCCGCCTGGGCGCGGCCACAGGCCGGAGGAGAGCAGGTAGCTGGGCAATGGCAGGTGAGCCCTGTTGCCTCCAGGGACAGGGCATCTGTGCATCCAGGAAGCAGAAGGAATAGATTAACAGACGTATCATGAGGGTTGGTGATGGGAAGGGCCCTGGCCCACACGGGTATTAATTCTGAGGTCCGGGCGAACCTAGATTTGTGGAAAAGTGGACTGAAGGGGCGGGAGGCCTCAAAAAGAAGGTGCTGAGTGAACACATCCTGCAGGGGAGTTGCCAGCTCTGTGGGTGGGAGGACAGAGGCCATGGGGCCACTGGGAAGAGGACCTAGACTGGCGGGGTGCCAGGCAGAGCAGGAGACAGGTGGGGCAGACCTGTGAGCCCACCCCCATAACAGCAAGCCACGCCCCATCCTGGACGGGAAGGGGCCACGAGAGTGTCCTAAGGGGAATGACATGGACAGCGCTGGGATGGAGGCAAGCCCCTAGGCAGCCACGTGGGGAGGGATGAGAACAAGAGACTGGGCCGACTTTCTGTCTGGTCTCTGCTCATAGCAATCACCTTCTCCTGGAGCAGGAGCGCAGCCTCCCTGCACCCAGGGCTGTGGGCGCCAGGACGCCAGAGTGGGCAGGGCCACCTCCAGAGGAGGGTGGACTCAGGCCGAGGCAGAGGAGGGCAGGAAAGTGCCCAGAGGGTGACATCTCTTCCCTTTCCCTCAGCTTGGGTGTCTGGCCCGCCTCTCTGAGTGATGTGTCCTTGGGCTGGAGCTGAGGTCTGCCTCCCCTTCCCGCACTGCTTCCTCTCCCCTTGGGTCTACAGTGAGACCTTGACTTATGAGTTTAATTCGTTCCGTGATGGAGCTCATAACTCAAATTACTCGTATTTCAAAACAAAAAGTGAACAAGTGAGACACGTGATGCTGGGCTGATGTGGTGTTCACTGTGACGTTCGCTGCGCCAACTAGCGGTGGGGTATCTGAAGCTGGCTCATAACCCGAATTTTAGCTCGCAACTCAAAGCAAAAAATCGGCTGAGAGATGGCTCGTATCTCGAAAAACTCATAAGTCGGGACACTCGTAAGTCAAGGCCCCACTGTATGACGATGTGAATGAAGCAGGCCCTGCCTTTCTCACTCTCCCAGACCAGGAGGCAGGGACAACCTTTCCTGACAGTGGGAATCGGTGGGAATTAGCACCAAGGGTGCTGGGAGCTCTGCTGTGGGGACACCCCACTAAGGGCAGGAAAGGGGTCCCCAGGAGGCTTCCAAGGGTCTTTGAAGTGCCCCTCCCTGATTAAAGGGACAATACACGTTTGAATTTGTGGAAGTGCTCCGGCCCCCGGAGGATGAAGAACGAGGACACTGGAATGAGACTCCCTGTGTGCACAGGCCAGGCAAGCTGCGTGCGTCAGACCCACTGACCGGCAGAAGCCTGCGCAGCTGCGGGCCTCAGCACCTGCTGGCCGACTATGAGGGCAGGTGCTTGTGTTCGGCTGTTTTGCTACAAATGTGGAGGGCAGTCTCCATCCTTGATTACAAAATGTTTAAATGCCTCTCTTGCCTCTTTTTCTTCTTTCCTCTCATTTTTTTAACTTCCAGCTACTGTCAGTTTCTGGCACACACACTCCTCACCAGCACCACACTGCCTCGGACCTTACGAAGCACTGCCACTTGCGAGTGCTTTGCGGGTGACACACAGCGCCCAGCCCCTCGAGTTTGCCTGGACACGGGGGTCCACCAAGAGCTGACGTGCACACTTGAGATGAAAAATGGGCCATCAAGGCCCTGGCAGAGGAACTGGCACACAGTAGGTGCTCAGTAAACAGAGGTTCTCCCTTCCAGTCAATGGTCCATGGAGGCAGTGGGCAGGTTGAGCCTGTCACCATCCCGCCAGGCTGTTGGACCCAGAGGCCTGGCCGCCCCAGGAAGCATTGCTTCACGGAGATGGTGGAAAAATGAAAAATTACAGAATTAAACGACTAAACGGGCACAAAGGCCCCCGAAAAGATGCCTCCAAGCTATTTTCTAAATTGCCCACCAAAGCCTGCGTGAGTCAAGCAACTATTGACTAAGTCTCGGCGGCCATCAAGACTTATTGATCTGAGAGGTAAATATTGACCAGCGTGAGCCGGGGTCGATGCTGCCTCCTGGGAAAATAAATCCCAGTTTAACTAAAACCTGCAGGCGAGGCCTGGCTTGCTGCTCAGACCGAGGCCGGCTCCGGCCAGCGCCTCCCTGATCGTGCTTTGTAGTAACTGCAAACTAGTTCCCGAACTCACGTGTTTCTTGTTGGTAGAGAAAATGTTAAATCTTTTCATCTCTGAAATGATCAGGGACAGTTTGGAATTTAAAACACTGTTATTGGGAGCACGTCCATAAAACAGAGAATCTTTCTGAAATGCAATGGAACTGCCCAGGACTTAGTTCCCGTGAAAAATCTCCAGTGCAAACACACAAACAAAACAGTCAACAAGGAAACCTGTGGTCAGGACCAGTGCCGTCTCCGAAAATGCTGTGGAGGCCGCTGTTTCCAAGCAGCCAGAACTGCCGAGGCAGCATCCCGCGCCCCACAGGCAGGTGTGCAGCTGGTTTTTATTTAACGGATCGATGATCGGTGGGGACCACCTGGCAGTGGACGACAGAAAGGGATCCATCCAAGACTGATGGCTCGGCAAAGGGCGGTCCACGGGCGGCCTTGTGGCCACTGAGAGGGGTCCTGCCCTGTGAGTCACACTTTTCCTAAACAGTGTGTCCTCACACGCAAACCTAGGGCGGGAGCAGGGCTTACTGTGAGGGTCAAATACGATGCCGTGCAAAGAGCACTCTTTTGGACAGACCCCCGGGTACGGCGACAGAACGTCAGTAAGTAGCTGCTGCTGTTATTGCCGTGGGTAAGAGCTGGAGAGAAACAGTGAGTCCTTGAGCTACTTAGGGAGGATGGAAGGTGGAGACATTTACAAGGCGCAGTCACTCCTGAGGTTGTTGATAAATATCCGAATTAAGAATGAAAGATCTGAAAGGTACACGCATGCCCACACTGACCTGCGGTGGCTGCGCAGTGAGAGGCGAGTGAGCTCAGCTTGTCCATCTCGGGGAGACTGAGTCTCAGGTGGGATGCGGGGTGCTCGCAGGCAGGGGAGCTGGCACAGGGAAAGGTGTCCTTGTGTTCAGCTCGCCCCCCGAAGGCCGACGGCGGGAGCGAGATCTGCTGGCAGCAGGGAGAACTCTGCCACTGCACTCAGGGATGAGTGTGGCCAACAGAGCGGAACTGCTGACGAATTTTTGATGTGACCCAAATGGAATCACACTGTCTGAGCCCACAATGCACTGTGGGCCAAAAGGCTGCCTTTGGGAAACAAGTGAGCCAGCTTCTCCGACAGAAGTAGGGGGTAGGCGGGGGTCAGGAGGCGGGACCTGGGCACAGAGCAGCAAGGGTGGGGCAAGGCTGAGCCACCGAGGACATCAGCCAGGTACAGAGACCCAGACTCCACTCAGAGGCAAACCCTCCAAGGAGCTGGTTCACACTTTACGTTC
The DNA here is from genome assembly GCF_000327345.1 of Myotis davidii. NCBI lineage: Eukaryota > Metazoa > Chordata > Mammalia > Chiroptera > Vespertilionidae > Myotis > Myotis davidii. Next base: position 1,567,536 of record NW_006285939.1, read on the forward strand.
CGGTTCAGATGGACCCAGGTTCAAGTCTGCCTGCCGCCCTCAGCTGCTGACCTTCCGTAAGTCACCCGCCTCTCACCGTCCCCACGTGCAAAAGCAGATGGCAGGACCGACGGCGCAGAGCAAGGTATGTGGCATCACTGACACTCCCATCTGCTGGGCACTGCGCTGGGCATGGGCACACAGCCCCGGCCACAGGCATGCTCCCTGCCTTCGCAGACTTTGCGTTCTGGTAGGAAAGAGGCAGTGAATAGGTAAAAATGGAAGTTTGTGAGGGCGCCTCTGCCGGGGAGCCGTCAGCGGCGGCATGTTTGACGCAGGATCTCCAAAGACTTCTGCACTGGGGTGTGTGAATAGAGACCCGAGGGGGTGAGCGATAAGCCACAGGGGAGGGCGGGAAGGAAGAGTGCACAGCGGCTGCAAAGGCCCTTGCAGACCTTTTGGGCTGTTTAAGGACTAGCAGGGAGGCCAATGTGGCCGGATGGGGAGGGAAGGGGGCGGTAGTAAAAATTATGTTTGAGAGGTAATGGCATCTAGACCGCGTAGGGCCATGCTGTCCGACGCGGCAGCCTCCAGCCACATGTGGCTCCTCAGCACCTGGAACGTGGCTCCACCCTGATGCAGCACGTGGAACACACGCACTGGATCCTGAAGATTTAGTTGAACAAGGCATGTAAGTGTTTCATTAATAAGTTTATATTGATTATATGCTTGAGTGATGATATTTTTGAGGTATTGAGTTAAATAAGCCATATTATTAACATTGGTTTCATCTGTTTCTTTTCACGTCTTTACTCTCGCCACTAGAACATGTGAATTACATATGTGGCTTACATGACACAGGGGTTGTAGGTCACAGTAGGAGCTGGGCGTTTATCTTGAACAATATGTGATGTGAATAGGTATGCACATAACACACTCAGCATGTTTCCCAGAACATAGTGGGAAAGTTTATGAACTAGATTTCCCTCAAGACAAACTGCTCAAATGTAAAGACAAAGGAAGATGCGGGGGAAGACACTGAACTCCAGGAAGAGTAAAAGCTAAGTTGAAACAGTTGATTACAATGTAGTGCTAAGACCAATGAAACTAGCAACGATTACTGAAATATAAAACAAAGTAAAATAAAAAAGAATCTGGCAAACAGATACAACTGGATCGTTCCTAAATTCCAAAGGGACCAGAGAAAAACAGGCATAAAAAATGCAAGTATTTCATGTTAGTCACCCTGGGGGAGTGAGCTGCTTCATGCTTTTCACCTGCGTCTCTGAGACGTCAATGAGGTGAACTCATTTTCATGAGCTTATTGGTATTTGTACCTCTGCTGTATGACGTGCACGTTTCAGACTCCCCCTGTGTTTTGTGACACTGTCACTTCCTCTTGCTTCATAGGTGCCGTGTACGCCGTGGTAGACAGTCCTTTGTCAGACGTACGGAGGACAGATCCGCCCGCCCAGTCTCTGACCTGTCTTTTCATTCTTGTATTCACAGCTTTAATCAGAATAGACCTTCTAAATTCCAACATAATCCAAATGTTTCAATCTTTTCTTTTATGTCTTGTTTAAAAAACCTTTGCCTACCCCGATGTTCGGGAGTTATGCTCTCTTTAGGAAGCTTTATTTTTCCTTCAGTCTCTGCTCCTTCTCTAGTCTTGTGTGTGGTGTGAGGGAGGGGCTCTGGATCTCCGTCGTTTACTAGTAGATGGTCCAAGAGGCCCATTACCTCACACTGAAAAGATAACCCTCCTACCACACTGTGATGCCACTTCTGTATCAATCAAGTGAGGACAAACATGTAGGTCGGTTTGGAGTTATTGATTCTGTCCCTTTGGTCTATTTGTCTACCACTGTGCTATCACCACACTAAATTACTGTAATGTAAATCTTTGGAGTTGGTGTATAACTTCTCCACTTTGTCCTTTTTCTTCAAGAATAGCTTGGTCCTTGGCAGGACATACACGTTTTAGAATAGCTTTGCCAGCTTTTCTCCCTCTCTCTCCTGCACAACCGATGAACAATGATAAGCAACAGTGTGATTAGAAACGAAGATCATAAAATACCCAAGCACCACATTGACATAAAAAAATTAGTGAATAAATAGATGAGGGAAGGGGTCCATCTGCTCCTTACAAAAGAATTTAAAATAGTAAATGTGGACAGACCGAGGAAAATAGCAAATCACCATTAACACACCACAGCAACATCCACTGATGAATGCTAAAGGTAGTGGGCCAAGTTTAAGGGGCAACAGAATATCTGCATAGCCTTGACGAATCTCCCTAAAATATTTATTTATTTTAAATTTTTATTGATTGATTTTAGAAAGAGAGAGAGAGAGAGAGAGAGAGAGATTTGTTGTTCCACTTATTTGTCATTCATTGGTCGCTTCTTGTATGCGCCCTGACAAGGGACTGAACCCACAACCTTGGCGCATCAGGACTCAACTACCCAGACAGGACAAAATTCTAATTGCTGTGGTGGTTTTGACAGGTCTACAAATTCTCTGCTGCTGCTCCCTTCAGGAGGCGGAGCTGAACGCCCCTCCCTTGAGTTTGAACTGGACCGAGAGTGGAGTGGATTCTAATGAATAGACTAGGGAACAGGAAAAACAGTGACTTCACACTGAGGAGGCCTGCAGACAACACCGTAAGCGGGTGACGAAGAGTCATACCCCCATGAGCGAGAGGCAGTGACATCATGCTCCTCTGTGCTACTCTACAACCCATTCCGATCATCAGCGGAACTCAGAGAAACACCCGTCAGGGGACATTCTAAGCGTTCACTGGCTACTGCTCTTCAGGAGAGGCCAGGGCAGGGACTCCTGACAAAGGCGACTGGGTGAGGTGCCCCTCCGGGCCGGCTCCTGGGAGACAGCGATGAGGGACCTGCTGGCCTTGGTCAGGTCTGAGGTGTCTGACGGCGATGAGCTGGGGGAGCACTTAGTGTTGAGGACGCCCTGAGGCTGTGGAGGACGCTCCCACAGGAGAGCGGGGCTGGGGGTTGGACGCTGCACTAGCTCACCTCCTCTGTCATCTAAAATTATTTTGAAATATAAGCTACACCATCTTTTAAGGTCCTTCACTGTGGTTACAGGTACATTTATACAAGCAGGTCCACTTCCTATTTATATATTCCTGAGGGTGACTTTTTTCTTCTCTCTGAGAAAAGCAGCACTTATGGTAAGAACGGCGCTTGGATTGCAGAGAAGCCATGAGGGGACTAGGCAGGTAGGAGAGCTGCTCCAGGGCTGGTGAGCAGGCTGAGCGCCCCCGCCCGGGCACAGCACCAGGACTTACCGCAGGCTTCGGGTCAACAAGGGACCTCTGGACCTGAAGTGTGTGCAAGGCGTGAGGACAAGGACCCGGCATTGATTGACTCACCAGGGCGTCTCTCCTTTGTGGCTTCAGCAGCTTCAGCTTGTGGGGCGTGGCGGCTGTGGGAGCTGTGGGAGTGAGTCAG
>NW_006285939.1:1571005-1609199 GCF_000327345.1 Myotis davidii
TGCCCCCCGCTCTCCTCACCCACACACCATGAGCATCACAGACGTACCCAGTGGACTCTCCTGGGCTCCTCCCACCCCCATGGAGAAATCCGGGTTGGGATCGGGGTACCCGTGGATGGCCCTTCTAGGCTTTGGACATGTCAGTCTCTCCCCTCAGCCGGTTCCATAAAACACTGCCCTCTCCAGAGAGGTCGGGTGTACAGGTGAGAAAGAGGAGGGGCAGGCAGAGGCGGTGCTGGTATCTGCCCTGCGGTCCTAGCTGCACTCTAAGGCTGATAGCAGTGACCTCTGACCCTCACAGCAGCTCTCATTGGTCACCAGGGAAGGTGGAAACTGAGAAAGAAACTGAGGCCTTCCCCAAGGTCATGCAACTAGTTTATGGATGATTTGAGACTTGAACTTGGCCTTGAAAGTCAGACACACCTCACTTCAAAGCCAGGCTCCACTACTTGGCTCTCTGGGCTCACTTCCACCTTTCTTCAGGGAGGGCGCTCTCTACGCTGACTGAATGGGACATCACAGCGGCTCACTGTCCGGCCACGGCAGGGCTTTCTGCCCCCTTCCCCCCATATCCTCACTCGCTATGCCTCGCAGGCGCCATGCCCTTCTGCCTCTCCGCTTCCCTGTGACTGCTCAGCCCCAGCCCAGGGTTCCACGTGTCCCTAGGGAACACCCTGGGACCCCCAGCTGAGGGACAAAATGTTTCCAGGGCATCCCTGGAGATGAGCTGGGGGATCCTAGTACTTCCAACTATATTTCCAATTCTTTGAAGTATGAACTTCTCTTGAATTGGCCACAGTTATTTTCCCTCTTCCATAAATATCCACCCTCCTCATTTATGTTCTTCTACGTCACAACTGGAATTAAAGAATAACCTTCCTTTTATTCTCAGAACAAATCCAAATAAGTTATATACCTGGCTTACCTCTTTAGAACAATCAAAGGGCCTCTCTCCCTTGATGAACCCCCTCTTGCCCCTCCCCTCTATGTGCAGAGCATGCTGGTAGTTGAAAGTGAAATCCACTGTGGAATCCATCTGTGCATGTTAACCTCCCCTTCCCAGCTAAAGCCATGCTGGCCCAATGGACACCCCCCACCCACCTCAGGGATGGGGCTCGGTTGTGACCAGAATCTCGGTGGGGTTCTCTGGACCGTATGATCACAGATGTCATGTTCCCCACCATCTCCTCTCCCTGTCCTGCTCCCACGTCACAGCCGGGCCCACTGCTGGACCAGACCCGGTGCCTTCTGGTGGGAGGCACACCGGCTTCCTACCTTTGGCAGGGACTTCAGGAGGAACGTCAGCCTTCTCCTTCCGCCTCTTGCCCTTCTTGGGCTGCAAGGGGGCCAAGCTGGTCACGCTGGTGACAGTCTCCCCTGAGCTGCAAAAGAAAAGGGTGGGTCCTGGTGAAGGCAGCTTGTTCCAGGGAAAGGGGAAGGAAGCAATAGTGTCCAAGATTCCCTGTGTCCTCTGTATTCCGTGGACCTTACACTGAACCAGGATTGGTGCTCTTTGCTCATCTCCAGGGGTGTCTGGAGGTCAGCACTGACCCTGGGCTGAGATGGGACAATGAGATGAGCTAGTTAGTGACAATGTGTTGTTCAAAGTTCAAAAGGCCCTGGAGACATCAGGGCCAGCTGTCTACACTGCCTAGCGGTGTACAGATCGATGGTTTACACCCGGTTCCACACGTGTACAGCTCGATGGTTTACACCCGGTTCTACGGGCTGCCCAGTCTGGCTTGGCTACATCACCAGTCGGGTGTGAAGATACCACTGGAACTTCTGCTTGAGTTCCCCTGAAGCCAGGACGCCCTGCACATAGCTGTGTAGTTCACAAGCTCAAACCCCAGCAGCTCCTGTGCAAATGAGCAGGACCCTGGGAGTGGCCCTGGGAGTCCGGAGGGTCCATCGCTGTCCATGCTCACTCTACTGCCGCCACCCTACCCTCAGGAGGCTACCGGAGGTCACCCCACATGCTGTCTTCAATAACGGTGCTTCAGCTCCTTTCCCGGGTCCCCCAAAGTGACGGGGCTGATGAGCTACTAACATCGTCACTCAGGGAAAGGCATTTAGCATCCATCATCTCGGTTTTCTTACCAGTAATGTAAGGAAACCAAGGTTACGCAGTAAGTAAACCAAGATGACAGATGCTAAGTGACTTTCCCCGAGTGACGATGTTAGTAAGCAGCCAACCGAAAGCTGCGAACAGACTGTCCTGACACGAAATCTGTTCCTGATGCTGCAGGTGGGGTGGGGTCCACATGCTTTCTGCAATGGCCGTCAGTCTTATTCCAAATGCATCCTATTGGCTCTAGCACCCAGAGGGCAGCCCCTTGTGGAAGCTCTGTCTTTGGTGGCATTGCCCAGCCAGGGAGGCACAGTCACTATGACAGGCTCTCTTCCTAACAAAGATTTTCTAGAAATCCGTAAGAACATGGCCGACTGCTAATAATCAAAATGAATGAAGGTGGTAAATAGCTTCATAGGTAAGAGGAAAGACTCTTACATGAAAACATGCTAAAACTTGTGGAAGGGCCTGGCTGCGTGGCTCAGTGGTGAGCATCGGCCTATGGACCAGGACATCACCATTCTGTTCCTGGTCATGGCACATGCCCGGGTTGTGGGCTCTACCCCTAGTGTGGGGTGTGCAAGAGGCAGCTGGTCAATGATTCTCTCACATCACTGATGTTTCTATCTCTCTCTCCCTTTTTCTCTGAAATCAATAAAAATGTATTTTAAAAAAGAGGTACATTGTTTTGTTTGCCCTTCAGTCTGCAGGCCGACACTCTATCTGCTGAGCCAAACCAGCTAGGGCAAGGCTTCTACTTTTTGACCTGGCAATTTCACCTCCAGGAATTTATTCTGTGGCTATTCTTGCACATGTGTGAAAATGTATGTATGAGGCATTACAGTCCTGTTGGTAACAGCAACAGACTGAAAATCCACTGCCCCTCAGCGGGGGATTGGCTGAGGAACGTGGGGACTCCACAGATCCACACCTGGAGTCCTCTGTGGCTGTAAGGAGGAATGAAGACGCCATTGTGCACTGATAAGAAAAAATACAATGCTAAGTGAAAAAATCTAGGTGCTAGAAAATGTGTAAAATGTGATACTTTTTGAATAAAAATAGGGGACAATAAGAACATCTGTATTTCCATATGCATACATAAAGACACTCTACAAGTATTCATATGGTTCCTTAGAATGGGGTGCTGAGGAATAAACAGAAGCAGGATAGGGAGAGGAACCACTATATATATACATATACTAGAGGCTCGATGCATGAAATTCATGCAAAGGGTTTGGCCCTCACAGCTACAGTTTCGTCTGGAAGGATGTCCAGTCTAATTAGCCTATTTTGCTTTTATTATTATAGACTAGAGGCTCGGTGCATGAAATTCATGCATGGAGGAGAGGGTCCCTCAGCCCGGCCTGCACCTTCTTGCAATCCAAGACCCCTCGGGGGATGTCCGACTGCCAAATCCCTGTGGGATTGGACCTAAACTGGCAGTTGGACATCCCTCTCACAATCTGGGACTGCTGGCTCCTAACCACTTGTTTATCTGCCTGCCTTATCACCCCTAACTGCTCACCTGCCTTCCTGATCAACCCCAACCGCCTCAGCCCCCACTGCGGCAGCTTCATCCGGAAAGATGTCTGGAATGATGTCCATAAGGTCGTTCAGCTGTCTGGTCTACTTAGCATATTATGCTTTTATTATTATAGATACTTTTAAAAACTTTAATGTTTTCCCTGGCTGATATGCCTCAGGGGGTCAGGCATTTCTATTATAAGTTAATACATGTTTATGTTTTATTTTATTTATTTATGTATTTGTTTTTTAGAAAGGGTGAAGGGAGGAGAGACAGAGAGAGAGACACACATTGATGTGAGAGAGACTCATCAATTGGTTGCTTCCTCCATGTGCCCCAACCAAGGCTGGGGATCGAGCCTGCAACAGAAGTACATGCCCTTGACTGGGATCGATCCTGGGACCCTTCAGTCTGTGGGCTGATGCTCTATCCTCTGAGCCAAACCAGCTAGGTATGTTCATGTTTTAAAATGGTAATTACAGGCATGGAGAAAAAAGAAAATAAGTCTACCAGAGCCAAAACACAACCTGCACAAATACCCAACACAAACCTTTATTTACAGTCTTTTCCTCTTGTTGTGTTTTTCTTGTAGACTTAATTTAAAATACACACACACACACACACACCACATTATTGATTTCAGAGAGGAAGGGAGAGGAAGAAAGAGATAGAAACATCATGATGAGAGATAATCATTGATCAGCCGCCTCCTGCATGCCCCCTACTGGGGATTGAGCCCACAACCTGGGCATGTGCCCTGACCAGGAATGGAACGGTGACCTCCTGGTTCATAGGTCGACACTCAACCACTGAGGCACACCAGCTGGGCTATAGACTTCATTCTTCAGAGAAGTTTTAGGTTCATAGCAAAATTGAGGGGAACATAAAGAGATTTCCCATACCCTTGCCCTCTCCCCCGGATGCAGAGCCTCTTCCCTGTTATCAATATCCCCTACCCAAGTGGTACATTTGTTATCAGTGATAAGACTACACTGACACATCATTATTACCCAAAGTACACAATGTACCTTAGGGTTCATTCTTGGTGCTGTACATCTTATGCGTTTAGATGAATAGTGTAATGTGTCCACTGTAGTGCCCTACAGAAGAACTTCAGTGCCATAGAAACCCTCTGAGCTCCACCTCTTCCTCCCTCCCACCCCTTAACTCCTGCCAACCACTGGTCTATTCTCTCCATAGTTTTGCCTTTTCCAGAAGGCCGTATGGTTGGAATCCTACAGTATGTAGCCTTTCAGATGGGCTTCTTTCACTTCGTAGCATGCCTTTAAATTTCCTTCATGTTGTTTCCTGGCTTGATAGCTCACTTCCTTTTAGCCCTGAAAAATATCCCATGATCTGGATGTACTGGGCTTACTTATCCACTTACCTACTGAAGGTCATAGCGGCTGCTTCCGAGTTTTGGCAAGTAAGGATGGAGCTACCATAAACATCATGCTCAGGTCTCTGGGTAGACGTAAGTTCTCAAACCTTCCTTGGTTTTTATACACCATTTTTTTATCACATTATATTTCAATTTTGCACCCTTCTTTTTATTTATTCCACATCTCTTTTACTGTTACATCCTCATACTATTCCAGTGAGAAGATATACTATAGTTTACTTAGCCATCTCAACTTCTAAACTTCTGATTTGTTTCCCAGTTTGATATCTATATATATAAAACCCTAGTATGCAAATAGACCAAACAGCAGAACCACTGAACAACGAACCAAACAACTGGTCACTATGACATGAGCTGACCACCAGGGGGCGCACGTAGAACATGGCAGGTGTTGTCTGCAGCGGGATGGTGAAGCAGGTGAGCAGGGGTGCCACCGGTCGCTGTCATCAAGACGAGCCTCTTGTGGTTACTGAAAATTCTTTGCTTCCACCCGCCGCGATCCCACCCAGCGCTCACACCTGCTGCCAGCACAGCCCCACTTGCACCTCCTGCTGGTGCCCAGAGCCAGGCCCCATCTCTCGGGGCTGTCAGTGCATGCGAGCAGTGGCAGCGGGAGCGAGAGTGGGGCTGCCAGCAGAGAGGGGACTTGGGACTGCAGTGGGAGGGGCCTGGCGAGTGCAAGGAGGATGGGGTGAGACCCACCCCTGTGCCCATTGCAGCCTCACGGCCCACAGTTCCTTTCAAGGTGCACAAATTCATGCACTGGGCCCCTAAGTATAAATTATAATGTCATAAATGTATGTGTGCCAATTCATTTCCATTCCTACATTTGTTTTTAGGTTGGATTCTTAGAACTGGAAGTACCAGTTACACAGACCATTTTCAAGGATATTTAATGCCCACTGTCAATATGACCTGTGACAAATTGGTTCTACTGTATAGCCACTCTGTCAACAGATGTTTTCATCCTACTTAACAACACGTTTATCAGTTTAAAAATTACTCATTTAATGAAGAAAAATGGGATCCCCTTTCCCTTGCATTTCTGATTGCTAGTGAGGATGGCACTCGCCGGCTGGCTCGTTAGGAGAGCTGTGTGGACGTCTGCTTGTTGGTCAGGACCTGCGTGCTTCTCACAGACGTTCACGCACCTTCTCACCAGTCTGACATGACTGCCCCAGGCGTTGCCCCCAATGTCCTTTCAATTTTGCCTCTTTATTCAGCACAGTATTTTTCTTTTTTGCTAAAACCATTCAATATTTTCTTTTTGTCTCTCACCTCGGAGGTTGCATCTTCCCCCAGCTGCACCTCACACCCGCAGAATCAAGTAACAGTCCCTTCCCCTTCTCTTCTCTCGGGGACAATGCCTTAGCTCATTAATAAAATGTGACGACTCTGGGCTTCACTGATGGAACTTGGCCCTCGTGCCAGGGCTCGAGTGAATGGGACGGATCTGCTCTGTCATTGCCAGTTTCCTCCAAAACCACACTGATTAGACCTCATTCTAATTCATGTTGCAGCAACGGAAACTCAGCTGCACTCGGCAACATTCCCTTGGGTCTTACATCTCCCACTGAGTCAGCAAGGCTGGTGGGCATGTGTGACTAAGAGCCCACTTTATGATCCACCTGCAGAAAGTTATTCTGTATCTTGGTTGGAGGAGGACTGTATTTTGTCTCTGACTCAAGGGAGAGAGCCAGTCAAACCAAAGCACCAGGAGTCGGGCTGGAGGGCCCGATGGCGCTGGAGAGCTGTGCGATGAAGGGAAGTGTGATTTGTGGGAACAGGGAGGTCTTTCTGGCTCCATCAAGGGTGGGGCCCTTGTGACATGTGCAAGGTTCTTGCCCGGAGGCTTCTCATGGGAGCCTCTGTCCCACCTCTGCTTCGTGGCACACGGAGGCCAGGTTTAGTAAATGGGCCCCGGACCAGTGGCAGAGGGTTGGCCCTGGGCAAGTCCCTCACTTCCCCGAGCCTCATCTCACCACCTTGCTACCCTTCTCACAGGGTTATCGTGAAGGTCAGATGAGATAGTGGGGCCTAAACTAGGTGGGGCATGAAATGAAATGCCAGATAGCATGACCCTAATCTCTATCGTGTGGGTACAGGTTGGGCAGGGCACTTCCTGGCACTGCCCAGGAGAATGGTGTTGTTATCTGAGTATCTGGTGGTGGCATGTCTTGGCCCTGAGGGAAGGGCATGCCCTCCGCTGGCCCAGAACAGGGGCACCACACCAGTACCAGGGCCGGGCAGAGCAGGCAGGCAGGGAAGGAGGGAGAGGCTGCACACGGAGCAAGAACACTGCCCCGACACCAGGTAAAGCAGGCACCCCTGACCTTGCCAGGTGTTGACCAGATTGAGAGCAACCACATTCTGCACGAGCTGAAGTTGACGACAGCTATGTCTGTCGTTACCCCACGCAAGGCACTGTGAAAAGAACTGGCGTCCAAGCCTCTGACCCCGATGGGGAAGTCAGCCTCAGGGCCTGGGCAGGAGGCAGGGGACCTGCAGGTCAACCTGCCTCATGGCCCTGAGCAAGGACTCTGGGCCCAGGCCAGACAACAGAGAACAAGGAAACTGGGGCAGCCAGACGGTAATCAGGTCAGGTCCGCAGTGTCCGAGCCACGCTTAACGCAGCTCCCTACAGAGAAGGTACCGGAAGGCGATGCCAGCACCCACTGGATTTTAAGTTGGTATTAAATTCGGGGAGGGAGCTCCCGGGACTCTTATAGCTGCTCTTACCCCTGCCAGGTGGGAGGAGAGGGATCCCACCTGAGTGCCAGGGTCTGGGGGCAGGAGCTGTGGCTGGGGCCCAGCCCGAGAGTGGGCAGCAGGGGAGGGAAGCATGCTCCTATCCCTGGAATTTTCTGGAAAAAGGGGTGCCAGTGCCCAAATGGAGGCGGGCAAGGGAGGGCCCACCTCGCCCCTAGAGCTCAGGGCTGGGGAGTAGAAAAAGCAAGTGAGACAGCATAAACCGAGCTGCCCTAGGAAAGAAACCAGAGCCCGGCCACAACCCCGTCCTATCTGGAGGTAAGAGGCTTCACGCTGAGCCACAGGGCTGTGCCCTGGCCTAAGTCAGCGCGGCCTCACTCCCTCAGGGTCGTCCTCACTCCCTCGGGTCGGTCGCCTGCAGCAGCTGCTCTCAGAGGGGCCCTGGCATCTGTCGCCCACTTAGTCCAGGGCAATCTCTGGCCTCGGCATGGCACTGAGTCAAAGCTGCCGCAAGGGCTGTTTAATCTCCTTGCTGCTGAGTGAGTGGGCGCTCCTCATCCCTGGCACAGCGCCTGTCCTGGGCTGCAGAAGGGTGTGGTCTGATCGATGCTGGGGATGCCATGGGATGCCCATGGGGAGCTGAGTGGGGCTGAGGAAGGTGGGTTGCTCAGCCTGCCAGCATCCGTCCAGGCCGGCGTCCCGGACCTTCTCCGCCTGATCCTGGGGCTCCACAAAGGCCTTGAAAGTTGTTGCTAGATGGTCCCTTTTACCTTCAGAAGCGCCCACACGCCTCCTTCCCTCCCGCCTGCACCTCCAGGTCTCACCGAGAGCCCTACCCGCATCCCAGCGGGCGGGTGCCTTCTGTTCCTTTCCAAGCTCGCTGCGCTCCCTTTGCCAAGGCTGCATGCGGCTCACTCACTACTGCACGACCTTGAACCCTGAACCGGAAAGGGCAGACTCTGCAAGGAGGAAAGCTGGTCTCAGCAACTATGGTGGTAACTCACTGGCATCAACAATAACAGGTCCCCCCACCCCAGGTCTGCTGCCACTGACCAAGGCCAAGGACTCATGCGAACACGGCAGATTTCCTGGCATAGCACAGGCTCCAGGGCTCCTCCTGCCTCTGGAATACATGAGGCCAACCGATGCCACTGGCCAGGAGCTGCTTAAAGTGGCAGAACCTCACTTTCCAGGTGGATGCATGGTGACACTCACTCCTGGTGGTGCCCCAAGATGTGTCTGATACATAGTGAACATTTAATGGCCATCACCTATTATTATCTTACCAATATTATTATTATCATTATTCTGGAATCTTCTCTGAGTCCTTGAATGCGGAACCAGACACAGGCAGCTCTCTGCACTGAGCCAAAGCAGAGCCGGTGCACCCAGAAAGGACCAGCAGACTTTGGGGGTCACAATGCATTTCGTGCTGCTCCAGCCTCTGACCTTTTTATTTTAAGAGAGATAGGAAGGGAATAGGATAGTGAGATAGAAACATTGATGAAAGAGAAACATTATTGGCTGCCTCCTGTACGCCCCCTACTGGGATTAAGCCTGCCACTGGGGCATGTGCCCTAACTGGGAATCAAACCACTGAGCAACATAGGCCAGGCCAGTCTCTGACTCTTTCGCATGCGCCTTCTGAACAGCATCACAATAAAAGCTGCTCCGCTGTGAGGGGTTGCCAAGTTGTCTCCCTGTCCACAGCCTCCCGTGGCCTCCTATCATGAAGGGTTTACACGCCTGAAGGTCCTGCTGGGTCTCCAGTTAGAGCTGTGCCCCGAGTCCCTGCCAGCTTTGGCATCCGGCACACGGGCTTTGCCAGGCTGGGTTTTGTGTGTGAATTTAAAGTCTCTGAGTGCTAGCTGGCATGGCAGGGAGGTATTGCTAACATCCCGTGGCTGCACGCAGTGTCCTGGGCAGAAGAGTAAGGGCAGGGAGAGCTCACGGGTTATCTGCCCGGAATCTACCCTGACCCACAGGGTTGAGGCCTCATGTCTTGGTGGTTGGAACCCACCCCCGGCTCAGCAGAACCTGACCCTCTAGTGAGGGAGGTGATAACTCTGAGGCTGGGGGTGCATGGGCCCGCCGCCTTTCCCCTTAACGGGCAGGCCCAGCCTAAGGGCACATCGGCACCCGGACAGCACCGCCCAGGAAAGAGCCAGGAATGGAAGCCGCCCTAGCCACCCACGGCAGCACCCAGGTGAGCAGCTCCCCTTCCTAGGGGAGACCTGCTAACTGTCTCCTGGAGTCCAAGGGTAGAAGTGGGCAGAGGACCAGCCGTTTCTCCAGGTTGGCATTGCACGGGCTCTCTGGGGAGAGAGTCTGTGCCCTACAGGCTGAGAGGAGGGAGAGAAATCCCTGATGCCTCCGGCATCCGGAGTGCAGGTGTAGCCACTGTGAGCCCCTGAGGCATCGACCACAGCTGGGCCCCTTGCTGAGCCCTCAGGGCAGTCCTGCGGGAGAGACTAGGCCAGTTGGGGCCTGTTTGTGGAGGGGAGACATCCCAGAGAAGCTGCGGGGGGCACAGCATAAACCGTCAGCAAATCCAGGTGACTGGTCTCTATGTTACAGCAGACGAGCAACCAGGCCCCACAGGCCCGTCCTCCCCGCCTGGCCCCCTTGGGGCAGGGGAAGAAGAACCCTGAGCTGGGTGGGGTGGGGACAAGATGGCATCAGTGATGTCAGGGAAGCAGGAGACACATGGGTCGTCTGCTGACCCGTCCTCACCCCGCCACCTGGCTGCTCCGGGGAATGTGGACAGAGGGAAGCAATCAGCACACACGCAGGTGAAAACCACCCAACAACAGCCACACCGTGGCAGGGTGTCTGCAAGTCACTGTGACCAGAGCCCATTGGGCTTTCAAAGTCCGGGATGCAGGGCGCTGGCAGCCCTCCCTCTCCCTCCACAGCCGCACCCACACCCACACCCACAGCCGCGCCCTTCCCGCCCTTCCCGCTGCTCCTTGCACTGCCCGACTTCCCGCAGCATCTCCTCCTGGCTCATGTGTGTGATGCTCACACGGGCTCCAAGCTTCCACGCATACCTGGGACCGCGTCAGCTCTGCGGCCAGGCAACCTGGGCGGACACCCTGGCTGCCCCACGCTTCCCTGGGAGGGCACCTCAGCATCATCCACTCTCATGTCAGTTTTCATCTATCGAACAGGTCCGTTCCAGCACCCACTCACGGGCTTGCACATGTCCGCGCTCAGCCCTGTGGCCCGAACGTGGATGGAATAAAAGTGAGGCTTGGTTACTGTTGTTAATATGACTGCCAGCCCTGGGCACCCGGCCCTGTCGCCCTCCTGCCTCTCCTCCCTGCTGCTCTGCCCGAACCTCCAGGCTCCTCAGTCCCAGGAACACGTCCCTCCAGCCCGGCCTTTTCCCTGCTCTGCTTCTCTCCCTGCTTCTGCGTCTGCCCGCGCCAGTCCTCTTCTCCTGGGACACATCCTCATGCTGGGCCCGCAGCTCACCTCCAGCAAGCCTCCCCTCCCACCCCCAGACCCCGAGGCCGTTAGGAGCACCTCCTCTGGGTGCCGGTGACAGCTCCGTGGGCCTCCCAAGGTGCTGCCATGATGTTGCCTCTCTGGGTCTCGCCTTTGACACAGACCTCAAGGGCATGGGCCGTGTTATTTCATCCTTGCTCTACAGGCCTTACAAGCGTCCTGTGTAGAAGGCTTACTCATAAGTATTGACTGAATAATAACAGAGCCATCTGCATGGATCTCACCATTCACCAGGCACTAACTCATTTAATCTTTCCAACAGCGCTACGTGCTAAGGCAGTGGTCGGCAAACTGCGGCTCATGAGCCACATGCGGCTCTTTGGCCCCTTGAGTGTGGCTCTTCCACAAAATACCACATGTGGGTGCACATGTACAGTGCGATTGAAACTTTGTGGCCCACGCGCAGAAGTCGGTCTATCTGATAGATGAAACAAGTATACGAGTGTGGATGGGAGAGTTGGGAGGGGTCAACCTCAGCGAATGTACCTCACAGATTGAGGACATTTTCAGCGAAGGCCAGCTTAGGAGTACCCTAATCAAGTTAATAACAGTGTACCTACCTATATAGTTTAAGTTTAAAAAATTTGGCTCTCAAAAGAAATTTCAATCATTTTACTGTTGATATTTGGCTCTGTTGACTAATGAGTTTGTCGACCACTGCACTAGGACATCATCGTCCCATCCTATCAGAGAAACGGACAAACTGCTCAAAGGCACACAGCAACCAGTGGCAGCGCTGGACTCAGCGCAGGCAGCCCGGCCCCAGAGCCTGGAGCCACCAGGGCAGATGCCTCTCAGAAAAGGAGTGAGTGTGACACAATGTTACTCAATATTACGCCAGAGAGCGGGGAGTTACACATCTGCCTGCAGGGCACATCGCTTTGGATTCTTTTTGACACTGTAAGTCTGCTTTCATTCTAAGATCCTGAGTGAATCATTTATTAATTAGGTCCCATACTTCGATTGTTGGGGTATGTTTAAAATATGCGATGGTTCAGAAAAGCCTGCAGAATACTCCCAACTAAGCTCAAAAGCAGAGGAGCTGTCCTGCGACCTACCCAACAGTCTGTGCCGCCTGTGTGTGAGGAAGTGCGCACCGGAAGCCTGCAGAAGGCTTGCCTCCCTTCAGCTGTAGCTGCCATCGGCACAGGTAACATCTGTAATTTCTCCTATTTGCAAATACTTTGTCATCTCAAGCCCATAAGAAGAGGTCAAACTAAGGGTCAGGAGATGCCCCAGCTGGGAACCGCCTGGCTTGCACATGACCTGCAGGAAGGAAGGCATCTGAGCCCAGTGGTGTGTGGTGGGTGGGGACCCTCACAGCTGCAGCACGTGGTGCATTGGTTAAAGCTGCTTCGCTGGGCGGCTGAGAACATCACAGGCCGCTGCTCAGAGCTGTTTCCTGGGAGGCGGTGTCCACCTGGGCCGGCTCTGCTCTGGAACACTGGGCCGTGGGAAAAAGCACTGCCAGGCCTGAAGGTCAGGGCAATTTCCCACTTCATGGGTGACACAGTCAGGATGAGACTTGTTTGCTTTCCATTGACTTCTCTCAACAAGCCATGGAATTCTCTAGATCAGTGGTTCTCAACCTTCCTAATGCCACGACCCTTTAATACAGGTTCCTCAGGTTGTGGTGACCCCAATTTCATTGTTACAAATTGAACATAATTAAAGCATAGTGATTAATCACAAAAACAATATGTAATTATGTATGTGTTTTCCGATGGTCTTAGGCGACCCCTGTGAAAGGGTCGTTCGACCCCCAAAGGGGTCGCGAACCACAGGTTGAGAAACGCTGCTCTAGAGCCTCAAGTTCCTGCCCAGGCACTTGACAAGGCCCACCAGAGACTGCAGGCTCCAGCCAGCATGCAGCCATTCCTGAGGGCCCCTCCAGCCCCTGGCCCTGACCCTGTACTCTCTGCCATTCTCCCTTCGGTTAGAGGACCCAGAGGACATTTGTCTGGATCAAACCTTGAGACGCCAGGGTCCCCGCTGCCCACTGCCACAGCTCCAATGGTGGAGCCAGGATCTGGAGCTGCGGCCGGACAGGGATGGGAGCACACAGCCGAGGCACAGCCTGACTGTCACCAGTGAGGTACCGTGACAAGGGCCTGGGCTGCATCTAGTCCAATCGGTATGAGGTTCTAATCAGGTTCTAATCTGCACAGACAATGGAAGTTAGTGTAGCCCATGTCCAGGTTTGCGGGAGCAGGCTGGCCCCTCCAGGGTTCAGGGGTGCAGTGGAGGACAGGCAGGCTTTCCAGAGGCAGGTAGGTCAACGGGCTGGCCCAACAGAAGGCAGACCCATGGGGAGAGCTCAACTCAGGCCCCAACCAGTCCTGCTGGCAGCACCAGCTGGTCTAGGGGACAGCATTTAAGGACTGCGGTCAGACCTGACCTCTCTAGGGCTGGAGGAGATGAAACCCCAATGCCTGCAGGCTGGGATGATGCCCTCGCCTGTACTACCAGCCTCGGTCAGCACCAGCTCAGAACGGGGCAAGTGAAGGAGAGGGCCTGGGAGGGGAGGGGAGCAGCCCCAGCCCCTGGCACGGTGTGCTAATGTGGAAACCCAGACAGTGATCTCAGCATCCCCAGGAATGCTGCCGGCTGCTCTCCAGCCTCTGGCCACCCAGCCACAACCCCCACATCTCCAAGGCCGGTCCCGGAGGCCCGATGGGGCATATGCTCAAAAAGAAACACGTAGCTTTCTTGAGGTATAATTTACTTACCATAAAGCTGACTGACCATAAGTGTACAATTCAATAATTTTAGTGTACTTATAAAGTTGTGCAATCATCACTACAATACAGTTTTAGGCCCTTCGGTCATCCCCCAAAAGTGCCCTCTAATTTACAGTTAATCCTTATTCCTACCTTCAACGCTAAGCAACTACTAATCTACTTTCTGTCTCCACAGAGTTACCTTTCTGGACATTTCAAACAAATAGAATCGTACAATATGTAATTTTTTGCATTTGAATTCTCTCACTTAGCTTAATGTTTTTGAGGCCCATGCATGTTGTAGCATACATCAGCAGTAGTTCCTTTTTTTTTTATCAAATGGCATTTCATTGGATGAATGTACTAAATTTTGTTTACCTATACACCAGTGGATTAATATATTTAGGCTTTCTCAGCTTCAGTTACTATGAATACAGCAGCTCTGGACAACCACATATATGCCTTTTTGTAGACATGTATGCCCTTTTGCTTTCCTTTCCCTTGGGGTAGATTCCTATGAGAGGAATTGCTGGGTCACATGGTAAGTTTATGCTTACTGTTTTATGAAACCACCAAACAGTTTTTCAAGTGGCTACACTACTCAGCATTCCCACCAGCAGCCCACAGGGTCCCAGTCTTCCCCATCCCTGCCAAGACTCGACGCCGCTGTCTTTTCTATGACAGCCATTGCAAGGGGTGCGCAGTGGCATCACATGTGGTCTGGTTTGCATTTCTTTGATGGCTAATGATACTGAACATATTTTCACAAACTAGTTAGTCATTTGTATACATTCTTTAGGAAAATATCTATGCAAATCTTTTTGTCCATTTTTAATTGTATTTACCATCTTATTGAGTTGTGAAGAGTGCTTTATCCATTTTCCCCACACCATCTGCTTTCTCAAGTTTTCTGAAGGAGTTTGGGAAGGACTGGCATTCGTTTCTTCTGTAATACTTGATATACTTCATCAGTAAAGCAATGTGGGTCTGGGCTTCCCTTGGTTGGAAAGTTTTAGCTAACAAATCAATAACAATTCCATTTCTTGACTTATTACAGGTTTATTCAAATTATAGCTCTTTTTAAATTGGTTTTGGTAATTTGTATCTTTCTAGGATTTTTTTTTCATTTCACCTATGTTGTCTACTTTGTTAGAATAAACTTGTTCATAATATTTCCTTATGAGCCTTGAAATTTCTGTAGGGTCTAATTTGTTTTCCTTCCCAATTTTGGTAATTCAGGTTTTTTCTCTTCTCTCTCTCTCTCTCTCTCTCTCTCTCTCTCTCTCTCTCTTTTTCATGGACAGTCTAACTTAAGGTTTGTAAATTCTGTTGGACTTTTCAAAGAACCAACTTTTTTTTTTCATTATATTTCTACTAGGGACCCAGTGCATGAATTTTTGCACCTTGAAAGGAACTGTGGCCTACAAGGCTGCAGTAGGCACAGGGGTGGGTCTCAGCCCATCTCTGAGCCCCCACCCAGCCCTTCCACTGTGGCCCCAGCCACCTGTCTGCCTGAAGTCCTGCTCCTGCCACAGCCACTCCCACGTGCTGATGGTGCCAGCCCCGCTCGCACCTGCTGAAGACACGATGCAATTGGGGTCGATGCGATTGGGGTCGGCGCTGTCTGTGGGTGCGAGCAGCAGCTGCTCCCGATTGCCCCTCAGGAGAAGCGGGAGGTGGAGAAGCCCTCAAGGGCAATCAGGGCTGGCAGCTGCTGCTTACACCCACTGATGGCGCCGAGCCATCGGGACTGGCTCCGGGCACCAGCAGCGGGTGCAAGCAGCAGCTCCAGTGCCAGCGGCAGGTGTGAGTGGCAGCTGCCAGCCCCAATCTCCCCTCAGGACCAGGGGGAGGTGGAGAATCCCTGAGGGGTGATTGGGGCCAGCAGCTGCTGCTCACACCCGCTGACAGTGCCAAGTGATCAGGGCCAGCACCGGGTGCCAGCAGCAGGTGTGAGAGGCAGCTTCGGCACTGGCAGCAGGTGCAAGCGCCAGGTGGGACTGCTGTGCGTGAGAGCAAAGAATTTCCAGTAACCACCAGAGATTCACCCTGATGACAGCAACCAGCGTCTCGCCTTGGACTGGCACCCCTGCTCACCTGCTCCACCATCCCACCGCAGCCAATGCCTGCCATGTTTCGCACATGCTCCCTGGTGGTCAGTGCATGTCATAGCGACCAGTTGTTTGGTTGTTCTGTCATTCAGTTTATTTGCAGCATATTAGCCTTTTATTATATAGGATGTATGTGTGTGTTTTCCATATCATTGATTTCTGTGAGGTTTTTTCTCTTAATTGATGAGAGTATTAGAGATGACCCCCTCTAACTCCCGCACATTGCAACCTCCACCCTATTCCCACACTGCTCTCGGCTTTCAACACCTTATTGTCTGTGTCCATAAGTAACGAATATGCATATAAGATCTTTGGTTAATTTCTTCCCACTCCCTCTCCCCCTTCCCTCTGAAATTCATCAATCTATTCACTGTTTCCATACCTCTGGTTCTATTTTATTCATCAGTTTGTTTTGTTCATTAGTTTCCTTGTTCATTTATTTTTATTTTTAGATTCAATTGTTGATGGATATAGATTTGTTTTCTTCTTCTTCTTCTTCTTTAAGAATACTCTTCAACATTTCATGTAATACTGTTTTGGTGGTGATGAACTCCTTTGGCTTTTTCTTGTCTGTGAATCTCTTTATCTGACCTTCAATTCTAAATGATAGCTTTGCTGGGTATAGTAATCTTGGTTGTAGGTCTTTGCTATTCATCACCTTGAATATTTCTTGCTACTCCCTTCTGGCCTGCAAACTTTCTGTTGAGAAATCAGCTGACAGTCCTTTGGGTGCTCCCTTGTAGGTAGGTTACTACTTTTCTCTTGCTGCTTTTTAAATTCTCTCTTTGTCTTTAACCCTTGGCATTTTAATAATGATGTGTCTTGGTGTGGGCCTCTTTGGGTTCCTCTTGTTTGGGACTCTCTGTGCTCCCGGGACTTATAAGTCTATTTATTTCACCAGGTATGGGAAGTTTTCTGTCATTATTACTTCAAATAGGTTTTCAATATCTTGCTCTCTCTCTTCTCCTTCTGCCATCCCCATAATGTTAAATGTTGGTGTGTTTGAAGTTGCCCCAGAGGGTCCTAACACTATTTTCATATTTTTTTATTCTTTTTTCTTTTTGCTCTTCTCATTGACTGTTTTTTGCTTTCTCACATTAAAAATCATTGATTTGCCGAAACCGGTTTGGCTCAGTGGATAGAGCGTCGGCCTGTGGACTGAGGGGTCCCAGGTTCGATTCCGGCCAAGGGCATGTACCTGGGTTGTGGGCACATCCCCAGTGGGAGATGTGCAGGAGGCAGCTGGTCGATGTTTCTCTCTGGTCGATGTTTCTAACTCTCTATCTCTCTCCCTTCCTCTCTGTAAAAAATCAATAAAATATATTTAAAAAAAATCATTGATTTGATTCTCAGAATCCTCTACTCTACATTTGAATCCCTGTAAATTATTCCTTATTTCATTGTATGCTTAATTTCTGACGGGACCTTTTCATGTCTTTGAAATCCTCACCAAGATCCTTGAAAGTCTCACTAAGTCCCTTGAAGCTCTCATGAAGATCCTTGAGCAACCTTATCAACCATGAGCAACCATGCTTTTGAACTCTGCATCCAGTAGTTTGCTTGCTTCCATTTCATTTACATCTTTTTGTGCATATTTCTTCTGTTCTTTAATTTGTGAGATGTTTCTTTGTCTCCGCATTTCTGTGCTTCCCTGTGTTTGTTTCTATATATTAGGTAGAAGTTTCTATGTCCATAGAAGTTTCTATGTCTCCTGGAATTGGTAGAGTGGCCTCATGTAATAAGTGTCAGGTAGGGCCCTGTCGCTCAGCCTCCCCAGTCACCTGAGCTGGGCACTCTAGGTGAACACTGTGTGGGCTGTATGCACAGTCTTGTTGTAGTTGATCCCTGATTGCTGTTGGTATCACTAGGAGGAATTGACCTCCAGGCCAATTGGTTGTGAGGAACAGCTGTGACTATAGTGGAAGCGCTGCTATGCAAGAGACACCCCTAAGGAGCAGGACTTGCTTCAGTGTGACTTTGGTGCGTTTCTATGTCCATAGAAGTTTCTATGTCTCCTGGAATTGGTAGAGTGGCCTCATGTAATAAGTGTCAGGTAGGGCCCTGTCGCTTAGCCTCCCCAGTCACCTGAGCTGGGCACTCTAGGTGCACACTGTGTGGGCTGTATGCACAGTCTTGTTGTAGTTGATCCCTGATTGCTGTTGGTATCACTAGGAGGAATTGACCTCCAGGCCAATTGGTTGTGAGGAACAGCTGTGACTATCGTGGAAGCGCTGCTATGCAAGAGACACCCCTAAGGAGCAGGACTTGCTGCAGTGTGACTTTGGTGCTCACTGATTCTGCCGCTTGAATGTGTCATTTGTGGATGTGTAGAGTTGTAATCTGGTGTGGTCTGAAACTGTCCACTGGGTGCACTGGCTTTGGGGCCTCCCAGGAGGTGCAAAGTCAGCCACTGCCTGAGACCACCCAGCAAGAGCTAAAGAGCAATCTGCAGATGGCTGCTACTTGTATTTGGCTTGGAAGTGCCCTGGTGAGGCCAAATTGTGAAGCAAGACAGGCTGGTGCTAGTGCTGGATCATGGGCCTCTTATTGATAGGTAAAGGGCATGCTGACACCAGCTGCTTATTTGAGATATTTTAGAAAAGTCTGAAGCCTGAACCAGGACAGGCCATTTATATGTAAAAGCCGCTGCAAACAGCTTGGGTGGGGCTGCAAATTGGATGGGATGGGGTCTCAGGAGATCAGCAGGGTGGAATGAACAGTGTGGGCCAGTTTGATGGAAACTCAGATATGACTACCAGTCAGCTCTGCAATGGGGGAAGTCCCAGCATAGGAACAATGACCCCTGTGAGCACCCCTATTTGGGAGAAAGCTTCCCCCTAGTTCCTGCCCCAATGCCAGGTAATCCAGTTCCTCCCCATATGTCCCTGGATCCACCAAAGCCACTGTCCAGTGCTGGAGCTCAGAGGCAGTGAGTCTGTGTAACCTTGTGCTCTGGCACATTAAGAGGAACTTCCTGGGTCTCCAGCAGCCTCTGTGTCACTCAGCCACAATCTCTGCCGGTTTTTACAGCCCAAAGTTACAGGGGCTTCTCTTCCCAACTATGAAACCCTGGGCTTGGGGGCTGGTGTGGGCTGGACCCCTTGCTTCTCATAGGAGGCCTCCACAGTGGAGATATCCCTCCTGATTTAAAAAAAAATGCAATTCGTGTGTCAGACCAGCCTGTTCCGCATCTCCACCCCCTTCTATCAGTCTCAATGCGCTTTCTTCCTTACTGCTCTAGTTGTAGGGCTTCCATTCAGCAAGATTTCCAGCGGTTGGGAATGATGGTGATTCTGTATTTTAGTTGTAATTTTGATGTGGTTGTGGGAGGCAGTGAGTAGACATGTTTAACTCTGCCACCATCTTGGTTCTCCCTGATTTCTATTCTAATCTTTATTATATCCTTTATGCTGCTTATTTTGGATTTCACTTGCACTTTTTTCTAGTTTCTTATGATGAAAGCTTAGGTTACTTATTTGAGACCTTTCTTCCTATCTAATATAGGTATTTAAATCCATAATCGTTTTCTGTAAGCACTGCTTTCACTGCATCCTATAAGTTTTGGTATATTGGGTTTTCATTTCCATTTATTCAAAATATTTTCTAATTTCTCTTGTGATTTCTTTTTTGGCCCAGGTATTATTTAGAAACATGTTGTTTTAAATTTTAAAACATTTGGCAATTTCCCAGATCTCTTTCTATCATTAATTTCTATTTAATTCTGCTGTTGCCAGAGAACAAACCTTGCATGATTTCTTACCTACTCTGAGGTTTGCATACCCTAGGCCAGTGGTCGGCAAACTCATTAGTCAACAAAGCCAAATATCAACAGTACAACGATCAAAATTTTTTTTTGAGAGCCAAATTTTTAAAACTTAAACTATATAGGTAGGTACATTGTTATTAACCTACCTATATAGTTTAAGTACTGTTGATATTTGGTGCCTCCCCCGCGCTGCATATCCCGTGGCCCGCCTGTGCACGCGTAGCCCGTCGCCCAACCGACCGACACCCCCCACTTCTTCTAACGCCACTTCTTCAAAATAGACTCGCCCAGGCCGAAAACCGACTCCTGTACATGGGCCATGAAGTTTCAATCGCACTGTATGTGCGCACCCACACGTGGTATTTTGTGGAAGAGCCACACTCAAGGGGCCAAAGAGCCGCATGTGGCTCCCAAGCCGCGGATTGCCGAACACTGCCCTAGGCATTCTTAGGAAAGATGGTTTTGAGGAAATCTATTTCTAGACCCGCACCTTCCATGATATTCTTTCCTAAGAATTCTTAATTTTTGTTTAATGGCCCAGCATTTGGCCTATTTTGAAGACCGTTCCAAGGATACTTGACAAGAATTTATCCTGTAGTCATTGGGTAGAGCATTCTTATTGTGGGGTCAAATTGCTTGATCTTCTGCGCCCTTACTGATTTTCTGTCTAGCTATTCTATCAATTATTAAGAATGGAACATTAGAATAAACTATTATCCTAAAATCATATACTTTATCTTTCAAATTTCTGTGTTTGCTTCATGTATCTGAGGCTCTTTTTTAGGTCCATATAGATTTATAATGACTGCATCTTCCTGATGTTTAGACCCATTATAATTATGAAACTTCCTTTGTCCCTTGTAATATTTCTTGTCTTAAATTATCTATTATCTTAAACTCATTTAGCTATAACCTCTCTTATTATTACTGTTTGCATAGCATATCTACATCCATCCTTCGGATACTCTCCATTTACTGCACACGCATGTTGCTTCAGCCACAAACATGCTTGCCTCAACTGTGGCCATGCAACACATGGGTGCCATTAACTCCAGCTCATGGGAACAATGAGCACCCTAGGGAAAAAGGCAATGCAAGGCCAGGGATAAGGATTGAGCAGCAGGAAAGCTGCGAGAGAAGGAGGCTCACCTCTGGTGCTGGCTGCTGGGATGGCTGTCTTTCTCTAAGGGTTCTGTGGGGGTCACAATCAGGACTAGGGACAGCTACTTTGATGTTCTCTTTCAGACTTACCTTGATGAAGGAGTGGGATATTGAAGTCACCTTATACCAGTGATAGCGAACCTATGACACGCGTGTCAGAGGTGACACACGAACTCATTTTTTTGGTTGATTTTTCTTTGTTAAATGGCATTTAAATATATAAATATCAAAAATATAAGTCTTTGTTTTAATATGGTTGCAAATATCAAAAAATTTCTATATGTGACACCGCACCAGAGTTAAATTAGGGTTTTTCAAAATGCTGACACACCGAGCTCAAAAGGTTCACCATCACTGCCTTATACCAATGTTCTATCACTTTAAGTGATGTATGGGAACCTTACTTCTGTTTAAGTCACTTTACCTTTCTTTCCCACTTTTAAATATCATAATGCACTTCTTGAGTATCAGATGGCTTTATAATTTTTGTTTTAAACGTCAAATATTATTTTTAAAACTTATGAGGGAAAAATAGTCTACTTACCTACCCATATTTTATGTTCCATTATTCCTTTTTCCTTTCTAATGCACCAAGATTTCCTCTTTTATTTCAAGAATTTCTTTAAAAGTAAGCCTGATAGTGACAGATTTCATCAGTTTCCCTTAATCTGAAAATGCCTTTATTTCCCCTTTTTCCTGAAGGATAATTTTGCTGGATATCAAATTTGTGGTTAACAGTACTTTAAAAAAATTTTTTTTTAAAAAAGTGGTTCCATTTCTTTCTGTCCTCCACAAATTCAGATGAAAAATATGCTGTCATTCAAATTTGTGTTCCTCTAATTATCAGAGTCTAATAGGTAATACATTATTTCTCTCTCATTGCTTTAGAGATTTTTTTCTTTTGTCTTTGGTTTTCATAATTTTCCTTTAACCAACTTTCAGAGTCCTCCTTTGGTGTCTCATATTATTTGCAAGGTTATGTTAATGCTTAGCAGGCAGAACAGGGACAAAATGACCTCTGCCATTTTGCCTGGATCAAAAGTTACACATTTTAAACACTATGAGTTTGCAATATTTACTATAACTATTATGTTACTTATGAGGTTTGTCCGACCAGCTAAAAAGCTAGCATCTTAGCACATATATTACTAATGGCTGTGTTCTGCAGAGTGGGGCATAGAACAAGCAAGCATTGTTGGGGAAAGATCAGGAGTGACTATGTTAAGAAGGCATCAAAGTGGTTCAGTCTAGTTGCCCGCCCCTTTCTAAATGAGGGACCGTCCTCCAGAGCAGGTGCTGGGCAGCATGAAACCACCTGTTTTCTGGGTCCTCTGGGGGTGATAGCAGAGCATGGAATCTGGAAATATGCAAATGCATGTGGGACACACATTTTTAGGCCAATTTGTGGACTGATATGAAGACCTTTAACTAAAGATACAAATTTAACTGATTTCTTGGTACTATCTAAAGAAAGTAGAAGCAAAAATATTCTTACCTGTTCTGAGGGCATTTCACCAAATATTTTCTCACTGTGAAAGGAAAAAGAAATAAAAGATGGTGAATAAATGCTACTTTAGACATATATACTCCAGGAATTAGGAGATGTATGTGCCCAGATGTTGGCTCCAGCCACCTCTCAGGGCTTTCACACTTCTCTTTGGATGAGAACAGTGAAGCCAGAGCATGAACACCAGTGACTTGATACTGTTCCACACCTGGATCAAGCCAGAATGAGCCACACACTCCAGAATTCCTGATTACACAGCCCAAAACATTCAATACTTTTGCTAGGTTGAGTTGGGTTCTAACCTGAAGGTTCCAGGAGTAACAGCACCACCCAATTTCTAAGCTCTGCCTTAACCCTTTGAGTGCCAACCAATATCCTAGAAACTATGCTAAAATTGCCAAGGCATTTTTGCTGATTTTAGAGCAGTTTAGGGAAAAATTATGAATAGCAAGTAAGTGAAATTACATATTCAAAAACTTATGGAAACCTTTACTACATTGACATATTTAGCAATATCATTATCACTAATAAAAGCAGACTTAGAACTTGACGCCATTTCGAAGCTTTGATGGCGCTCCCGGCACTTTTGGCAAAAGACAGGAGGCGGGCGGTCGCACTCCCCAGCACTCTAGGGGTTAATGATGAAAAGGCCTCCTGGGGCCACCTGTTTCCATTTAGACTCTCCTCTCCATAAAGCAGGATGCTGTTCTCTGATCAGTGCTCTTCCAGGACTAACAGGATACCCTTGGAAAGACAGTCTTAGAGCAAGATATCCTCCGCGTAGGTCTCCTTGAGAAAAACAAGATTCTGGTTGTAGAGGAAAAATAAGAATACCTAGGCAGTTATACTAACAAGCGTCCAATCCAAGCTCCCAGTTGGGTTCACATCAAATAGAAGTAAAGCTGAGGCAGCCACAGGGCCCTGGGCTGTGTGGTAGCATCCATGGCCCCAGTGATCATGCCTGCCTGTATCTACCCACACTCATGTGTAACACCCTCTCACTTTGACTCTGGGCTTGGCCACAGGCATGCTGTGGCCAATGAAACAGTAGCCAAGCAGAGACCTAAAAGACCCCTGTGCTCCAAGGTTTGTGCATGCATGCTCACTGGGTCTCCTCGTTCCTCCCCCTCCTCCCCTTCCTCTTCCTCCTCCTCCTCCTCCTCCTCTCCCTGGAAACCTTATTGATCTTCCAGGCCAGAATCTCATAGTGATGTTTGCCTAACTCCAAACCCACACACGCCGCCTCCTCCTCCTCCTTGTAGTCCTTTCTCCCTCCCTCATCCATCCTTCTAAGGGATTTCTGCTTCCCCATGAAGAAGCCTAGCTAGCCTACTAGAAGATGATACCACATGGAACAGATGCCAGTCATCTCAGCTGAGGCCCCAAAGCAGGCCCAGCTGATGGGCCACTGGACTGCAGCTGCTGATACCTGGGTGCTCAGCTGAGCCCCAGCCCAAACAAGTGTCACAGTTGGGTTCACCTCAAATAGAAGTAAAGCTGAAGCCCACATAATTCGCACCTCAGAATGAGACCATATTTGAAGGGAGGGCCTTTAAAAT
The DNA here is from genome assembly GCF_000327345.1 of Myotis davidii. Taxonomy (NCBI): domain Eukaryota; kingdom Metazoa; phylum Chordata; class Mammalia; order Chiroptera; family Vespertilionidae; genus Myotis; species Myotis davidii. The sequence goes on from NW_006285939.1 coordinate 1,595,047, forward strand.
GCTGACCTGCAGTATTGTGAGCAAACAAAAGGCTGTTTAAGCTGCACATCTGGAGTATCTGTCAAGCAGGTGACCAATTCAGGTTCCAGACCAAGAGGATGGGACCAGCTTTAGAGGGGCTCTTTTAGGCTTCTCTGGCCCAGCCCCCTGTTGTATCTAAACTCTCTCTGCATTCCAGTTACTGTATTCCAACCCAGTACTATGTACTGGATAGCTTATAGATACCGAAGTAGTAAAGTCATAGTTAGCATTTAAGGAACACAACATAGACTCCTGGCACTACTCCAAGCTTATTATATGGATCAGTGGCTTGTATACCCTGGGGTTTGCATGCCCTAGGCTGCCGGGGTCCAACACCAGCAGGTCCAGGGGTCCCCAAAGGTGGGGACAGAGTCGGTGAAGAAGGAATGACACAGAGACAGCGTTCAGTTGATCAGCAGTCTTGCCAGGATCTCTAGCCACAATCTCCAGCCAAGTTCTGTGTCCATGTTCTCTTGCTAGGTCCTCCAGCCAGGTTCGGTCGCCAGGTTCTGTAGCCGGGTTCTTCAGGCAGGCTCTGTCTAGGTTCTCCAACCAAGTTCTGTAGCCAGGTTCTGTCCAGGATCTTTTGCCATGTTCTCTCCAGCGAAGTTCTTCTGTCTCTAGGTTCTGTCTCTAGGATCTTCATCTAAGTTCTGTGTCCTGTTGTCTTGTTACATCTGTATTTATACCAGTTGATTCCAATCCTATCAATCTCTATTCCAAAGGTTAGGGCGTTTCTTATCTCCATTCCAGGGAGTAAAGATTATGTAGCTTAAGCATGATTGTGCATAGTTAAAGTGATTAATTACCCGCCAGGCACTTAGTTATGAGGTTTTATTCCCTCCCTAACTTCAGGGGAAAATCCCTACCTGGGGAAACAACCTTTCTCGGAGAGGTGACCTTGGTTAAAACACAGCGCCAAGAAGGTGGGCAAACATATTAAGAACAGTATGCCATATATGCCAGGTCCCTTGAAACAGCAAGGATGGACTGGCTCCCAGCAAATTCCCCCTTTTTTATTTTTTAAAAGCAGGCATTAAAAAGAAAAACCCCCGCCAAAACCGGGTTGGCTCAGTGGATAGAGCGTCGGCCTGCGGACTGAAAGGTCCTGGGTTCGATTCCGGTCAAGGGCGTGTACCTGGGTTGCGGGCACATCCCCGGTGGGAGATGTGCAGGAGGCAGCTGATCGATGTCTCTCTCTCATCGATGTTTCTAGCTCTCTATCGCTCTCCCTTCCTCTCTGTACAAAATCCATAAAATATATTTAAAAAAAAAAAGAAAGAAAAAACCCCAAATGCTCTCTTGTATCCATTTTAAGAGTAGGATTGGTGCTTTCTGCTATCACCTGAGTCCTGAACTATCACCCCAGGGAGAGCTTGCCAATCCCGCACTTTCCTGGGGTGGAAAGGCTGCAGCGGGGGTAAGGATAAGGCTCCTTGGGCCTACCTTCTCCCATGCCTCTACATTTCACTTTCTGGCACCTTTCTTTCCTCAGAAAAGCATGGACATATTTCTTGTATAAAACATTCCATCTGACTGGGAGTAACCTTACCTCCTCTGCTAGCAAGCATATGTGTTAAAAGATCAATACTGAGTCTTTTTTCTTTAGACTCAGTATGGCACATCTTCTCAATCTAAAAATCAGCACTAGGCATCTTAGGAAGGGCGGTTTTAGGGAAATCTATTTCTAGATTCTCACCTTCCATGATATTGTTTCCTAGAATTCTTCCTCCTGAAATATACCTGAGACAGACTGTATTCATTTCCTCCCTCCAGTCACATCACCCTTTCTATTTCAGAAAATCTAGGCCCACCCTCACCCTCCCTGACTTGTACTATGAAGGTCTGTCCTGGGGCAAAGACAAGTGGGCACCAAACAAGAGATGGTTTGAAATACTGGTGCCAGTGTTGAGAAGGTGAATGACGAATGACGGGGCTGCTAAACCTTTCCCGGGGGGAGGTTTCCAATCTTTGCTTTCAACAAGGACTGAATGATGACCTAAGCCAGTTGTCAGCGGGTGGAGTATCAAAAGTCATTTCCGATGATAAATTACTACATGACTTTGACTTATAACTGGGAAGTAGTTTAGAGTATTGAGTGGCATCAGAAAACTTGGTCCATCCCAGCCTCTGTTCATATTGAGCGAGGCATTTCAGAGCTTACAGCTATTAAAAAGAGGAATAAAATTGATGCTAAAGTCTATCACTAACCAAATTTATACAAGGGCATATGAAGTAAAGTAAAAATCCATTTCAATAAAATCCATTTCTAATAAAATTTTACTTCTTATGATTATTAATTATTTATCTAAATTTTGTATTTATGTGGTTTTGATTAATTTTACAGTCATTTTCCAAATATTACTCATTGTGCAATATTGATAACTTAATCCAGAAAAAAATTAAAACCTAGAGACTTATGGAATAAGGAAATAAAAAATTTAATTTAAATTTTTATACATATTCTTTTACAGAAGTATAATATGGAAATCAATAAAGGATTTTCAAAACAAAAATGGACTAAAAAGCAGGATAAAGTTTTGTTAGGTAAGTGAGTGAAAATAAAAGCTCGGGTGGGGGGGGACTCATAAAACTCCTGAAAGCTAAAACTTATTTATGGAGCCTTTTTAAATCAACAGAGGTAGTTACTAAATTCATGACATGTAGATGTAAAAGAGAGATTTAACCATTTCATTTTAAGGTGTCAATATTTGTGATGCTGTGGAAATTACAACCTTTGCAACAATTTATATTTATGATGAAAAAGTTTTATTTGTCAACAAAACACATTCAAGGGTGCAGGGTTGAAATGATTTGGGAATGATGTGAGCAAGTGTTTGAGACCACACTTGGTACCCTCATCTTCACAGTAACTTTGTCATTACATCTGTGTTGCAGCAGGACTGAGGCACAGAGGTTAACAACCTTGCCCAAGGTCGCACACCTACGCTTGCATAACTCGTACCTTAGAACTATATTTGAAGGTAGAGCCTTTAAAGTTAAATCACATTTTAAAGTTAAATGAGGTCATGAGGACGGCCCCTAATCCACCAAAGCCAGTGTCCTTATAAGAAGACGGGAGGAAGGAAAGGTGCGCAGAGGCCAGACCACAGGAAGAAGGCAGGCGGCCCCCCGAAGCTTTGCACTGGCAGCCTGAGCACCAGCACCCGGGAGGGCAGAGCTGAGGAGTCCAGAGCTCTCTCGCTGTTCTCAGAGAGTCTGAGCAGCTGGTGGCAGGGCTCCTGCAGGTGAAGAAACTGAGTCACAGGATAGACGCTGCCACTGGCCACAGCTGGAGAGGGCGGGGCCAGGGCTGGGCCCTAGGGAACGCAGCGCACTGGCTGGCCTGTGTCTCGGGGGGTCCACTCCAGCTGCAGCCAGCGAAGTGAGCAGCTGGAGCCCAGGAAGCCAGGGAGCAGGGGCAGCAGAGGCCTCCATGAGCCCGCACCTCCCCGGCACTTGCTTATGAGGCTTCAAGCAGGTGAATGGGGGGCCTGTGTCCCTTTAATGAAAAAACTGCCCCAGGGGCCAAATGCGATCCCCAACTCACAGGTGGGACTTCAGGCATCTGAGATCTATACCTCACCCACCTCGCCCCTAAGTGAGCAAAGCATACTCGGTGCTGGTTGCACCCCTGGGGTAACACCCTAGCTTGGGCTCCCCCAGAAGCAGAGCCTGTAGACAGGTTCCAGTGCAGTCTCTGTGGGAGGTGGTCCTGGGAAACCCCTGGGGAGGGGGTGAGGCCAGGCAGACATGCCTTAGGGGAGAGCCCAGAGCAGCGCTCACCGTGGCCCCGAGCACTGGACTCAGCAAGGCCTCCACTCCGCACAGACACGGAGGGGCCAGGTGCAGCCCATTAAATGCGACCTGCAGACTTGAGGACTCCAAAAGGAAGGGCTTTGTTCTCACCTCCCAGACCGGACACGGCTGTGAGCACCCCGCCTGGGCCGCCCTCTCTCTGCTGTGGCCACACTGCTCCCAGCCCCGCCTCATGGCCACACCTCCCAAGTGACATGTCCAGGCTTGAGGCTTTCTCCTCCCCACCTGGGCCTGGCCCTGTCCCCACCACCCTCAGTGGATGATTTGGGGTGACGGCAGTTGTGCCCACCCCATCCTATCGGACCTTGTAGCAGTGTTGGGGCCTCCCATGGCGGCTGACCTTCCCATACCATTTCCTCCAACCTGCTGCATCCTCTGCAGACCCCCGGGCCCTGCAGTGACCCCGAGATGAGACTGTGGATGACCCTGCACTCGTGGGAGCACCTGGCAGCCCAGCACAGGCCTGGCGTTTGCATTCCCAGCATCCTCAGTGTCAGCATAGGCAGGAGTCCTGCAGCCCCTCCCTTGGCCCAGCAGTGGCTCCTCCCATGCCCAGTCCCTTCCGGAGGCAGCCTGTCTCCGGAATGCCTCAGCCAGCACAGTGGCCAGGCCTATCGGCCAGCTCTCTGAGTCCCCACGTGGAAAGATGAGGAGGAGTAAGCTTTTTGCCTCTGGTTCACAGTACGAGGAGCCTGTCGGACCGGGGCCCCACAGTGAGGAGCACCCACGCATCGGGGTGTCTCTCTGGAGTTGTGAGCCCCAGGGGGCGGCCAAGCCCGGGAAATGGGACTGGTCCACACGAGACAAGCTGACGTGTGAGGGCACACTGACTCAGCCTGGTCACTCGGAACCTTCCTATGTTCACTCATTGAAATGGCATTATGGACTCATCACGTTAAATAAAATAAACTGAAGTTACTTCCACCTGTTCCTTTATACCCTTTTAAATGTGGCTGCTAAAAATGTCCCGTTACATACAGGGCTCACTGGGGATGCGTGGTTGGCCCTAGTGGTAGGGGTGGTGGACCCCGCAGTCCTCACGACCACGGTGGGCGAGGCGACCTGGCGTGAACAGCCCAGGAAGGAGTCGCTCCCTCAAGCTGCCACATGCGGGACCGGCCACCTCACAGGCAATGTGTCCCCGACAGCTCTGTGAGGTGAGGGGGACTCTCCTCCCCTCTGACGGTGGTGACACGCGGCGGGAAGTGGGGCTTTGTGGGGGAGTCCAGGCTGAGGCCCCACGCTGTCCTTCCTCGGATCCTGGAGGCTACGAGCCCCCACGGGGAGGGACGGCAGCAGCGCCAGCCCTGGGGCCAGCAAGCCCTCTCGGAAGCCCTGGGGAGGACTCGTGCTCGGGTGGCTCGGTGTCCCCACACCAGGCTGCTGAGCCCACCGTCCTCCCAGGCCCAGGGGTCGGCCTGCTCCGCCTTGTCCACAGCCACCCCTTCCGCCTGGCAGTGGGACACAGCTCCGGCCCCTTTTCTGTAGCCGAAAGGGCCACGGGCCCTTAGATCCCATGGCCACAAGGAGCAGCTGGGAGCAGGTGGGCAGGTGCCCAGCAGGCACAAGCGACAGTCCCCGTGAGCAGGGACCTTGGGGACAAAGGGCTGAGGCTGCTCCCTGCGGTTCTGGTGGGGCTCCAACCTGTCATCCTAAAAGCTCAGGTGAAGGTGGGCAGATTGCGGGGCCAGCCCAAAGCAGTGGGTCAGACACATTTCCCAAGAAGCACAGGCCTTGGAAACCAGCGTGTGTGAGGGACGACGGGGCCACCAGGCTGTGTTCTCCACGGTGACACGGAGTGCCAGGCCCCGGCACTAACTAGAGCAGGGACGGGAGTCACAGCATCGGGGGAGGAGAGAGCATCTTAGTGCTTGGCCAGTACCAAAGGGGACCACTAGCCCAGCTCACAGGGAACAGTGAGCACCCCCGGAAAAGAAGGCAAGCAAGGCCGGGCCCAGGGCAGAGCGGCAGGGAGGACTAGGAGAAGGGAGCTGGTCCCCTTGGATGTGGTTTCCAGGATGGCTTTGCTTACCTCAGGGTCCCAGGGCCATGGCAGCAGGGGAGGGGACAGCGACTCAGATGTCCTTTTGCAGACAGACACTGCTGAGGGAGGGGGAGCACGTGAGCAGCCTGACAAGCTGGAAGCTCTGTGGCTGACGTCCTGGTGGCAGCATGCAGAAGGCCCGCACCCGGCCCGTGCACGGAAAACCTGACACCATCGCTACAGCAGGGGACTGGGCCTCCACACGCCAAGCACTGCTCTAAGTGCTCCTGGGTATTAATAGTTTTAACCAAGATGATGCACATTTGTCACGATGCATTACATGTAAGGTGCTACATTTGAGTTATAATGGTGCTGTTGGTTTTTATGTGGACACGTGGTTTGGCCCACGAATGCATGACTGCCTCATGAGAGCCAGGACCGCCCGCTGCTAACCATAAAGGCAGCAGCCTGAGGGTGCGGCCCCACCTAAGGGAGGGGCCCTGCCCCTGCCTCACTCTGGGAACTGCTGGATCTGCTGCTTTGGAATGGGAGCCACGCCCTCCCCTCTCCTTCCCATCAGGGCCTGGGCACAATCGGTGCAGTGCTCCCGGAGCCAGCTGCTGCCTGGTGGAGGCCCGAGCACCTCCAGTCTCAGAGCCCAGCCCCTGGAGTGCAGCCCTAACTCACCCCCAAGCTAGGGGCTCCCCTTGGTCCCCCTGGGTCTGTCCAGTTTTCCTTGTGTGGTGGTTTAAGATGACCACAACTTCTTTGCCACTCTTCCCACGAAGAAGTGGACTCACCTCCCTTCCCAAGTCTGGGATGCCCTCACGACTTGCTTTGCCCAACAGAATGTGGCAGAGTGACCACTGTGCAGTGTCCAGTTTAGGCACACACTTGAAGCCCAGAGTCACCAATAGGGTGGTCTGGGCACCCACCCTGCTGGTGAGACAAGAGGGGGAGGGAGAGGGAGAGAGACAGAACAGAGAGAGAGAGGTGGAGGGTGGGAGGGGCAATGGCATGGGCCCTGCTGCCCCAGCCGTGTCCGAGGTGGGACCCAGGACTGACAGTGGCACCCTCCTGGACCTCCAGCCCCAGTCAACTCCAGATGACAGAGGCCACGTGGGAACCCCAGGTGGCTCCCAGCAGAACCGCCTCGCTGAGCCCAGCCTGACTGCAGAACCCTGAGGAAGTAAATGTTGAAAGCCACCGTGTTCGGGACAGTGTGTACTCGGCAGGGATGCCCGGGATTAGCACTGCATGTGCTCAGGGAAGAGCACACTCGGTGACAAGCCCATCACCATCCACATGGTCTGTCTACATCTTCAGAACCAATGAAAACAAGGTCGTACTTATCAGGTCCCCTCCATCCATGCAGATCATTTTTGTTTTTAAATTTCATAAAGAAAACAGGTTTCAAAGGGTGTCTTGTGATCCTCAGTGGAGGCCCTGGGCTCCTTGCTGCAAATCTACCCACCAACCTGCTGCTGAAACGCCATGGATTCTGAGCCAGGGCTGCCTCCTTGGGCAGCCTGAGGTGACCGTGCCCTCCGAAGCCACCTGCAGTGGCGACGGGCCCCCCAGGGGTAGCTTCTGTGGAGGTTCGGAGCTGGGAGGGGTCGGTTTGGGGCTCTGTGCAATGTCTGAACAATTCACTGCGCCCTGCATGCCCGCTTCTCCAATGTGGAAGGGACCTAATCAGACGACTTACATGGCAAAGGACGAGAGCAGACCTTCATGGGGCCTGCCCCAGGGCTCCTGGAGGACTAGTGTCCTCCAGCTCAAGGGACAGAGCCTGAGACCTGGGCAAAGACTGCTCCACGCCCAAGGGAGCGGTCCCACCCCTGTGGGCCACTGCAGCTCTGCGGACGTGACTGTCACCTGACCGAGGGCAGTGCCCGGCAACCAGGTGGCAGACAGCAGGCCTGCTGGACTCGCAGCAACATACCACAGTCCACGGGACTCTGGTGGCTCCCCCGGCGTCCACGCAGAGAAAACAGCTGGTCATCAGAGCCTGGGACCTGAATCCATTCACATATAAACATGGGAATGTGTGTGCCTCATTTAAATATGGTGAATGTTTAAGGAATGCATTTTATTTAAAACTTTAGGAACACTTGGGATTTTAGAGATCTCATCATTATGAGCAGTGCCACTCTCAGACTTTAAGACACACCTGTCAGTCCACACTGGTCCTGTCACATGCATATTGAGTCTTAGTATATATATACTGTGTGTATGTATGTATGTATGTGTACGTATATATATATCCTACGTTCAAAGGCTGTTAGATCGCATTGTTTACCCATATCTTCAGAAAAAAATCACTTCTACTGTGGTGGTAAACAACCTGCTTCCCTATTTATAATGGTCTGGCCCTCTAGCAACTTCAGTGCGAAATTATAGCTAATTTGCCTACAAACATCAGGTGGTCATAATAATCTGGCCACTCAGTGTATATAATTATTTAGCCTTTATTTCAAATACAAATATATATATATATATATGTAAATACAATGCATGTAGCTATAATGTAATATAAATGTAATGCACAGCCATGTGTTACTTAACAACAGGGCTGTATTCTAAGAAATGTGTCATTAGGCAATTTCATTCTTGTGTGAACATCATAGAGTGACTTAGCAAACCTAGATGGCCCAGCCTACTCCACACCCAGCCTGTAGCCTATGGCTCCGGGGCTACAAACCTGGACAGCATGTCACTGTACTGAATACCGTAGGCAACTGTAACACAGCAGTGAATGCTTCTGTACTAAGCCTGGAGGAAGCACAGGAGAATATGGTATACAAGGTAAAGTGGGACACCGTGTAGGGCACTCACCGTGAATGGAGCTGGCAGGCCTGGGCGCTGCTCTGCGTGAGTCAGCGAGTGAGGGTGGGTGCCGAGGCCAGGTCATGACTGCCCACTGCTGGAGACTTCCCACACCCTGTACCCTCAGGCTACACTGCCTTTATACAGCACCACAAGCACAATCAGAAGACGCGTTAAACATGAGACGGACGAGGCTGCTGCCGGCATGATACCACACCGTTTCACAGCAGACTTGGTAAGCTGGCGTGCACTCTAAAATGACAGTGATAGGTGGGGTATGGTGAATGCGTAAACCACTAACACAGTCACGTACTGTCATTACCGAGTGTATGCACTGCATATGTGCTGTACTTCCAGGGGACTGGAGCACAGTGGGTTTGCTACACCAGCATCACCACAGACACATGGGTAAAGTGTTGCTACAACATCACAACTATGATGTCACTAGGTGAAAAGAAGTTTTCAGCTCCATTATAATCTTATGGGACCAATATCATATATGTGGTCTGTCGTTGACCAAAACATCATGATGTAGCACATAACTGTAAAGACAATCAACATACATATATCATGTATGTATACCACATGTAAACATAATATATGTAACTATGTATATGCATATGTAAAATGATTTCATAAAGAAATATTGCCTTCTCTAAAATACAAACATTCAAAGGAAGAGGTGCAATACTAAAGTCTGTTTTATTGTGCTATAAATTATGTTTGCTTTATTTCTCCTTTATATGATAGTTAGAGCATCAAATTGGTTTTTGTGGCTACGGGTAGCATATCTTCTCTATGAATTTCACTTCAAAATAGTAATGGGGACCAGGACACCGACAAGGAAGGGAACACACAGGCTGGGTGAGGGGAGAGGGTGGTCTTTCTAATCCCGCCGGCCAGCCCAGCACCGGGCACTGAACTTAAATTATGAACCTACAACACAGTCTAAGGAAGGTGGTGCTGACCCCATCTCATGCAGGACGAGGAAACTGCAGTTAGATGCCTAAGGAAGGTTTCTGAAACTGCTTTACATGGCAGAGCCCACATCAAACCCAGGCTCATCCATGCGCAGCCCCTCGGGGACAGTGATGGAGGGAAGGGCCTTAACCAGGACGGAGGGCATGTGAGGAAAAGGAGGACTTAAAGGCTGTCACCAGTGGTCACAGCTGGTTTTAGCAGAGTGCAAGGGGGACCCAGCGCCCTCACTCGGCTCTCCAGTCGCGGGGAAATAATTCCTGACTCCTGACGCCTTTTTCAACGAAGGTGGTGCCTAGCCCAGCGCCCTCCCGGCGTCCGGTTTGCGTGTGCTCCCGTCCAGACATGGAGGCCTCTTACCTCTGGGTTTCCTCTTGCTGAGCACAGACTGCCAGGCGATGGCGAGGGTGAAGAGCAGCACGCTGAGGATGCCCAGGCAGCACAGGAGCACGGCGCACACGTAGAGATCTGCAAGGAGCCACAGCGTTACCGCGGGGACACGCGCGGCAGGGGGACGTGCGACACACAGGCCTCACGCACTTCACACCAATCAAGTCCAAATGAACCACAAACCCAAACGTAAAATAGAAGCTAGAAAACTTTTAGAAAAAAAGACAGGAGAAAAGTCTTTGGGGTCTAGGAGTAAGCAAATAATGTTTAGGCTTGACACCAAAAGGGCCATCCATAAAAGGAAAAGTTAACACATTTGATGTAAGCAAATTAACACTTTTGCTCTATAAACATCCATATGAATAGGATGAAAAGATGAGCCACAGACTGGGAGAAACTGCTTACAAACCACAAACTGAGCAAAGGACTAACTAGTATCTAGACCAGTGATGGTGAACCTATGACACGCGTGTAAGAGGTGACACGCGAACTCATTTTTTTGGTTGATTTGTCTTTGTTAAATGGCATTTAAATATATAAAATAAATATCAAAAATATAAATCTTTGTTTTACTATGGTTGCAAATATAAAAAAAATTTCTATATGTGACACGGCACCAGAGTTAAGTTAGGGCTTTTCAAAATGCTGACACGCCGAGCTCAAAAGGTTCGCCATCACGGGTCTAGACTATAAAGAACTCTCAAAACTCAACAGTAAAACATAACAACCCTCTTCGAAAATGGGCAGAAACGTACAGAGACAATTAACCAAAAAGAATATACAGGCGGCAAACAAGCAGATAAAAATAAAATAAGATGTGTAACTTCCATAGCCATTAGGTCCAGCGGTTCTCAACCTGTGGGTCGCGACCCCTTTGGCGGTCGAACGACCCTTTCACAGGGGTCGCCTAAATACATCCTGCATATCAGATATTTACATTATGATTCATAACAGTAGCAACATTACAGTTATGAAGTAGCAACGAAAATAACTTTATGGCTGGGGGTCACCACGAGATGAGGAGCTGTATGAAAGGGTCACGGCATTAGGAAGGTTGAGAGCCACTGCATTAGGAAAATGCGCAGGTTCAGCACAAGGAGCCACACCTAGCACCGCCGCTGAAATACAAGGAGGGCAACACCAATGCTGGCCAGGACAGGCCCGGGCCGCGACACTCGGCGGGTGAGAATGGGAAGTGGCACAGCGCAGTCTCTTACAAGGCCCAGCATTCCCCCCGCAGTCACAGGGAAACAGAGACCGCAGTTCACCCAGAAACATGCACGTTTGTCCACAGCAGCTCTGCAGACCACAGCCACAGCTGTGGACAGCACGGACACCCTGCGGGGCAGGGGGGACAGGTGAGCGCCCGGTGTGGACACGCCTGGCAGCAAGAGGAGCAGACCACTGAACGCGCTAACCTGGAGGAGCCTCCAGCACTCCTCGCTGGGTGAAAATATCCCAGAAGGTTACGGACCGTGAGAGTTTACTTTGCATAATGTGTACTTTGCCTACCATTCTGCAATGACAGCACCACAGAAACAGAGATCAGGGGAGTGGGTGCAGAGGCTCCGGAGGGAGCCCGAGGACAATGGGCTTGGCTATACGGGACCCTGGTAGTGACGGGAATGTTCGCATCTGGGCTGCATCCACGTCAGCGTCTTGGCTGCGATACTGCACTCGAGTTTTTCAAGATGTCGCCATGGGGAGAAATCAGGCAAAGAGTACAAACCAATACAAAGCATCTATCCCTGTATTATTTCTTAGAAATACAGGCTAATCTACAATTTTCTCAAAAATAAAGGTTAAGTTGAAAGAGTTAAACCATGGTCATATATGCCTTAGCCAGTTTGGGCTACTATAACAAGACACGCTGGTGGCCTAAACAACAAACACTTATTTCTAGAAGATCAAGGTGCTGGCGGGTCTGGGGTCTGGGAAGAGCCCTCCTCCTGGTTAGAAGCACCCTCTCTTGGTGTCCTCAACGGGGGAACGAGCAGCAGGCAGGCTCTCAGGGGCCGCCTCTTACTCTATCCCCACGGCCTCACCACCACAAGGCTCTACCCCCTAACACCATCCCTTTAGGGGATGGGATTTCTACATGAAAATGCATCCATTTCTTAGAGTCAATGACCAACTTTATCACCAGTCTGACGGATAAAATGCTCAGAAAGGGAAAAGGAAGCCAAAAGCTTTATTTTAATCTTCTTTGTAGCAAAATGCTGCAGATGGCTGACTTGGGAAATGTTTAAACTTAGCACCAATGTTTCTCTGCTGACATAAATCTCTCTAGCAGGACAGGCACCATGGGCAAGGTCAGCACGCTCCGGGGCATAACAAGGAGCATGCAGAGTGCGCTCCCGAGAGAGGCTGCACAGCACCCGCACCAGGAGGACCATGTGCCCAGGACAAGCCAGGCAGTGGGGGTGCCGGGCCCAGCTGGGCGAGAGCGACTTCCCAGAGGACTGCAACTCTGCTCTGAGTCATCTTTAAAATAACACAAAAAATGCAAAAATATGTGGAGAAAATAAATATATATATATAGAGAGAGAGAAACGAAGTATTCCGTCTCCATCACCCCAAGAGAAGACTGCTAGCATGTGGGTACTTTATTTGTATGTGCATATTAGGCAACTAATTGGTGTTTCTATCTCACATCCATGTTTCTCTCTCCCTCCCTCCCCCTTCCCTTCTCTCTAAAATCAATAAAAACATATTTTTAGCCCTAACCGGTTTGGATCAGTGGATAGAGCGTCAGCCTGTTAAAGAAACATTGATTGGTTGCCTCTAGTATGCCCAGGAGCCAGGGGCGCAGGTCCCAGGGTTGATTCTGGTCAAGGGCATGTACCTGGGTTTCGGGCACATCCCCAATAGGAGGTGTGCAGGAGGCAGCTGATCGATGTTTCCTTCTCATCGATGTTTCTAACTCTCTATCCCTCTCCCTTCCTCTCTGTAAAAAATCAATAAAATATGTTTTTTTAAAAAAAACATATTTTAAAAAAATGATTCTGAACTGCTTTTAAAAATGTGATAAAAGTTTCTCATACATGATTTGATTGAATCTTATTATTGGCTACTAAAAGTGTTTCTGACAGTACATTAAAGTAAATGATTCTATGATGGACATTTATAAGCTTAAATTGTAACACATCTCTCTCTCTCACATTATGTTCTTCAGATTAAGTTCCTAGAAGAAAAATTGCTAGTCGACAGAAATCCGCCTTTGGAAAGCCCTTGGGACCAGGAGAAGGAGTCAGGTCAGGGCTTGCATGGAAAAGGTAAGCGTGCTGGGCCGGCCTAGGGGACAGGTGGGGCTCATGGTCAATGCAACAGATGGAGGGAGAACGAGACGGACTCCGGCTCCCGGCTTCCTCTCGGCTCTCCCTGGCAGCCGGCCCCAGGGAAGCCCAGTGCCGGTCGGCCAGGAGCCAGGGGCGCCCGCAGGAGCAGGCTCAGTGGCTTTTCTAGGGTGAGTGGGTCCTGCTCCTGGGAGCTAGCCTGGGCACCACCATGGAAACGCAGCAGGCCAAGGTGGCGGGTGAAGGGAGCACCGCGGACACTGCAGGGAGCAGGGGCAGAAGGCACAGGCAGCGTCTCCCAGAGGGAGTGTGTGTGTGTGGGGGGGGGGGGGGGGGGGAGGCATGTAAGCGGGGAGTCAGCCACAGGGCAGAAGGCTGGGTGAGAGCTCCAGAGGCCACGGACTCCTGCAGAGCACTAGGTGCAGGAAAACGCCCGCTGGCTTCCCCACCAGGAAGCCACTGGGACCATCCAGTCCCGGTCCTGGGGAAGCTATGCAGGGGGATGGGGGTGCAGAGCAGGTTACAGGGGTCAGGAGTTCAGGGGTATGTGAGGAGTTTGAGGCAGAACAGAGAAAACTCCCTCCTATGACCAAAATTAAAGCAGCTCCGATGGGTGGCTCTGTGGTTAATATGGTGGATCATCCGGAGTGGCCCATGAGGAGGGAGGCGTGGCCTCCATTTAAAATAATGAGGCCCCGAGGGACAGAGCAGAGGTCCCGGGCAGGAAGCTGGACAGGATGTGGCTGGCCAGAGTGTGGGGTCATGTCACAGTCCTGGCTGGTTTTTGGTTGTTCATTCTCACCCGGGGATTTAGAGAAGGAAGAAGGGAGGGAGGG
>NW_006285939.1:1609316-1618384 GCF_000327345.1 Myotis davidii
AGAAAGACATCGATGGGAGAGAGAAACATTGATTGGTTGCCTCTAGTATGCCCAACTGAGCCACACTGACCAGGATACAGTCCTGGATTTTACACCATGGAGCAGACTCACTGGGAACAGGCTGCAGAGCCGAGTCTGGGACAAAGGGATGGGGAACAGTGTGGGCACAGTGCCAGGCAGACAGATGTGGGCCAGGTGGACACATCTGCCTCATAGGGATTCTGGAGAGGTGGCCCCTGGACCAGAAAGCAAGGAAAATGTGGTCTCAGTGTCATTCTCAGATGGAGAGAAGCTGTCCTACTGTGTGCTGCTGGAGCAGGCACCCCCATGCACAGCCCACCTCTACATCTGAACTCTGCCCTTGGTTCTGGGACTGCAGAAACCACGGAAGGACAAGGCCACGGTGAGACACTACCACAGTGTCCCCAGAGCATACTGTAGACATCAGTGGCCACTCTGCCCTGGCAGGAGGCGAGGGGCTCCAAGAGGCCCATGTTAGGGTTTCAGATCACAGCCTCCTCAACATGGCACAATGGGGACTCTCCACAGGCAGCTACCGATACAGATCATAAAACATCAGGCCAGTCTGGAAGGCTCCGCTACCCGCCGAGCACACAGGCCCTCCGGCCAGCAGGCACCAGCAGCCGGTGAGGCCCCACCGGCTCCAGTGACCGCCTGCGTGCTAGTGTGCCCTTGACGCTGTCTGCACCTTAAAACGTGTGGCCTCGCAGAAGGAGAGAAGCCAAAACAGTGAGCTTCCCCAGGTTGGGCAGCAGCCATCACCCCAAAGTTCTGTTTTCCTCTGTTCCAACCTTTCCTCCTGCTGCATAAAGACTATGCGAACCAAGACCCAGCCCTGACCCTGTGAGCCAGGGCCACAGCTGCCACGGGTCCCAGAGCAGCTGGGGCAAAGCTGAGACCGGGCAGGCAGGCGGCTCGTCCCAGGCAGCACGCTCAGGCTGGCCTCCGGGCCCCACTCCTTTAACCCTTACAGAAACACCTCCCTGGCTACAGGTGCTGCTCAGAGGTTTTAGAACAGCCCAGGCCAAACAATGCTTGTCCAGACTGAACCCCAGCCTTCAGCTCCAAACTGAGCAAAACGCCTGTGGTTTCACTACATCTGGGATTTGCTTTCAAGGTACCCCGTTTACCTGCACCTCAAATAATTCCAAAATCCTGTTGCATTCCCCGAATTCATCTGCACTTTGTCTTCTGCCATTGCACTTCCAGAGTCACCAGTGCTATTTTTAGGCTCAATTGCAAGCCACCATGCAGAACACAGCCCCGGCCCAGGCCTCCCTGAAGCAGATGGTGGGGACAGCAGGCTGGAGAGATGATCGCCCCGTGGGGAGGCTGAAATGGTGCACAGGGTTGCATGCTCGCTCCCGTCCTCCCAGAAACCCAGGCCACATAGGCCTGCAGAGTGGCCCCCAGAAGGCAGACAGCACCTGTTGCTGGGCAACCCGAGGCTGCCTGGGTATGCAGAGCTGCTTTGAAACCTGGTGAGCCCAGCACCCCTCAGCTCAGGCAAGGAACCCAACTCTCCCGAACCACTGAATCTGGGAAGTGGATGCCAGTCCTCTCCATTTCCAGAGCCAACGCCAAGGCCGGGGAGATGGCAGCTCCGTAGAGGGAGCTGTGCACTCTGCCACTGTTTGCCCAGCCTGTGAAATCTGAGCAACAGCATCTCGTGAGAGGCCTGACAATGCCTTTTTGTGCTGCGGGTGCACAGCCAGGCCCCGCCAAGCCCCGGAGGACGGATGACCACCGGCAGGCCCCACTGTAGCTCTCCCATCCAGGAACAGAAGGGCAAAGGCCTGGGATCAGGCGCCGGGGAATTGCAACTGTACCCCTGACCTCGCCAACGCTGCGCCTGGGTTAAAAAAGCAAAGCCCAGAGAAACGGATGCCGAAATCCCAGGGGAAGGGTGCCATGGAAACAGCTGATCTGTGCCGAGAAGAGAGGGCCTGCTGGGCTGCCTGCACTGCGTAGAGCTAAGCCGAGAGTGACCCTGACACTCTGTAGCCACACGTGAACTGCAAAGCGCTATTACCCACAGAGTGTCTCAGAGATGCTGATCGTGCTGCAAGGCGCTGGGGACTACACGCTACAGTCCTTCCAAGTACATCGTCCCCGTCCTGGAAATAGCGGGAGCCCTGACACACTGCACATTCTCTGATCTCTTCCTGAACATGTAATCAGGTTCTCAGGGGGGCATGGAGTCTGGGTTACTACTCCCAGACCCCCAGGAGACTGTGACCTGGTGGTAGAGCGGGCTCCCTCTGTCTCCACAGCCAGCGACCTGCCTTGGGGCCTCCCAGGCCTCCCACCCATCACCGTCCCGGCCAGAGAAGCTGGCGACAGTCGACCGCTTTTCCTGCTGCCTCACCTTCCGAGGAGTCCAGTCACTTTCACGTTTGCTAATGAACAGACATTCACTGAATGAAAGGCTAAGGGAGGAAATCGGAGACTATTTGGCTGGAGGTCATAAATAAAGAAAAAGGCAGCTACAAACAGGCAGAAGCAGAGCGGGGAAAACAAAGCATCACTGTTGGAGCGAAGCGCAACCAGAGAAACAGTATCTGTGACTTCGAAAGGCAACAATCACCCTAATGGCCTACCTGAGTGACACCTTACGGTTGGCAAGCAAGGTGCATAATTATGGTTGCACTTTCCCAAAAGGAAAAGTGCTTTTGAAAAAAGTCGTGATCGACTTTAGAGGGAGAAGGAGAGAGAGAAACCCCGGCCTGACCCCCTGCTTGTACATAGCTCCCACTGCTTCCCCCAGGGCAAGCTTTGCTCCCAGCACACCTGGTGAGTTACCTGAAGGGGTTGGTGAGGCCCCAGGGCACACTCTCCTGGGATCTTTGTGACAAGGTCACTCCCATCTATCCATGCCTGCCGCACATGAGTGACCCCTCACCATGTCCCAACCAGCTCTTAGCAGGACTCGGTTTAGTGCTGACCAGAGGCCCTGCCTGGGAGCTGACAAGCACAGTCCCTCATTGCTTATGGTCAAAGTCCTCAGCTCTGTGGTCATTGCTGTGGCTTTCCTGCCTTCGAGGCCCGGTTCCTAGCCTTGGCAGGCGTGGCATTAGGGGCAGAAAATTCTTTGCTGCAGGAAGCCGGCCTGGGCATTGTAGGTTGTTTGGCAGCATCCTTGGCCTCTACCCAAGAGATGCCAGTAGCACCAAAATGCTAGTTGTAGCACCAACACTATATGCACCTGTTGGCCAATGTCCCTGGGGAGGCCCAGCTGCCTCCTGCTCAGGTCCTGCCGCAAGGCTCCAGGTGGAGCTGCCTCAGAACCACCGAGTTCCTGGTTCTGTGAGCAAGGGCAGTGCCCGCCAAAGGGCATCCATAAGGGCTCCCGGAGACGCTGGTGTGGGCTGCGGGTCTGCGACCAGCTCGGGAGCCACTGCTCAAAGGCCTGGCTGTGCGGGAAGCAGCTGTGCTCTCAAGCCCTTCCCGCTCGTCAGAACCTCTGCAAATGGGGTGCAGGCATCAGTGCTTCCAACGACCCCTGCAACTTCAAATGGGTTGAAAAGCACTTGCTTCAGATTTCAAGCTGTTTCCAGATCCCAGGCTCCTATGAACCTGAGAAAGAACTAGTCGCAGTGGACGTTATTTGCCATTTTTGTTTTACCCGAAGGTCCTTCCCTAAAATCACGTGAGAGTAGGAATTCTGGAGCAAAACAAAGCCCCAAACGATGCAGCCTGGAGCTTCCACCTCCGCGTTTCCTAAACCCTCGGCACCACCAGAATTCCCATCCTACTCTTGAGTAAGTTTAGGGCAAGAAAACAATGTGATATTGTGACAAATCTAAGAAGTTAGGGTCCTCTCTTCCTGCTCTAGTCCTTCCCTCTCACCTTAAGGTGAGGTAGATCTTATAACAAAACAGAACGCAAGCTTTACCTGCAAAAAACGCCCACGTCCCCGTCTTCCCAAAGGATGAGTCTTCAGAAGCTTTGAGGGGAATCACTGCAAGACAAAACGACACAGCACAGCGTGAGTAGAGTAGCTACGGGCCCAGCCTGCCCCGAAGCCCGAAACCAGGCCGGACGGCACCCCGGACCTTTACACAGTCATCTTCACCTGTGCAGAACCACAGTTACCGGCCACGAGGCACGGGCCACAGAGAGGTGCCAGGACTTGCGCATAACCACTGAGAGATGTTGTCTGTTTAAAAGCCAATTAACGCCAAAGCTGGGATGCGGTCCAGTAGAAGTCCCACTGCCCCATATTCTCACAAAACAGATTCCCCAGTGGGGATTCCAAGAACCAACACAGTAGTGCTTTTACCATTTGGCATCTCAAGATAGAGAAGCCCGAGGTCACGTGGTGACTGGGGTCCGCGCTCTGAGCCCCGTCTTCTATGCAGGACACCCACAGAGCAGCAGGACCTGGTGTTGGATTGAGTCACCCTGTTTGCTTTCAGCCACTGACTTCGCTGGGCCTGCTCTGGACAGGCATGGGAACAGAGCTGAGTCACACTATTAAATCTGAACATCATACTAAATTAAAGAGTCTAAACCACCGAAAGTCCCATGCACAGGGGTAATACTATCTATAATAATAAAAGCATAATATGCTACTTAGACCAGACATCCATCTGGATGACCTTCCAGATGACCAGGTGAAGCCAGGGCTGCGAGGGAAGCCCAGGTCCCGGGTGCCAGAGGGAAGCCGGTGCAGGCAGCCGGGGGAAGGAAGGCCTACTCTTGCACGAATTTCATGCATTGGGCCTCTAGTCTGAAAGGGCCTCTAGTCTGAAATAAAAATCTAAAATTAACCCGACCAAAAAACGAAAGGTTCCAGGGAACTAAAATGTTGTCCAATAGAATTTTCCAAAGTGATGGACATGGTCTCCCTGTGCTGCACACACAGTCCACCTGGCAGAGAAGCAGAATTTGTGACTGTATTTCGTTTCCATTAACTTAACTTTAAATAGCATTTGTGGTCCATGGCCACCACACTGAAGAGCTCTGGAGAAGAGATCTAGGACCCGAATAAAAAGAATGTATCATCTATCTATCATACAGCTATCACCTATCATCTATCATCTATCTATGTTGTCTTTCAGAGAACAATAAGGGTAGCTGAAATATATGTACACAGAGATAATGTGTAATTATGGAAAACAAATGTATTTACAGAATATAAATATGTAATTAGCAAAGCTAAAATGCAGCTTTTCCCCGCTTTTCTAATTGTTCTCAGAGGAGGGCCGGGTCTGCTGTAAGTTAGCCTATAGTTCTGGAGAAGAACTCCTTTCCCATTAGAACCTGATTCCCTGACACCAGAGCCGTATCTCCCACCTGCATATCCCCATCCCTGGGCACACGCCTGGCAGCTGGCAGAGGCCGAGTAAATAAACAATCTATTTCCTTCTAACGGCCCCACCAAGGAGGCGCCAGGCGTGGACTCAGTGGGTACTTGGTCCTGCACGGAATTAGACATGTCAGACAATCTGTCTACCACCCTTCTTGCCTCATTGCTCCACTCACAGCGTCTGCACTCGCTGCCTGTGAGAGCAAACAATCAGATCCCGCCCTTCAAGAATTTAAACTAAGAAAGCGTGCATGCGGTTGCTGTGGACCCTCGGGCTGGAAGAAATCGTGGACTTGGGGGCAGGCAGCTGTGCGTGGAAAACGGACAAGCAGAACAGAATGAAGACAGACCCTGCACAGGAACGGAGGGAGTGAGAGGCCTACGGGGCTGAGAGGCTGGATCCTGACGGCACCTCGCATCCCGAGATAGGCCTGATGTGTTGTCTTTGCTGTCCTTGCCTCTGGAGCTCGGTGCTCTTCAATTACTCCTCCTCTCTCCTGAATTAGCGTGCATGGGTTTTCACAGCTTCAACTAATTAACCAGGGCCAGGCTAACCACACAGAGTCTGAATGAAGACAACACAGAAAGAGATGCAACTCCTATCAGCGGTTCTCAACCTGTGGGTCGCGACCCCTGAAAATACATCCTGCATATCAGATATTTACATTACAATTTGTAACAGTAGCAACATTACAGTTGTGAAGTAGCGACGAAAATAATTTTATGGTTGGGGGTCACCACAACATGAGGAACTGTATTAAAGGGTCACGGCATTAGGAAGGTTGAGAACTACTGTATGCTTACGTTTCCAGCACCAGGTGTCCCCACCACACCAGAGTCTCCCCACTGCAAGTGGCTCCAGGACCAGCAGCGGGTGCCATGGGACTGGTCGGGAGTGCAGGACCACTCGGGTGCCAGCCCAGATCTGCTGGACAGCACCTGCTTTCAACCCAGAGTCCCCGGTGAATCACACGCATTTAAAGTTCACGATGAACGGACGTAGACCGGGTTGAAACGTTATAGTTGCCATTTGCTGGTTGTGTGATTTGGGGCAAGTCACTTAACTGCCGGTGCCTCAGTTCCTCACTTGTTATGCAGGGATGACCAGGAGCCCCCTGCTCAGGGTAAGTGTGAGTAGCACAGTGATCAGTACATGTGACGTGCTCAGAACAGCGCCCGAGACCTCTCAAGCCCTCTGTGTCCACAGGACACCGGGTCCCCAAGGCAGGGACGTTCAGTTTGTCCCCCGCTAATTCCCACACCTACGCCTGCCTGCCCCGTGCTGTCGGCCTCGAGTGTGACTCCCCCGCTGTTCAAATATCCATGGACGGAGCTCCCTGTCGTGTGGCTCACTGTCTGCAGCCCGAACAGGCTGTGACCATTCCAGCAAAGCCAAGTGCCTTCAGATCTTTGCTTATTCATCTTTCTTCTTTTCTTTTCAGTAATTATGGACCCCTGATTTAGTCCAACTTTAATTCCCTTTGCCTTACGTGGGACAGGAGGCCCGGGCCCCCTCGCTGGCGTGTGGGGACAGGTGCTGCAAGGGCCAGCGAGCTGGGACTCGGAGCAGGGGCTCTGGGTGCACCTCCCCAGTGCAGCTGCCTTATGGGTTCGCAGAGCAACTGATCAACACCATGGCTGGAGTCTTAACTGTTCCAAGAAAGAAAACCTTCACAGAGTCTCCGAGATTTTCCCAAGGTTCCGCATAACAACCTTGGTCCACTGTCAAGCCACCTGTCTGAGTCCACACACCATGAGGGCACACAGAGGGGAGAAGGAGGGGGTTCCAGCCAGGCTGACATGGCGGCAGGGCTTGGTAGCGGACAAGCAGTGGCCCACCTCACTCGACGGTGCAGCTGCGCAAGGTGGGGAGGACGTAGTGCGACAGGTCAGGGAAGCAGAAGGGAGCCGTTTGGCCTCAGCATCAAGCCCTTTCCTCAAAGCAGCTTTACCAGGAACAGAGTGGCCACTTGGTTTTGTGTGGCTCCTACACCCGTGTATGAAGTGCATGGGCTCAGGGTGGAGAGGGGAGTGAAGTGCACTCCGAAGCTCATCATCACTGGCCTACGGACCGCTCCGTCATTCCCCGCAGACCCGGCACCCAGGGGCACAGCACCCTGCCCTCCGGGGCGAGGGGCCCAGGTGACTGAGCTGCAGGCCATCCTGGGCCCTCCCTGAGAACAAGACATGCTGTGACAGACACCGGGCCTTGGTCCTTTGGAAAGAACTGCTTGAAAGTGGCTCAGGATCAAACAGCCTGGGAGAATGCAGGGCAGAGGCCCCGAGACACCCAGATCCTATCTGCAGGCGTCTGGAGGCAGCAGGCCCGTGAGGGAAGCCATGGCTCTGCGCTGTGCAACAGGAGCCTTCACTCCTAAGCGGAACAGGATGCCGACTCCCCCGGGGGAGTTTCACAGGCTGTGATGACAGTCCCTTTGTCCAGCCCCTTCCTGGGCTCGGCTCCATGAGGACACTGACGCCTTCCCAGACCTGCGGGAGGGACTGAAGCTCCCATTGGAAGATGGCTGATGAGGTTCAGAGGCCCCTCTCCTCCTGTGCTCTCTCCCACCTGTTCCTGTAATGAAGGATCCTACCACTAGAGACGTTTACATGGCATCTACAGGTTACATCAGAGTAAGCGGCACTTTCCCACACAGAAAGCCTCTCAGGATGCAGGCGTCGGTGAAAAGGGTGTGCAGGGGCCCTGGCACAGGCAGAGGATGGGGCCACAGGGGCAGAGGACGCGCTGGGGGAGACCTTGGCAGGGGGGGTGGGGGGTGGGGGGGACACGCCTCCATGTGGCTCTGTCTGCGCCAGGCTGGTAAGTGCTCTCCAGACCCCCAGACCTTGACTGTGTAGGCCATGCCTTCACTTAGTGCTCAGAGCCTCACGTCCTAAAATCCAGTGGTAGGAGGATTCACTGGGACTCCTGTAACACGGAGATTTCCAGGCGTCACGCTGAGCTTCTGGTGTGAGAAATCCAACCCGGGGAGAGCTCAGCATTGCGTGGCAGGGGCACACCTTCGCCAAAGTCTGATCCGGGGCCCGCCCGGTGCGGAGAAGCCCCGCTCGCACGCACACTCCTAGTGAAAGTGGGTGTCCAGTCCACAGAGACGCGGGGGCGGGAATTCAAGTCTTGAGGAGTCAGGCCTGCGCCCCAATCTCCCTTCCGGCCTAGGGCAGGGTCCAGGACTGGAAACTAAACCAAGCTCTTCAATTTAATCCAGGAAAACAAGACCAAGAACAAACCTCAGGACTAAGCCAATCTCACAAGTGTGTTTACAAAGGACCCAGACGGGCCCTTACACAGCAAGGCCTCCGCAGCGAGTCTGAGGATGGTGTGTCTGCCAGGTGCTGCCTCAAGCGGGGCCGGAGGCTCTGAGTCCAGAGGCCTTCCTCCAAGGGCCTCTGACACTTCCCGCCGCCTCCCCGCTGACCGGGTTCTCTTGTTCCTTACCTGCCTCGCAGCTGAAGGGAAGAGGCTGTGCTTTCTTCACTCCCTAGACTCCTTCCTGGCCTGGAACAAGTCAGAGTTTCTTTAAAAGAAGAAATGAGCCCTAACCGGTTTGGTTCAGTGGATAGAGCGTCCACCTGTGACTGAAGGGTCCCAGGTTCGATTCCGGTCAGGGGCGTGTACCTTGGTTGTGGGCATGTACCCAGTAGGGGTGTGCAGGAGGCAGCTGATTGATGTTTCTCTTTCATCGATGTTTCTAACTCTCTATCCCTCTCCCTTCCT
>NW_006285939.1:1618702-1630830 GCF_000327345.1 Myotis davidii
GTGGGCATGTACCCAGTAGGGGTGTGCAGGAGGCAGCTGATTGATGTTTCTCTTTCATCGATGTTTCTAACTCTCTATCCCTCTCCCTTCCTCTCTGTAGAAAAACCAATAAAATATATTTTAAAAAATAAAAAATAAATAAAAGAAGGAATGAACGGAGTGAACATTGTGCCGTGTTGTGGGGCGAGGTGCTGGGCCACAACATCATCACATTCTGGGAGATGGAGCCCCGTCCTCCCCACCAGCCCCTCCCCTAGCAGCCCTGCTCACAGGCCACCGAGGCCACCTCCCAACGACGGCCTGGCCTGGGCCCTGATGCTTTGGGTCTGGTGTGACTGACTTTATGGCCTCGGAGTTCTCAGTTTCCTACAGAATGGGGGGAGGGAGCCCTCAAACCTCACGCAGAGGTTTCCTTAGCTCTTCATGTTCAAAGGAGAAGGGAAGGCCGGGCCCCTGGGGTGGACCTCGCTATGTTGCACCCAGGAGTGTGCAAATCTGGAGAGCAGACACCACCCTGCCTCAGTTTCCCCAGGCAGCATTTTCCACAGATCAATGGGAGAAAAAAATCTACAGGCACCGGAAGAGGTTGGTGGTATGAAATATGCACAAGGAAAGACCCTTAAATAAAATAGAGTCAAAAGCTTTGCTCCAAATTTTCAAACTTGATATTCTCAGTTCACTGGCCCTTCTTATTCAGTGATGGTTCCCGAGGAAGAACTGCATGTGGCTGCCCCACTACGTGTAGCTGGGACGGCATCCCAGGGAAGGCAGCCGCGGCCAAGACAGACCCTGCTCCGGCAGAGAGGTTTGCCTGGTGCCTGGGCTCCCGCCCGCGCCTCTGAGACGCAGGCCGGAGGCCGCCTCTCCTGGGGCTTGAACAAAGCCTGTGAGTGAGGACAGCCGGCCGGCTCTGATGGGCAGCGATGAGGAACGGAAACGTCCGAGCGCTGTCTATTTCAAGTCCTTCTCTCCTTTTGCATTCACTCTAAGACAAATTCTAAAACACAAACCCAAAGAGCAAACATAAGACCTATGAACAGACTTCCCACGGCAACAAGGCTGTTGGACACGCAATCAGCTACAGAATACAGGCCGCGCGTCCCCGAACAGCCGTTAAGGAACTTTGAAACTTAGGGCTTGGTAACTGGCCCTCTCCAAATACTGGCCGACTCCAGGATCGGTCTGTATTTTTGCTTGCTATCACCTCCCACTCCTTGTTGCTATTAATTAAAACGGCATTTTACCAAAGGGTTTAACTCACGCATTCGTTCTTCTACCCAAAGGAACTGTGGCGCTCTGTGTGCTGTCGGGGTGAGGATGCAGACAGGGAGAACCCAGCACGGTCTCGGGAGTAACTCCCTGGCCAGGCCCACATGCCAGCCGTTCCTTTCGTCACTGTCCACCCTGGCCCAGACCGACCACAAACATGCACCCAACGCCATCAAATCATTTGCAAACTCCTCTCCTCTCCGCCCACACCTTTGCTCAGGCTATTTGGTCTCCTGATACAGCATGGCCCTCACTGTCACCTGAAGCCCCAGCAGAAGCCCACATCCTCCCAGGTGCACTGTCATATCCTCCCCAGGAATACTCCTCTCTCTTACTCCACGCCAGAGTGACCTCCGTGTGTGGCCCCCTTGCACTCTCGTTTTCTATTAGCCACCTTGATTCTGTCTATCAGATCTATCCCCACGTCTACACACGTCTCCTCCCCTAGACTGAGAGGCTGGGGCCCCAGGAGAGTGGGAATCAATCGGGCAGATTACACATCTGCTCAGTTTGCATTTCCAGCCTCTTCAATGCCCAGACCGTGGCTGTCGGAATGAGCGTAGGTACAATGAAGAATTGTTTTACGTGATGTTTAAATTACACTCCAGTTGTCAATTTGTTCCCTTTGAGTATCCGGACCTGTTGACACTTTAAATATCATGATGTGTGCTTGTTTAATTAAGAAGTAGCACTCATTGCTTAGTTAATCTCATCCCTAATTATCTCTTCCATGTCTCCGGAGAAAAAGGAATTATTTCATTTCTTCCACTGAAACTTGAAACATTGGTTCCCGGTGGTAGCACTTTGAGATCCAGTGACTAAGTCCCCTCTCACTTTACGTTATACTTTCATCTTTGCCCCCAGGTGCTTCTAGGTAACACACTTCCACTTGCTTGGTGGACTCCTCACATTTAGAGGACTTAGATGATCCTAAGTCAAACAACAGTTTGGCTCATTGGACTGTGCTATGTGGGTTAGATGGGAAGCAGGAGTGAGCCTGTGCAAAACGCTCCCATCACAGCTCTGTCACCGAGAATGAGCGGGTCCACTTCCCAGCACAGACTGCATCTGAGTCTGGGGGCGGCTGGGCTGACAGGCCACAGAGGGTGATTTTTTTCATGACGTCTGGGGACTCGAAGCTGCTGATGCCCTAACAGCAGAAGCCAAAAGTGAACGGCATGGCCAGGTCCCTCTTGTGCACCGCGGAGGTTGTGCTTCCTGGTAAGAGGGCCGGGCCAGCCCTCAGGCTCAGTGCCTAAAACTGGTCCATCTAAACCCTCAGTGACCGCAAAGACCACGTGGCACCTGGAGCCTGCCCTCCACCGGAGCCCTCAGGCTCCCTCCCATCCCCACCCAGCTGCCCTCTGGCTTAGAACAGGACCTGCATGTCCTGGGAGGGACCAGGCCAGATCAGTGTCCGCGCAGGACACGTGTGGCCATCACAGGGATAGCAGGCAGGACAGAGAAGGCATACAGGCTGTGAGGCCCCCACTGTGTGGGAGCAGGGGCCAAAAGGGAGGTGGAGGGATTACTGAAGAGCAGAGACAACACACAACCAGAAGTGCCTGGCTGCGGGGACAGGGACAGAGGCGCATGAGGGCATGTGGAGGCATCGGGACCCTGATGTCCCGGTGATGGGAAGAGGCAGCTAATCTATTAACTGCACACAACAGGGGCACAGCAGTGACCTGCCAACCCTGAGTGTGAGGAACAAACGCGGGGGCAGACGTGCCTTGGCAGCGACAGGGACAACGAACGTCTTCCGAAAGTATCATTAATTGCAAAAAAATTACCATCATTAGTAAAACATTACTTTGCACTTATTGAAGAGGTTTGGGCCCTCTACAGATCAAATCTTCACCTCATTTCAAAAGTGACCTTGGGCCCAGCTGTGTGGCTCAGTGGTTGAGCATCGACCCACGCACATGCCCAGGTTGTGGGCTTGATCCCCAGTGCAGGGTGTGCAGGAGGCAGCCAGTCAGTGTTTCTCGTCGATGTTTCTATCTCTCTCTCTCTCTCTTCCGTTCTTTCTATAAGTCAATAAAAAAAAGAAGAAAACAGAAAAAAAATATTTAAAAAAGAAAAGTGACCTTGAAATTGACCCAAAAGAGAACAGCTCACCTCAGTCTCTGGGGACGTATCAAGCTTGCAGATTCTAGGACAGAAATCTATAATAATAAAAGCGTAATATGCTAATTAGACCGAACATCCTTCCTTCTGGACAAAGCTGCCGTGGGCGAGAACTGAGGCAGAGGTGGCAGAGGCGGCAGAGGCCCTCGGCCGTGGGGGCAGCGGGTCGGGGCCGAGGCCCTTGCACAAATTTCATGCATCGGGCCCTCCAGGACTATATGAAAAAGCAAAACGCGTAGCTACTTCTTTTGGTTTAAGGTCATAAACAACCAAGAACATGTGGACATTTCTGCACTAGTTTATCTATTATATCTTCAATCCAAACAGGGGACACCCCCAAAATAAACAAGTCACCCAAGAACAGGTCCTGTGAGAAACCTTGTCTCCTATTGGAAAATACCCAAATGTCTGCTCACCCTCCCTCCATTTCCACCCCAACTGCCTTGTCCCCCAGCACTAGCCCTGCTGCGCCTCAGCCACGGCTGCAGACACTCAGACCTCCCGCCATTCCTGGGGCTGGTGGGATCCCCTGCAGCTCAGCTGCTCATGATGACTGAGCGACAAGTGGTTACCTCGGAATGGTTGTCACTGGAGCAGAGGGCACAGGGCTCCCGGGCAACTGCTGTGGAAGAGGGTACGCCTCCTTCCAGCCCAGAACCGCGCTCCTCCGGACCACGTGCACATTCACCCCTCCAGACCACGTGCACACTCACTCCTCCAGACTGTGTACACTGACCTCCTCCAGACCACGTGCACACTCACTCCTCCAGACCATATGCACACTGACCTCCTCCAGACCGTGTGCACATTGACCTCCTCTGATTCTGTGCACACTCACTCCTCTGGACTGTGTGCACACTCACCTTTCTGGACCCCGTGCACACTGACCTCCTCTGGATTGCATGCACACTCACTACTCTGAACTGTGTGCACACTCACCTTTCCGTACCATGTGCACACTGACCTGCGGATCCTGGGAAGAGCTGCTGCAGCCTCACCCGTCAGCACTGCTCTTCCACTGAGGACACTGGCCTTCTCTAGACAGCCACAGGCTGGCCTGGAGGAGCCCATTCCAGAGCCCAAGCCAAGCTGGCTCCTCCTGCTGCCCCGAACGTTGGTATTTCCCAAGACGCCATCCTTGGCCCCCGCCCACGTGGGGTTTCACCCACCCCCTGGCTTCACCTGCCTGACTTAGAAATCAGGGCCCAGCAGCCAGGGTGGCCAGATCGTCGCCTCCATGTACCTGCCATCGTGCAGCATGGCCTGCCGCCATGTCACTCTCAACCCTGAACCACCCCCCCACCCCCGCGGAGCGGTCTATCCCACCTGTCCCTCTGTCAGCTGTGGGCACCGCCCTGCATGTACTTACTGAGTTAGACCCCTGGGAGCCACCCCAATCTCTCTCCCTTGCCCACATCCAGCCACTTCTGAAGTCTTCTCATTTGACCTCTTACTGCCTCTCCATTTCTACTTCTAAGTTTAGTCTTCCATCTTCAAGCCTGAACAACTACAAAAGACACTCCCTCCTCACCCTCTAGTCTGCTCCTCGAAATCCATGTCCCAAGCAGCCAACAGACGGATCCAGCAAAAGACTCTAGATGCTTCCCAGGGTCCCTAGGGCCTAATGCAGGGATTCCTCAAACTTCCCAGTGACCCAATCACCTGGACTGCGTGTTCAATATTCCAATGGCATCCCAGACCGGCCAGTCTCTCCTGGCGAGGCCTGGGGTCCTCCTGTCAGCAGTGGTCCTGCCGATGCTCATCAGGAGGCACAGGTGAGACTACTGCCCTACAAAGTTAAGTGTAAATCCCTTACATTGGGTCCGAGCTCTTCCACCACCAGGCCTGCCTCTTTCCCCTACTCAGCTCTCGCTGCCCTGGCTCCCAGCTTAGGCTGCAGGGGCCCCGACCCACTGCTGTAGGGCCTCGCTTTCCACCCCATGCCCCGCTGAATCCCAGTGTCAGCAGAAGCACTGCCTTCTCCCTCATCCCGGGAGGATGGATCCCACAAGGCCCCGTTTGCTCCCTTATCATTGCACTTACACTCTAACGTCATGTCTGTCTGTGTATCTGCCACCCCTGTGGACAGATCCCAGGCATGTGTCCCCAAGTTTCCAGCAGAGCAGGCTCAATAGGTGCCCACTGAGTGAGGCGGAGAGTGAATCCACCAGGCACTGCTGAGCCCTGCAGCCAATATTATCTCCAACACAATTTCTTCCCTGAGCCCAGCACAGCTCCTCGGCTGAACTTACCATGTCTCCAAAGGCTGCCACTCGCTTCCTTATCATCTTTCCCCTCTTCTGTAGTTTGAATCTATCTTTCTGGAAATGAGGTTCCCAAAAGGACTGTGTCGTCTGCATTACAGTCTCACCAGCACAGGACACATGACACAACTGCCTTCCTTCTCAGGGACACAAGGACAATTCGCACGAGGAAGGAAACGACAGGCTGCTGTGCTGCCATATCGCATTGCAGACGCACATCTAGTCAGCGCCATCGCCGAAGTCCCTCCCTGAGACAACCGAGCCTCCCCTTGACTACCCAACAGGGCCCGCGGCCATTTCCCCTAAACGTCTTGCTTTGCCATTTTCCAAATTGAATCTCATTCTGTTATTTCCTGCCTGTATGTCTTACCTCCCTGGATTCATTTTTATTATGTTTCACTCCTCGCTGACATTAAGAACATTTGCCAATTTTGTATTTTCTGTAACGTTCATTAGGGTGCAGTGTGCTCCTTTTTCAATGTCATTGATAAAACAATTAAATGAAATCAAACCCGACACTGACCCTCCTGGCTTCCCCTGGAAACCTCTCCAGAGGCTCCAGCCATGTGTCCCTTAGGACGCGTCGGTCCATTTGCTCTGCAGGCTGGGCTTCTTGCTCAGCGACACTGCATGGCACGGCAAGTGAGGACACTGTGTAGCACCCTTTGCCCTCTCTTCTACTTTGTGTGATAACAGTGACTCTGACAAGCTCACCTGCATGGCAGCTTCTCTCAAACAGGCCAAGCACCATGTCACTGTCACCTACAGGCTCATATATGTTCATTCTTCATTAATGGCCACTTCATTTTGTGCCAACCAGCACCAGTCGCCTTACAGCCGGGAGCCCTCCCCCCATAATCTCACACATACTGCACATGGTTTGCAGATAAACTCCAATTTAATACTTCCTCACTCTTCAAAATCCCCACTTTCCATCCTATTTTAATAATGTGCGCCGTTAAAACATAAAATGGTAACGTAGGCTGTACCCCAAACTGACACAGCCTGCATTTCTTAGCCAGACACTTTCAGGGGTGTCATCAGGAAAAAGCCATCACAAGTTCATTCATCGGTGTAAATTTTTCCCAATAATTTGCTACTGTTTTTGGTCATTACCCACACATGCTTAAGACGAACCCCATTTCGGGGGAAACTCAAAATTACAGAGAGCAAAGCAAGGTGAGCAGCGCTCTGAGCCTGGGTGGCCGTGTTGCCTTGGTCTCGGCTTTTGCTCTGGTGTCTGAATCTGCCTGTGGTTGGTGAAGCATGTCACAGGCACAGAACCACTGCCCTGGGCTTCCTCTGGAGCCCTCTGGCGAGGTCCGCAGCGAGGATGTGGCAAGCTGCGGGTTATGCCCAATTCCCCGCATGCCCCTGGTAACGCATCCCTGCCTCTCCCACCCCGAAGAGCAAAGCAAAGGGCGAGTGACAGGGACTGGAGTTACAGTAACAGACTTGACCCCAGTAATATACACAGACAACGCTAAGCTGCTAGGCTGTGATCAGCGCTCATGCTGAGTTGTGGCTCTGCAATAATATTCGCCAGATTAACTCACTCAACTGGCAAGCGAGCCTCCCCAGAATGACCTGTGCAGGTGGGCTCGCTGCCAGCTCCTCCCTCCCGTCCTCGGAGAAGCAGAACTTGTGACCGTCCTTAAATGATCGTTTGCAAGTCAAACAGGACCCTGCTAAGGAAAAGCGAGACGTCTGGAAATGCAACAAGTGCCAAAGGACTAGGGGCACACAAGTTTCTTGATTTAAAAAAAAAAAGCAGAAAAGTCGGTTTCAAACTATAGGCTATAGGAATTTTCATCTATCTACAGCAGGTTTCTAGAATGGATTGTCCTTATTGTTAAGACTTTAGAGCAGTTTTAAGTTCTGAGCAAAACTGAGGGGAAGGCACAGAGACTTCCCATATGCCCCACTCGGCCTCCCCCATTATCAGCATCGCCACCAGAGTGGTACAGTCGCTACAGTCAGCGACACATCATAAACTGACACATCCTTATCACCCGAAGCCCTAGCTTACATGGGGTCCACACTTGGTGCTGTAGGCTCTGTGGGTTTGGACAGAGGTATAACGACATGTGTCCATCTCGCATATCACACCGAGTGCTTCACCACCCTGAGCCCCTCTGTGCTCCCCACCTAGTCAGCCCTCCCTGCTACCTCCCTGGCAACCTCTAATCTTTCCACTGTCTCCGAAGTTCGCCTTTTCTAGACGCCATAGAGTTGCTACCACACGGTGCGTGGCTTTTCCAGATCGGCTCCTCTCACCTAGTGAGATGCATTGTTTCCTCCATGTCTTTTCATGGCTTAGTAGCTCATTTCCTTAAAATACATTTTTTAATATGTGTTATTGATTTTGTTTTAGAGAGAGAGGACTGGAAGGGGAGAGAAGGAACATGCACAGGACGATGCCCAACCAACTGAGCCACGTAGGTGGGGCCAGAATAGTTGTTTAAAAGGACTTCAACAAATTGAAAAAGGAAAAGGTATATTACTAAGAGACACCAAACCCAGCTGCTTTTCTGTTACATTTACTAGTGGGAATCATGAAAAAGTCATGGACACCTCAAAGCTGGCTTTTTAGTAAAGTAACTGACAGTCTCTAACAGTAGCGTATGGGCTAGACAGGGACAAATAAGGTCAACATACAGGCTCAAGTGCTAACGTTAAAATTCCTAGTGCTTCAACAGGAGGACCGGCCAATGGAATCAGGTTAGAAAAATGAATAAGATATACATTTGCACGTATCATTGAGAAGCAACTGAAAAAAATCTATCCAAAAAAGTAAGACAACTCATTATGTTACAAATAAAAGTCAAGAACTTTCTACAGACCGGGAATAACCAATTTAAAAGAGGTATATGTGTGTTTGTGTGTGCATGTGTAAGGAGAAGGGATAGATCCTAATTAAAGTATAAAATAAACACAATAAAAATGTTTAAGACTTTTATGAAGAAATCTTTACTTAAAGATATTTTAGCCCTGGCCAGTTTTGCTCAGAGTGTCAGCCCAGCGACCAAAAGGTTGAGGGTCTGAATCCCAGTCCCAGGCAGAAGGCAACCAATTAATGTGACACATCAATGTCTCTCTCTCTCTCTCTCTCTCTCTCTCCCTCTAAAATCTTTAAAGCAAATAAATAGAAAGACTAAATTTGTCATCGCGAGCTTTCACTGCCCTCCCTCCCTACCTCCATCCCTTCCACCCTTTCTAAAAATCAATGGAAAAAATAACCTCGGGTGAGGATTAACAACAACAAAAATAGATACCTAAGGAACACAACAGGACTGGATAGCAACATTAAAAATCACAAAGATGTATACATCCACCCACGGTAATTATAAAAGTCAATTAAAGCCTAATAAAATCAAACCCTAACATAATTTTTATAAATAGGTAAAATCACCTGAAGGAAAAATTAAATATATAAGAATAGGCAAGACATTTATTTAAAGTTTACATTTAAATGTATGGATTTAGCTTATAAAATGTGGCATTTCAAGATAGGGATATTTTATCTGAGCAATAGTGTAGGAATAACAGACTAGCCATTTAGAAACAAAAAGTAAATTAGCTACTCATCCTATATAATAAAGAGGTAATATGCAAATTGACCATCACATCCTTGCACAAGATGGCCACTCCCATGTGGTCACAAGATGGCCAGCAGGGGAGGGCAGTTGGGGGCAACCGGGCCTGCAGGGGAGGGAGTTGGGGTCGACCAGGCCAGCAGGGAGGGCAGTTTGGGGGAACCAGGCCAGCAGGGGAGGGCAGTTGGGGGCAACCAGGCCTGCAGGGGAGGGAGTTGGGGGCAACCGGGCTGGCAGGGGAACAGTTAGGCATCAATCAGGCTATCAGGGGAATGGTTAGGGGCAATCAGGCAGGCAGGCAATTAGGCCCACAGGGATCAGGCCTAAACTGGCAGTCTGACATCCCCTGAGAGGTGCCAGATTGGAAAGGGTGCAGGCTGGGCTGAGGGACACCCCCCCACCCAGTGCACCAATTTTGTGCACTGGGCCTCTAGTACCTTATATAAAAATGGATTCCAAATAGATAAAGGAGTAATACTTTCTTTTAATCCTTTACAAATATTAAAGGAAAATATGGAAAACAGTTTTATAAAATTGGGATGGAAAATATTTTTCTAGATGAGATATAAAACCAAGGTACCATGTGCAATTTGTGGAAAATAAATTACATCTCAATTAAAAAATACAACTGGAAAAAAAGGAATACCATAAAGAAAAGAAATGACAACTTTGCATAAATATCCTGAAAATGTAAAATGTCTTATATAGCAAAAACAAAAAAAGTGTAAAGGCAAGTAACAAATAGGAAAACAATTTTGCAGCATATGTAACAGCTAACAAATTAACAACCAGAACAAAACACATAGATGAAGACAGCAACCAATTGAAAAACAGGCAAAGGTTATGGACAGGCAACTCACAGAAGAACATTTTTAAACAGTCAATAAACATATGTAGAGATGTACAACCGCACTACTAATTCAACACAATACTTTAAGTTAAATTGTATTGTATTGAATATAATTGAAATCAAGACAATAATAAATACTATTTTCCCATTACTGAGATAAATAATGGAAAAGATTAACAATATCAACTGTTAATGAAGCTTCAGGGAAATAGATACTATCATGTAATGACGGTCAGAGCGTAAGTCTGCTACATCTTTCAGAGGGCATCTTGGCATTGTTTATGAAAGATTTACCTACGGGGAGCCTTAGGCCACGCAACCCTCTAACCAGCAGAAACACTTGGACACATATACCAGTATGTTCCCTGAAGCACTGCTGGCGTTAATGAAATATTGGAAGTTCCCTAAGTGTTTGTCCCTGGGGAATGATGGATGTAGTTTGGTATTATCTCTCTATGTGATCTCCATTACACAAAAGCACATACAATAAACATCACTAGTGACACTTACAGCATTAGGTGTGGAGCTGTTAAACTGTATGTGTGTGGGTGTGCGTGAACGCCAGCAGGAGAGGGCCCGAGGAGCTACGCCAGACCGCTGACTACGATCACCGCCGGGGCGTTAGCGTGCAAGGAGGGGAAAGACAGACTCTAACATCTTGGCTTTGACTTTGTTTGACTCTTTTCCATGTATTTTTTTATGTCATCTCTCTGCCACGGCAGCTTACAAAAAAACATTGGTGTGACTACACTATGTTGTGTACGCAGCACTAAACACATAAGCTACACATGCCATAGGTGGACGAGGTCTCAACAGGCTGGCACATACCAAGAAGGCCTCGTGGGGGAGGAAGATGGGCGAGGAACCTTGAATAAGATGTACAACTGGAATAGGCCAAGGCAAAGAGGGGTGAGGTCTCCCAGAGAGGGTGGCACTGTCCACCAAGTCAAGAGCATGTCCTTCATTCATCAAGTACTTGTTGGGAGTCAGCTGTACACCGATACTGTTCCAGGCATTCATAGTCATCATCACCATCATCATCATTCCCAAAAAGTATATATTATGAGGATCAATCCATGGGAAAAGGCATTGTCAATGCTGGTGGGAATAAAAACTCATTAAATATTCTAGAGGTCAATTCAACGCTTTAAATTGTATGCATCTTTAAACTGAGTATACCACTGGCCCCTGAAACCTTATTTCCGGGACTTCATTCTTTTTTTTTTTTAATATATTTTATTTATTTTTTGCAGAGAGGAAGGGAGAAGGATAGAGAGTTAGAAACATCAATGAGAGAGAAACATCGATCAGCTGCCTCCTGCACACCCCATACTGGGGATTTGCCCACAACCAAGGTACATGCCCTTGACCGGAATCAAACCCGGGACCCTTCAGTCTACAGGTTGACGCTCTATCCACTGAGCCAAACCAGCTAGGGCTCTGGGACTTCATTCTAAGGACAGGGACATTAGTGAAGATTTACTGACAAGGAATTAGAACCATGTTAGTAATAGTAACAAGGGGGCTACATTGTGATCCATCCACGTTATGGAACGTTGTTCCACCATGAACATGATGCTGTGGCAGCACATTTAACAACACAGGAAGATGTGCACACTGTTTAGTCATGTGAGGAAAGCCAGTCCCCAGACGGTATTTATGGAATGAGAGGAATTAGGTTTTTAATTTTTATTTACATAAAAATGTCTGAAAGGATTTACAATGAAATGTTCAGCTATGCCGGGTGGAGATTCTGCAAGTCATTTCCGTATTTGTCCATGTTTTCTCTAATTCAGCTACATTATGTTTGCAATAGAAAACCAGAATGTGGAAATCAGGGTGAGGAATAAGAGGCAGCTCATGTCTGACCCTGCTCTGTGCCAAGGACCAGCCCATAAGCGCATCAGCATGAGTCAGCCTGGGTCGCAGGGCGCGCTGGGCAGAGACCGCGCATGGGCCTGGCTGGGAGCTCACAGGGCCAACCTCAGTGAGGAACACAGCAAGGACAGTCCGCGGTCC
>NW_006285939.1:1630906-1634488 GCF_000327345.1 Myotis davidii
CCGAGTGGCTAGTGGCTGGAGAAGCCCACGAAGAGGAGGAGGGCAGAGTGAGCATTTAGGAAGCCGGGCTCCAGGGCCCAGGGCAAAGGCGCTCGATCCAGAACCGCCTCTGACGTCTCTATTTAATATTCTGATTGGACGTCTTAGCCCACAGGACTTTTCTTTGTGTTGTTTGTTTCGATCTTGTTTTCCATGTAAGGACCACTGAGGCGCAGATGCAGGAAAACTAGGCCCCTGGCGATGAGCGAGGCGTGGGCCTGGGGAAGGCCCCCCAGGAGGCTGGGCACAGCCCTGTGTCTGCCTGCATCCCGCAGCCTGGCAGGCGCCTGCACCCACAGCCTGCGGACCCGCTGGCCTAAGGGAGGAATGGTTCTCAGGCCTCCCCTTGGGTTACCTCTCCCTGACCCCTAGCGTAGACCCCGGAAGCCCACGAGGACCGAGGACCCTTCTAGAAGGGCAGGCATTGCTTCCTAAGGTTTTTAACTTTCTCACCAGAAACCCGCCCAGAGGCTGAGGAACCATGAGGACCCACGGGGAACCCAGAACCGTGGGAACAGGAAGCTCAAAGCAGGGCAGACAGGGCGAGGCCCAGCTCCTGGAGAGTTAGAAACACGTTGTCGGGGAGAGCGCGGCGGGGTGGGGGCCTGAGGTCCAGACAGAGACCAAGGGAAGAGGAAGAAGAAAGGAGACAGTGAGTGTGGAGGGAGGGGGAGGGGGAGGGGGGGAGAGAGAAGGGGGAGTTGTGGATGGGAGGGGAAGAAGAGTGAGAAGAGAGAGGGCTTTTGGAGAAGGGGAGGAGGACCAGGACAGTGGAGGGGGTGGAGGAAAGGAGACAGGAATAAAGTGCGAGGAGGAGGAGAGGGGGCAGCTTTTCAACTCCAGGGCATCGCTACAAACTGCCTCTGGTTTGGAGCAAGCACACAGCTGTTGTGGGAGAACCCACGCCACTCCGAGTAGGTTCAGGTGAATGAGGGAGAGGGCTGCTCTCCCCTCTCCCCAGCTGTTCTGTGGGAAACCTGGTTTCTACTCTGACTGGCAGAGCCCTCGCTGTGAGAGACGGATGCGGCCCAGAATGCACTGTGACCCCAAACCGAACACAGACTTGCTTCCCAGCCAAGCAGTCAGACTGGGTTCCCTCAGCCTTCGGTCATCTGAGGTATTTTTCTGCTTTCCGTGCCAAAGTATATATTTATACTAAGATCATTTATTCTCTTGAATTAATTTGCTTAAAAAGTAAAAGTGCTCAACATTTTAGATAATATATCCTTCTGTGCCTAAGAACAGTACAATAAGCAAAGTTTCAGGACTAAGTTGGGCTGCTCAAAGGCTCTCCAGGTAAACTATTCTCATTAACCTATCCCTTGTTCGTGCACTAAAAACACCTTTCACACTGTGTTTAACCCTTGAAAAGAAAGCCCATCAAAACATCACTAATGCCTCTGACACTGTATTGCATGTATACAATAAAGTCCCATTCTTTCTCATATTTGGGACGACCCGCTTTATGGAGAACAAACTCAAAGCAATCCAAGTCTA
The DNA here is from genome assembly GCF_000327345.1 of Myotis davidii. NCBI lineage: Eukaryota > Metazoa > Chordata > Mammalia > Chiroptera > Vespertilionidae > Myotis > Myotis davidii. Next base: position 1,632,443 of record NW_006285939.1, read on the forward strand.
TTAAAATGGTGGTGGGTGCCTCATTGAATAGAACAAGTGTGATAAAACATGCTAGCCCTCCAATATGGCACTTGGTAGCGAAAACGTTCCGGAATGTGGCCACACCTCCCATCCGTCTCCGGAGGGGAGGGCTATGCTGTCCTTTGCCCACCGTCCATGACTTTCTCGGGAGCCCTGCAGCCTGAGCCTTGGAGCAGTTCCTTTGGGGAACGGATCAGAGCCACCAGGCTCCCTGCCCGGAGGCCTGAACTGACCGGGGACCTCCCACTACTGCCTCTCCCCGCCCCCCATGCCTGGCCCACGGCCAAAGCAGCCACACTGCCAGGCCTGAGCGCAGGCGAGGCGTCCACCTGCCCCATCTTTCAAACGTGAAGGAGGCTGTGCTCAGAGGGCGGCTGGGGTGCACGGGGCCAGGCTCTGGCTCCTTCCTGTGCTTGCGTCCTTGTCTGCATACAGCTCAGCGCCGCATCCACAGAGAGACCTGCCTCACAGAGAGACCCCGCCTGGCTCCTGTGGCGAGGCCCTGAGGCTGAGATGTGTCCCTGTGGTGAGGCCCTGAGGCTGAGATGGGCCAGCAGAGTCCCTGAGGCCCCGCCTGGCCCTGAGAGGACCGCGGACCTGTTCCCACGCCTCTCCAGGAGGCGGACTGCTTACCTCTCAGTTCTGTCTCTGCAGAGCTGTTGGACAAGATCGTCCACCTTTTCCTTTGCTGGATGATTTCCTGGACTTTGCAGACATAGTGCCCTTGATCCGCTGGCCGCAGGGTCAGAACAGAGAGCGAGTAATTGTGGAGCCTCCCTTGCCTCTGCTCCCGGAGGCGCAGGCGCTGCTGGTAGGAGCTGTTGTGGAACTTCCCGTAGTACTTCACCGCCCCGTGCTTGCTCCTCCTCACCATCAAGGACACCTTGGAGTTGGGGCGCCCAAAAAACCAGCGCACGGCCAGCAAGCTGTTCCCCCACCTCTTCTGGGAGACGTGGCAGAGGAGAGTGGCGTTGTCCCCCTCCAGGAAGTCAGCCACGGGCCCCGGGGACACGGTCACGTTGAGGGCCCCACAGACGTCTGCGGAGAAAAAGGAAGGAGGACGGTGAGGAAGGCCCTGGCCTCCACAGGGACACAGCGCCCTTCACTCGGGGCAGGAGCTGCAGGAGTGGCTGCCCACCCTCCCTGCTCCCTTGGCCTCAGGGGGCGGGGCTCCTTTGGGAAGCCTCTGTGGGAGCCCATGTAGTTTTCATTTAATTTAATTAGTTGCTGATGTGTAACATTTAGAATTTTTCGCATAAAATTTGAATTTTTTGAATCTCTTAATGTCCAGCCACCTCCCCAAGCTACTTGGACCCGTCGCTGCCGGCCTGGGCGGGCGCTGCTGCGGGTGAGGAACTGCCTCCCAGGGCACTGTCCCTGGTTCAGCCGCTCTGCTGTCACCAGGCCGCCAGCAGGCCAGCAGCACCCACAGTGTTAGACCCCCGCCCGTAGCCACAGCTGCCGGCTTCTTCGTTTCCGGCTCTAAGTCTCTTGGACTCAACTCAGAGCCAAAGAGTAGGAAAAAGACCGAACCAGGAACAGGGGGTGAGAGACACTCCCAATCCCACCCAAGAAACGCTCGCTCCAGACTCAGGCCCCGCCTCCTTGGTGTCTTTGGCTCCTGCTTAGACCCCCAGGAGCGGCCTTTCCGGATTGTGCAGGGCGACCACTGGGCTGCCCTGGAGCCAGGGGCGGCGCCGCCTCTGCAGCAGAACCAGGAGACACAGGAGGCCTGGCACCTCCCGCTGCCAGCAGGGCTGCTTCTCACAGGAGCCACTCCTCGCCCCGCACAGCCCAGCGCACAGCTCCGGACGCCCATTCCCTGCCCACCCCACAGCACGAGCAGGCGCACCAGGCCTCCCACACCACAGTGGCCCCAGGTGCCATCTGGTCACCGGAGGTCAGAGGCAGCAGAAGCTCTGGCCCCTGTCAGTGTTGCAAATGGGCAAGGAGGAAGGAGGACAGGATCAGAGACCTGACTCTCCCTGCACAGGGGCTGGGAGCTGGGGCGGGGGGGATGGGAGG
>NW_006285939.1:1634556-1636066 GCF_000327345.1 Myotis davidii
ACATTCTTCATTGTGTACACCAGTCAATGAGTTCACCCTCTTGTGTGATTTCTACTATCGATTTAACAAACTGAACACCCTGAGAGCCATGACCTGAAGCCTTTAATTTTCTCTCTCACCTCTTAGAAGCCAGACCCACCCGGACACTAGGGGACGCTTAGCGTAATCACAGCACAGCGTGCCTTTGCCATATAAGCAACATGCACAGGTTCAGGGGTCGGGATGCACATCGCGGGGCCGCCATTCAGCCTGCCACACGACAGTGTCTTTTACCTTAAAAACAGATGGAAGCACATTCAAAAGAAAAGGGTTGATGCTGGCTGGACTCTAAGTCGCTGTGGACGAGAACGAGGTCCCCTGTGCCTGCAGCGCAGGGACACAGCGGCCAGGGAGCTGCGGGATGCAGAGCAGCGGGCGCAGGAAGGCAGCTCCTGGGACGATCTCTGGCAATCTCTGTCCACACAAGTCACCGTGCAGGACCGGGAGGAGCTGCCCCACGTCTCCCCTGCAGCTCACCCACCGCCTGCACCGGCCCGTGCACCCAATTACACTGGTCCAGGCACATTTCCCCAGCTGCAGAGGCCCTGCTAAAGGGCCGTATGGTGGGAGTTCCCATGGAGCACACACAGCCAGACCACTTGGCTGACCCGCTCCAGGGGTCCAGGCAGAGAGCCGGGGGTGGGGGGATGACCCACTCCTCGGGGACAGGGTCTCCCAGGCAGAGAGCAGGGGGCTGACCCACTCCTCAGGGACAGGGTCTCCCAGGCAGAGAGCCAGGGGGCCGACCCACTCCTCGGGGACAGGGTCTCCCAGGCAGAGAGCAGCAGGGTGCAGCAGCTGGCTTCCAGAACTGAGTGCAACTCCACCAGCCCCAGGGCTGGCTCCCCACTAGAGGCTAGGAGAGCGGGGAAGGCAGGAAATTGAAACAATATGGGTGGGATGAGAGCAAGGCTGGGCCCCCACACCCCAGCCTCCTCCTATTAACACTGCATGAAGGAGGGATTATTTATAGTGACCGAAACCAGGAGAATGTGCCAAGTGCTCCATCCCCACAGGAGGCCAGATTCCATCCTGGAGGCAAACTAGTAACCCTTCCACTCCTGTGGCTCAGGCCAGGGGCCAGCAGCTCCCAGGAGGCAACAGATGAGCCCTCTTCCCAAGATGAGCCTCCTGTCCCCTTCCCCAGCGCCTCGGCCCCCCTGTTCACACACACACACACACACACACACACACACACACACACACACACACACGGCTCCACATGACCCGCCCACTGAAGTGCAAAGATCCCTCTTCTAAGCTGAATGGGTCCCCTCCAAATTCCCATCCTGAACCCCAGCTCCCAGGACCTCAGGGTGTGGCTGTCTGTGGAGACAGGGCCTTTAAAGAGGGACTGAGGGAAATGAGGCCATTAGGCTGGACTCTAACCCAACATGACCAGTGTCCTCACAGGAAGAGGACGCCAGGACACAGACACATGGAGGGCAGATCAGCAGATCATGTGCAAAGG
>NW_006285939.1:1639964-1640774 GCF_000327345.1 Myotis davidii
GTTCACCCTCTTGTGTGATTTCTACTATCGATTTAACAAACTGAACACCCTGAGAGCCATGACCTGAAGCCTTTAATTTTCTCTCTCACCTCTTAGAAGCCAGACCCACCCGGACACTAGGGGACGCTTAGCGTAATCACAGCACAGCGTGCCTTTGCCATATAAGCAACATGCACAGGTTCAGGGGTCGGGATGCACATCGCGGGGCCGCCATTCAGCCTGCCACACGACAGTGTCTTTTACCTTAAAAACAGATGGAAGCACATTCAAAAGAAAAGGGTTGATGCTGGCTGGACTCTAAGTCGCTGTGGACGAGAACGAGGTCCCCTGTGCCTGCAGCGCAGGGACACAGCGGCCAGGGAGCTGCGGGATGCAGAGCAGCGGGCGCAGGAAGGCAGCTCCTGGGACGATCTCTGGCAATCTCTGTCCACACAAGTCACCGTGCAGGACCGGGAGGAGCTGCCCCACGTCTCCCCTGCAGCTCACCCACCGCCTGCACCGGCCCGTGCACCCAATTACACTGGTCCAGGCACATTTCCCCAGCTGCAGAGGCCCTGCTAAAGGGCCGTATGGTGGGAGTTCCCATGGAGCACACACAGCCAGACCACTTGGCTGACCCGCTCCAGGGGTCCAGGCAGAGAGCCGGGGGTGGGGGGATGACCCACTCCTCGGGAACAGGGTCTCCCAGGCAGAGAGCAGGGGGCTGACCCACTCCTCAGGGACAGGGTCTCCCAGGCAGAGAGCCAGGGGGCCGACCCACTCCTCGGGGACAGGGTCTCCCAGGCAGAGAGCAGCAGGGTGCAGCAGCTG
>NW_006285939.1:1640914-1645753 GCF_000327345.1 Myotis davidii
ATGATCCTCCTATCCCCCTCCCCAGCGCCTCGGCCCCCCTGTTCACACACACACACACACACACACACACACACACACACACACACACACGGCTCCACATGACCCGCCCACTGAAGTGCAAAGATCCCTCTTCTAAGCTGAATGGGTCCCCTCCAAATTCCCATCCTGAACCCCAGCTCCCAGGACCTCAGGGTGTGGCTGTCTGTGGAGACAGGGCCTTTAAAGAGGGACTGAGGGAAATGAGGCCATTAGGCTGGACTCTAACCCAACATGACCAGTGTCCTCACAGGAAGAGGACGCCAGGACACAGACACATGGAGGGCAGATCAGCAGATCATGTGAAAAGAGAGAGCGCGCCATACACAGCCAGGGGGCGGGCCTCTGCAGAAACCAGCACTGCAGCAACTTGCCCTAGCCCTCGCCCTCAGCGTCCGGCCTCCAGGCCTGCAAACCCATTCTTCGGGGAGCCTTCAGCCCAGTGGGGAAGGCAGCTGGTCATCAGGAAAAAGACACAGGACTATGGGGCGACTCACAGTATCACACACTGCAGAGAAAATATGACGGGCTCCCACAAATCAGGGCAGGGTCCTGATCTAGTTCACGGGTCAGGGAGGGGACCCGGGGGAGGTGTTCATAGCTGAAGGGTGAGCTGTACTTAATGACATAAAATTCAGGGCAGCAGAAGAAATGGCCTTCCCGGGAGAGGGTCCCACCTGTGCAAAGGCCCTGAGGCAGGGGCACCAGATGCAAGGGGAAACGGAGAGATCAGCCCCTACGAAGCCACCTCGGTCTGCATATGGGTTTCAGGAAAGGGCTTCCCATGGTAATCAGGGCTCCAAGGCCAGCTCTTAAAGGAGGAATAGGACAGTGTGGACAGGAAAGAGACTGGCCCCAAACAAGGGGCAGGATACTGCTGTCAGCAACCTCATTGCTTCGGTGAGAACAGGCTCCGTGCTTGGGAACCTGGGTGCCCCATGTGAGCTGGGCATCGGGCTGCTCATGGACCCAAGCCTCCCTAGTGTCTGGGGGGCTTGGCGGAGAGCCAGGGGTTGGCATTCAACAAAGCCAAGTCGGAAACCTGGTTCTATTAGGAGTTAAGGCCCTCAGACCCTCAGTTTCTTCATCTGAAAAATGGGAAGATAATTCCAATGGGAGGATCACTGTAAAATACCCATAACAGTTTCTGTGCCCTGAGGACTGGGCAGGTGGGGACATAATAAGTGACACGCACACTGAGTAGGGAGGCTCCCTGGGTATGTGCCCTGCCGTCACACAGAGCCCTGTGCTGGGAGGGACCCCACGCGGGTTAATCTCTCCTGTCATTCTCTGGAAGTTCTAACAATTTTTGAGTAAGGGGCCCCACATTTTCATTTTGCACTGGATCGCACAAATTAGATACCTGGTTTTGACAGTGAGCAAGAGATCTAATTCCTGTGGATGAGACGGATGGGGGCTAAGCCTCTTGTTCCCATTGGATAATGTTTTCTAATGGCTCAGAAAACAGCCTCAAAGGGCATTAGTGTAGTCACAGGACCCACCCTATGCAGCCAGCACGCGCCCTCTCCTCACCAGGGTAGGAGGGCAGCGTCCAGACCCAGGGCGTGCGTGACCTGTGATGGAAATAAGGCGCCGGCCTTGACTGGGCGGCGGAGGTGGACACAGCCTGAGTCCTCTCCCCCGACCTGGCCAGGGATGTGCTGGTGGCTCTGTGCCCCACACTTCTTTTCCGTCCTGAGGAGCCGGCCCCACTCACTTCAGGGAGCCAGGAGCCCCTGTGTCTCTAAGGAATGCAAATGGTGTGTACCACTCAGCAGCCAACATCTCATTCTTGCTGAACAGTTAGTCTGTATTCATAACAAACAAATCTCTGCAGATGCAACTGTATCACTTACAAGCCCAGGAGCCAGCGCTCGTCAGCCCAGCACAGACACAGCTGGCATCCAGGACAAGCACACGGCGCGGCCAGGGATGCAGGCTGACATTCGCTGCGTGTGAACCATGCCCAGTACTGTTCTAAGCACTTTAGATGTATTTTCCCAGTTTACCCTCATACTATGTCCATCCCCAGTTTACAGACAAGAGGGCTGAGGCCCGGAGGCTAGGCCACCTGCTGAAACTCACACCGAAGGTGGGCGAGCTGGAACTCCAACCAGATGGCTTCAGAGCCAACTCTTGGCCACCCCCGTACTATGGCGTGGTGTCTACTAAACACTCCCCTTGGTTAGTTTTCTGTAAAATGAGAGGTGGGGCCAGGTGACCGCTAAGGTCCTGCTCTGTCCCAAAATACAGAGAAGTTCAAGGGTGAAGAGTACGTGTAAAGTGGCTCCTCGGGGAAGGTGACAAGGAGTCCTGGGTGAAACACTGAAGAGCGGGCAGCACGTGGCGAAGGCTGCACAAACAGGAGCTGTCGCCTTACCTGAGGGACGGCCTCAGCACAGCCCGTGGACTCTGAAGAACCCTGAATCCAGGAGGCCTCCTGGAGCATGAGGTGTCCTCCACCTCGAAGGGCCTTTCTCTGGGGCCTCTCTCTGACGGCACCTAAGCTTAAGAAGGGGTCGGGGAGCCCTGGGGACATAGAGCCCTGTGCCCTCTTGCCTCCCGCTGGCTGCTGGGTACTCCAGAGACCACCTGAGCTGGCCCGGCCCAACCACCCAGGGAAGCCTGTAGCCTCTGTCAGCCAAGAAAGACAGTGACAACCCTGGAAGGAGCATTTCCCACATGTGGGTTTCAGGTTCACCGGGAACCCCATTGCTCTGGTAGCCTGGAGACAAGAATGAGCTTCTTCCCACCACCATGACCCAAGAAGCTCCCAGATTGTGATGGGTGCTAGCTAAAAGGCCCACCTCCCACTTGGTAGCTGGGTCACCCTTGGAAAATACTTAACTCTGAGCATCAGCCTTCTTATTTACAAAACTAGTGGCCCAGTGCACAAATTCATGCACATTGAAAGGAAATTAGAAGAAATATTTTAATATCGCTATTCGCCCTTTCTCTATAATAGGAGTGTCAACCAAATTCACAATCGACAATGATAGATGGAAACACATGTGTGCGATTGGCACCAGCAAGAGCTTTATATGTATCGTGCATGCACACGTCAACTTAGCCTTTTACCTATATTCTAAATCTCCATTTTCCGGCTAATTAAAAGAAAATAGGATTCCACTGAGTCTCCTATCTACCTACTCCAGGACTCCTGTGAGGATCAAATGAGATGAGGCACAGGAAAACACTTCACAGATATTTGGTTAAAGTGTAAAATGTTTGCACTTGGCTATAAAGCAAGTCATGTTCCTGGGTTGAAGAAACTCCAAAGAGGCTAGTCACCAGGGAGAGGAAGCTGAGTGTTGCTATGTGATGTCATTACCCAGGCACCATTTCTGGGCCGGGCTGGGCTGAGGGACGCATTTTGCACCATGGGTAATGTTTTGAAAAGAGAGAGAGCGCACCATACACATTGGCAGCATCAGCTGTGATTTGATGGGGTGTCACTCCAGGGTGGTAGTGGGGCCTGTGTCCCACTTGGGGGAAGCCGAGTGTTGCTCTGTGAGCACCGTTTCTCTGTAAATGGCCAGTGTGCTTCATGGAAGCTGGTGGTCAGTGCATGTCATAGCGACCGGTCGGATGGTCAGACACTTAGCATATTAGCCTTTTATATATATATAGACAAGTGCTGGTGCCTGGCACTGTCTGGTGGGTAGCTTTGCCTGGGCATGACTTTGTCAGGAAGGATGTCTGGTCTAATTACCATATTACCCTTTTATTAGTATAGATAATGGCAACTCAGCTTAACCAGTATGAGCAGAGTCTAGAGCAGCCATGGGCAAACTACAGCCCGCGGGCCAGATCCGGCCCGTTTGAAATGAATAAAACTAAAAAAAAAGACCGTACCCTTTTATGTAATGATGTTTACTTTGAATTTATATTAGTTCACACAAACACTCCATCCATGCTTTTGTTCTGGCCCTCCGGTCCAGTTTAAGAACCCATTGTGGCCCTCGAGTCAAAAAGTTTGCCCACCTCTGGTCTAGAGCCAGGCTTCCTAGGAGCAGATCCCAGCCCCCACCCCCACTCACAAACCTTGTGGTTTAAGGCCAGTCAATGCATAGGCCTGAGCCTCAGTTTCCCCACCTGCAGATTGGGAACAATACCAGCACCTCCCTCAGAAGTCACTGGCAAGTGAGATGGGTAATGTTTGCACCTGGGATGTAAGTCCTGCTCCTGTCCTTGTTACTGGGAAGTGCTGTGAGACTGGGGACTGTGCGGCCACACTTGGCACCCAGTAGGTCCCAGAAGACCTGACTGCCAGGGGGTACGGATGTCACCATGTCACCACCGTTCTAGGCAGCACGGCCCTTCAGCCCCAGGCAGGCAGGGCCCTGAGGAACGGAGAGAAACTTCCTCAGCAACTTAGAAGTGAGGCAGAAACCGCACAACGCACGCCAGCAGCGTGGGCAGAGGCTGCCCTGGGCAGGGTGCCTTGTACAGGGACCCCCTTCATCCAGCAGTGGGTACCTTCCCCCACCAGGCCTGGTCACCGCAAATCGCCCAGGGGCGGGACGGGCCCAGCCGGGGACACCCAGCCCCTCCGGCCTGGGCGGCTCAGAAGACAGTTCAAGAAGTTCTGCCCTGTCTAACCGGACAACGGTTGTGCGTCCTGACTTTTTGGAGAGAAAGAAAACAAACCAACCAGGGCTCGCGCCTTGTGGCTGGAATCGCCCCCTGAGACCTGGTCCCTTCCGGCTGCTCCAAGCCTCCCAGCAGAGCTGGGGTCTGGCCTGAGGGGAGGGATGGGGGCGCCCTACGAAAGGCGCGGGGGCAGCGCCATCCCCCCCGCCA
>NW_006285939.1:1645815-1650868 GCF_000327345.1 Myotis davidii
CACTGTGCTAGTCCCTTCAGCACCTGCACTTGGGTCACAGCCCCTCCCGCCCAAGGGCGGCCCGCCCGCTTGGCGGCTATGGGTGTCTGGGGCCCCCTGCGCAAGGAGCGCCCCCATGATCATTAGCTCATGATCAGTGCATGTCTCATTTTTGCCATTTCACAGATGAGAAAACTGAGGCTGAGAGCTGATGCTGGATACAGGAAGTTCATAACTGTAAGCATCACAGACACCTTTATTGCTAAGGGAGGGCATCTTGGAGCCTGCAGGGGGGTGGGGGTGGGGTGGGGGAAAGTGCCAAATGCAATGGCTGCCCCTATGTGAGGCTAACCAGCTGCCCAGGGGACCCCGGCCATCTGCGGCCAAGGGGCTGTGGGGGAGAAGCCCTCTTCTGCTGTCCTGAACTGGGTGTGGGGTGTCAGGGGTGGGGACTCTTGCAAAATGAGAGTGTCCATATGGACAAGTTCAGAGGGTGGACCCTATCAGAAATAATGGCCGCTTAGGGTGCCTTCAGCCACAGCCTGGGCTTGGTACATGGCACCATGCCACTGAATCCTGACACCGAGAGACCCTGGGACAGCGCTTTAATCTCCATATGCCTCAGTTTCCCCCATCTGTACCGTGGGAAAACGGACATGTTTCTCACAGCTGTTTAAGATCAAGTGAGAGTTCCAGTGAGGGTCATGCATGTCAGCCACCCTTAGCGTCATTGTGATGGACAGGGAAGCGGAGCAGGGAGGTGAAGGAGCTGACCCAAGCCAGGGCGTGGTGACAAGGCCACTCGGCCAACGCCGGGCTCTTTCCCATGGCTCTGAACTTGGGGGCTGAGCCCAGCTGAGGTGTTAGCCCGGGATCTCAGGAGCAAGAACAGGGCACACCAGGTTTGCTTCGTGTGAGTCTACAGGGGAGGTCTTCTAGGGGTTCCAGAAATGGTGGGCCCTGCTTGGGACCGCCTTCAACCAGCATTAGTCCTACATGCGCAGTCTTTACCTTGCTTTTTTCTTTGCCACACTCATGCTGTCCTGGAGATTTGACACTGGGAAGTGTTTTCAGTGTAGTCCTGTGATACATACCATTGTTCTGTTTGCAGCTGCGTTCACCCTCAGGACTCTTCAGCTTCCCAGACAATCCACCCGACCATGACACAGGAACAGATGCGACTCAGTTGCTCGACTACATAGCAGAGACCTTTGCCCTGCTCTCACTCACAAGCTTAGGGCGATTGGAAAACCCTCCACTGACCTCCGTGTCCACCCTGGCTCTGTCAGGTCTGCCTCATTCTGAATCAGAACAATCCAATCGAATTACACATATATAAGTACTTCTCCTAAAGCGCCCCCTGCTGGAGGAGCAGCAGACTCCTGAAGCTGATCCAGGTCCCTGCGGACACTGCTGCCTGGAGCCTCTGCTCAAGGGATCTGGATTCCTTACAGAGGACACGCCCCTCCAACCTGGAAAGCCCTGAGCCCACTGGTGGCGGGCCTCGCATGGAACCTGGAGCACCCTCAATGCACACCTGGCGAAGGGAGTAGGCCCACTGGCTTTTCCCTTAAAGGCCCGTAACTGGGACTCTGTGAACCTGACCATACATTTACACAGAGATGGCTTCTCCAAACCAACCTCCCTAGAGATTCTAATAAATTGGGATCATTCCACAAACTTAGCAGTGATTGTGGGCTCTGCCGGTCGGCTGAATGCAGAGAGAAATGGCCTCCGCAGTCTAGAAGTCTCCAGATAGAAGGGGGGAAATGAGGGAGGTTATCTACATCACGGACCACAGCGGAGGCCAGGCCCACTTCCTCTCCTGGTGCTGGTCACTTTGCAGTGCAGATGGCCTCACAGAGTCCTGAAAGCAGAGCGAGGGGCTTGCTCCAAGCTAGGGAACAACGCGCATCAAAGCACAGAGGCCAGAGGACCCAGGACTCTCACGTCCATCGGTGGCTTCTGGGAGCTGGAAGACCAGTGGTGCTTGTTTGGTGGGTGAGAAACTGAGGCAGGATAGTAAGAAGCTAGGAGGATTCCTTGGCAAGTGGAATGGGGAAACTGAGACAGACGAACACACTGCCTGAGCGATTTACAGCAGACACAGAAGGTTACCAGGGCGGAAAGCCCCAGGCGCCTAGCAACGGGCAAAACTGGCACCAGACCTCGCCCCAGGGTGGCCTTTCCTCCCCTGGCATGTCACTGGTCATGCCGCTGAGAACCCCTGACCCTTCCTCCACGTAGATAACATCGAGACCTCAGTTGTATTTCAGCTCCAGGCCCAGAAAAGCAGCAAAACCAGGCAGGCAACGCCAGGATCAGCCGCTATGACTAATGACCCCCTGCCCTGGTGCTGACCAATCAGTGGAGACCAAGACCCTTAAAGGGCACACCTGGAAGAGCTGATGAATATTCTACTGCAATCCTCCCTGAAGACCTCCCTTCGGCCCCCTGCCTTTAAAACCCTCAAGACAAAGACCCAGCACACGCTCTCCCTCCTGGGAGGATGCCCATGCCTTCCCTTCCCCTTCTTCCCCCACAGGGGTGCACCTCCTAACCTCTAAGGCTCTCACAAGACTTGCAACCAGGGGAGTAATGGGCAGCTCATCCTGGGCTCACCCCTTGAACCTGTCCCCAAGGCCCCCTTTACTCTGACTCTCCAGTGAGCGACAGCAGCCCCGCCCGCCTTGGCTCACTTCTTTCTTGTCAAGTTTCTAGAGAGCCAAGGCCACGCTGCCTAGTCTCTTTCCTGTGGCTTCTTCTACCCTAAGTCCTCCCTTTTTTCACTCTGCTGCTTTAATAAGGTAAGCGTGCTCTCAATCGCCTGGGCTGGTGTTGTGAATCTTTCCTGCACGAAGTCAAGAAGCCACACACTACAGACTTGCCCAAGGCACACGCGCTCCAGGCGTGGTCCCTTCCAGTAAATAAATGAACGAAGGGACAAATGGGAACAAAGTCCTAGAGGCCCTCAGATGTGTCCAAAGAGTATGTCCTTTATCCCAGGGGTGGTGGGGGCCCCCGACAAAGGGGAGATGTCAGGAAGTGCAGTGAGAGGCCTGGCTGGGTACTCAGTGGGTAGAGCACTGTCCTGATACACTAGGGTTAGCTTGCCAATGAGGACACGTATAAGAACAACAAATAAGTGCACAGATCAGTGGCACAACAAATTGATGTTTTCTCTCTCCTTTCCTCTCTCTCTAAAATCAACTTTTTTTTAAAAGAGTGTTGTGGGAGTTCAGAGCCAGTCACCCTAAGATGTGCCTCAGTGTATGAGGATTGGAGCTGATGGCAACTTCAGCTGCAGGCACAGGAGAAATCACTGCTCTTCCTTGACTACCTGGAAAAACATGAATCAGGAGCCCTGCCCACAATGGGAGATTATCAGAAATAATCTCCTTTAACCTGTTACTAGAGCAGGAGAATTTCCTACTTACTAAGCATCTTCTCACCGTTCTGCAATGACTCCTTGAAGCCCTGCAGGCACCTTGCCTCACTCCTAGCTCAGACAGCGCAGGGACCATTGGGGAACGGGGCCACATTAGTCTAACCTGTCCAATGCTGCTGACAGGAGAGCCAAGAGAAATGTTGAGTTTTAAAGTCTGCGAAGGGAGAGCCAGAGAAACAACTGACTCCTCCCCACACCCCCGCGGAGGAGGCACAAATGCCACTCACTGCCCAGGGCCAGTGCCCTGAGATGGGAGGAGGGCTGAGTTGAGCCTAGAAAGCCCATTCCTTCTCCGTACCCAGCCCCCGGAGGGCTATCAGTAAATATTCCAGGGGTGCCGCAGGGAATTGTTAAATGGGGAAAGAAAGGAAGATGTGTGAGTTTGCTGGGTGTTGTTCCTCACAGTTCTGGAGGCCGGCGTCTGGGGTGAAGGTGTCCACAGGGTTTCTTCTGGGCCTCTTTCCAAAAAGGTAAATGGCTGTCTCCTCCCTGGTCCTCATGTGGTCTTCCCTCTGTGGGGCCTGTGTCCTAACTTCCTGTAAGCACACTGGTCATATTTAATTAGGACCCACCCTAATGAACCCATTTTAATTTAATTGCCTCCTTAAAGGCCCCACCCCCAAATAGTCACTTTCTGAGGTACTGGGGACTAGGACTTCAACATATGGATTTGGGGGATACAATTCAGCCCATGACAGGGGGCAGGAGGGAGGGAGAGGATGAAAGAGGAAGGTAGGCACTGAGAGTTCAAGTGAAGGCGCTAACAAATGGAGGTGTGGATGGGGAGCCAGGAGATGACTGTCCCCTGGAGGCTGAGTCCCCAAGGTCAGCCATCAAAGAAAGGGGCCAGGAAAGGACCAAGATGGCTGACTAGGTGGAAGTTGCAATCACCATCCCCATGACCACATCAAAATTACTAAATTATAGACCATCAAACTGCACAGCCAGATGAAGACCAGCCAACAGGAGTCATCAGAAGAAGCCAGGCAGGGACTGGAAAGGGGTGGGGATGTGAGTGGACTGCCTGCATGTGACAGCTGAGAACCCAAGGACATCCCAGCTGCAGAGGTCCCCCAGGGACGTGAGGGCTCTTAGCCCCAGGCTTGGCTCCCTAACCCAGAGCACCAGAGCCGGGAAGGGGAGTCCACATAACATCTGACTGTGGAAATCAGCAGGGATCCCATCCACCAGGTGAGGTGGCAGGCTGCTGGAAACCCAGGTATCCTCTTAAAGGGCCGGTGCACAAATCTTCACTCATTGGTCTGGGCTACATGGAGGGCTGGCAGCTCAGAGGATGCCTGAGTCACACAGGGAGAGACTGAGATGTGTGGCTTTAGGCCAAGGGCTGGCTGGAGAGACTGCTTCCAATGCCCATGTGTTGAGTCCTACAGCATGGCCCCGAGCACCATCCCTCCCCATGAGTCCTCCTACAGCATGGCCCCCAGCACCACCCCTCCCCATGAGTCCTCCTACAGCATGGCCCCCAGCACCATCCTTCCCCATGTGTCCTCCTACGGCATGGCCCCCCCAGCACCATCCCTCCCCATGTGTCCTCCTACAGCATGGCCCCCAGCACCATCCCTCCCCACGTGTCCTCCTACAGCATGGCCCCCCAGCACCACCCCT
>NW_006285939.1:1650911-1654233 GCF_000327345.1 Myotis davidii
TGAGCACCATCCCTCCCCATGTGGCATTAGCCTGGTGAGCAGCACTAGCTCCACCCTGACAAGTCACACAAGGCTGGGACTCTGCCAGCAGCAGTCAGCCTGGCCCACGTTCCAGTCTTTTTTGAAAAGCTCTCAAGAAATTCACGGGCGGGGGGGGGGGGGGGGGGGGGGAGCCAAGGCTGCTGTGCGGGTGTTAAAACACAGGCAGAAACTGAGTTGTGTGACTCAAGGTGAGCATCACCTTCCTGCATGGCCCACCTTTCCTGTGCTAAGCCCCCCTCCACACTATCAAATCTTAATCTATTTTATCCTGGTGAACTCTGAGCTTTACCCTAATGACGCCCTGAGACCCCGCCCACTGCGAAGGTCCCAGATGGGTGGCAGCTGGCCTCCATGTGCTCTGGGAATTTCACTGAGAGGCCTCAAACCCAGCACTGGTGCTGAGATTAAAACTGTGTTAATCTGGTGGACACCACTCACCCCTACCTGCGTCACACAACTCGCATACCGCCCGGGGCTCTTTAAGCTCAGAGCCTAATAGGAGGTCTTGTGGTGCCTCAGGCCTTTTGCTGACCTGCCCCAGGCCAAGTGCTGTGGCAGCCAGACTAGGTTCACAGCTTGGCCTCTCCAGTGTGCATGCAGGTCCAGCAGAGGCAGTGACCAACCATGGGTAGCTTTGTAGCTCCTAAGAGGTAGTCCAGGGCTGGTCACAGGCAGTGGCTGACATTGACCTGCACTGGAGACCCTCACAAGTGGCTTCAGAAACAACACACCCGGGGGCTGGATTCAGACAACAGAGCACCACTCAATTAACTCCACAAGAAGAACATGCAAAGTGAGGTTTGGTCGGGCATCAGACTTTCTTGGGGCAAATTCTGCTCTGTGGGGGCAATCCCTGCACAGAAGTAGTACACTGTGGTTGTGGTCAGTCCTCACAACCAGCCAGCCTGAGGCTCAAAGGCGCCAGTGGACATGCCAACAATAATCAAGGCTGAACTATAACAAGAGGCACAACCCATACGAGAGACACTTCAGGCTCAGGTGGTCAGGATGCTACACCGCTAAGGGCCTACAGGACAGCTGCTACCTGGGGCCATCCTACCAAGACTGGAAGACACAGACACAAACACAGAGGGGCAAGCAAAATGAGGAGACAGAGAGCTATGCCCCAAGTGAAAGAAAGGGAGAAATCTCCAAAATGAGAACCAAATGAAATGGAGACAATCCATCTACCAGATACAGAGTTCAAGAGATGGTTATAAGGATGATCAAAGAACTTAGGGGAAGAATAGAGGGACTCCATGAGAACTCCAACAAGGTGATTAAACTAAAAAAGGACATAGGAACCATTAAAAGCACCAGTCAGAAATGAAGATTATAATAACTGAAATGAAGAATATACTAGAAATAAACATCAGCAAATTAGATGAAACAGAGGATCAAATCAGCAATATGGAAAACAAGGTAGCAGAAAACACCAAATAAGAGGAAAGTTTAAGGGACATCTGGAACAACATCAAGCATAACAACATTCCCATCACAGGAGTACCAGAAAGAGAGGAGCGAGAGCAAGGGATTGAGAACCTATTTGAAGAAATAATAACTGAAAACTTCCCAAAACTGGTGAAGGAAAGAGACACAGAAATCCAGGAAGTACATAAAATCCCAAATAAGATGAACTCAAAAGATATCCACACCAAGACACATCATAGTAGAACCTACAACAAAGACTATACTACCCAGCAAGGCTATCATTTTAAATTGAAGGAGAGATAGAGCTATTCAGACAAGAAAAAAAATAAAGGAGCTCATCACCTTCAAACCAGTATTACAAGAAATGTGAAAGGAACTTCTTTAAGAAGATAAGGAGGAAAAAACATAAGTATGAATAATAAAATGGCAATGACTATGCACCTATCAATAAATCACTTTAAATGTAAGTGAATTAAATGCTCCAAGAAAAGAACATAGGGTAGCTGAATGGGGAAAAAAAGAACCATGTATATTATGTCTACAAGAGACCCAATTCAGATTGAAAGACACACAAAGACTGAAAGTAAGGGGTTGGAAAAATATATTTCATGCAAAAGGAAACCAACAAACAAAAATGCTAGCGTAGCAATACTCAGCCAAAATAGACCTTGAAACAAAGGCTAAAATGCCCAGCTGGTGTGTCTCAGTGGTTGAGCATCGACCTATGAACTTAGGAGTTGTGGAACAACATGGAAGAAATTAATAAATTCCTAGAAACATACACTCTCCCAAGAGTGAATCAAAATAAACAGAAAATTTGAATAGATCAATGACAATCAATGAAATCTATTCAGTTATCAAAAAAAATTCCCAACAAATAAAAGTCCTATACCAGAAGAAGGCATTACAGGTGAATTTTACCAAACATTACAAGAAAAATGAATACCTATCCTTCTCAAACTATTCCAAAAATTTCAAGAGGAGGGGAGACTTCCATGCTTATTTTATAAAGTAATTGATGCAAAAGTCCTCAACAAAATATTAGCAAACTAAATTTAGTAATAGATGCAAAAGATCATAACCACGATCAAGTGAGATTTATTCCTGGAAAGCCAATCAATTAATGTGATGCATCATAAACAAAATGAATAAAAATCATATGATCAGATTGACAGATGCAGAAAAAGCATTTGACAAGATCCAGCACCCATTTATGATAGAAACTCCCAGCACAGTGAGAATAGAGGATACATAACTCAACATAATAAAAACCATACATGACAACCCATGACTAATATCACACTCAGTGAGGAAAGGCTAAAAGTAATTTCCTCAAGATCAGGAACAAGACAAGAATGTCTGCTTTCACCACTATTATTCAACACTAGAGGCCTGGTGCACGAAATTCCTGCATGGGGGTGGGGGGGCAGTCTCCTCAGCCCAGCCTGCAGTCGGACATCCCTCCCACAATCCTGGACCTCTGGCTCCTAATCGCTCACGGAAGTCATAGCCACAGAAATCAGACAAGAAGAAATAAGAGAAATCCAAATTGGAAAGGAAAAACTAAAACTGTCATATTTGCAGATGATGTTATTTATGTAGAGAGAATCCTAAAAATTGCAACAAAAAACTCTTAGGGCTGATAAATGAATTCATAAAATATCAGGATACAAAATAAATATTCAGAAATTGGTTGCATTTTTATATATCAATAATGAACTGTCAGAAAGGTAAACTAAAAAAAAAATATTTATAATTGCAGAAAATAAAATAAATTACCTAGGAATAAATTACACCATGGTAAGAGAATTGTATTCAAAAAATTATGACACTGAAGAAACAAATTGAA
>NW_006285939.1:1654336-1657396 GCF_000327345.1 Myotis davidii
GGGGGGGGGGGCAGTCGCCTCAGCCCAGCCTGCAGTCGGACATCCCTCCCACAATCCTGGACCTCTGGCTCCTAATCGCTCACCTGCCTGCCTGCCTGGTTGCCCCTAACTTCCCCCCTCTTCTGGCCCAATTGCCCCTTACTGCCCCCCCTGCCAGCGTAGTCACCCCTCACTGCCCCCTGCCAGCCTAATTGCCCTGAACTGCACCCCTTGCTGGCCTGGTTGCCCCCAACTGCTCCCCCACTGACCTAGTTACCCTCACTGCCCCCATGCCAGCCTAATCACCCCCAACTGCTCCTCCTGCTGGCCTTGTTGCCCCTAACTGCCCCGCTGTCATCCTGGTCACCTCTTACTGCCCCCTCTACCAGCCTGGTCATCCCCAACAGCCAAATAATGAACTGTCAGAAAGGTAAACTAAAAAAAAAATATTTATAATTGCAGAAAATAAAATAAATTACCTAGGAATAAATTACACCATGGTAAGAGAATTGTATTCAAAAAATTATGACACTGAAGAAACAAATTGAAGAAGATACAAATAAATGGAAACATGTATTGTGCTCATGCATAGGAAGAATTAACATTGTTAAAATGTTATATATCACTTCCAAAGAAATGTATTAATTCAATGCAATCTTTATCAAAATACCTATGGCATTTTCTCAGAGCTAGAACAAATTGCCCCAAAATTTATATGGACCCACATAAGACCCTGAATAGCCACAGCAATCTTGAGAAAGAAGAATGAAGTTAGAAGTATCATTATTCTGATATTGAACTGTACAAGGCTATAGTAATCAAAACAGCACAGAACTGGCATAAGAACAGACACACAGATCTATGGATCAGAATAGGGAGGCCCCCCAAACCCATACCTATATGGTTTATTAATAGATGACAAAAGAGGTGAGAACATGTAATAATAAAGACAGTCTGTTCAATACATGTGTTGGGAAAATTGGATAGACACATTTTAAAAAGTGAAATTAGACCACCTTTTTACACCATATACAAGAATTAACTCAAAATGGATTGAAGACTTAAAGGTAAGACTGAAAAAAGTAATTCTCCTGGAAGAAAAGATAGGGTTTAAACCAGGGGTGGGCAAACTTTTTGACTCGAGGGCCACAATGGGTTCTTAAACTGGACTGGAGGGCCGGAACAAAAGCATGGATGGAGTGTTTGTGTGAACTAATATAAATTCAAAGTAAACATCATTACATAAAAGGGTACGGTCTTTTTTTTTTAGTGTTATTCATTTCAAACTGGCCGGATCCGGCCCGCGGGCCGTAGTTTGCCCACGGCTGGTTTAAACTCTCGGACATTTCTCTTAGCGATATATATCATCAGGCAATGAAAACAAAAGAAACAGATAAACAAATTGGACTACACAAACTAAAAAACTGTTACACAGCAAAGGAAACCATCCACAAAATGAAAAGACAACCCACTGAAAGGAAGAACATATTCGACAATGATACATCTGATAAGGAGTTAATATCCAAAATTTATAAACAACTCAACACCAAAAAACCAACCATCCAATTAAAAAATAGGCAGAAGATCTGGATAGACATTCTCTGAAGAGTATATACAGATGGCCAACAGACAGAGGCAAAGATCTCAACGTCACTAATCATCAGAGAAATGCAAATTAAAATCAGCATGAGATGCCACCTCACATCTGTCTAAATGGCTATCATCCATAAATCAACAAACAACAAGTGCTGGCAAGGATGTAGAGAAAAGGGAACCCTCATGCACTGTTGGTGGGAATGCAGACTGGTGCAGCCACTGTGGAAAGCAGTATGGTGGTGCCTCAAAATGTTAAAATAAAACTTCCTTGGGACCGGCGATTCCACTTCTAGGTATATATCTGAAGAAACCCAAAACACTAATTTGAAAGGATATAGGCACCCCTGTGTTCATTAGTGTTATTTATACTAACCAAGATATGGAAGCAACACCAGTACCCATCAATAGACAAATGGATAAAAGCTGTGGTGCGTATCTACAATGGAATACCACTCAGCACAAAGAGATGAAATCTTACTATTTACAAAAGCACTGATGGACCTAGAGGATATTATGCTATGTGAAATAAGACAGAGAAGGACATATTGTTTTATTTATACTGTATGTGGAATCTAAAGAACAAAATAAACAAAGCAGAAACAGACTCAGAGATGCAGGGAACAAACTGATAGTTGCCAGAGAGGAGGGAGTTTAGGGGGCCCAGGAGAGAAAGGTGAAGATATTAAGAAGTGCAAATTAGTAGTTACCAAGTAGTCACCCCTGAATAGAACCCGGAGAGTTCCGCATCCTCTTATCCTGAGATGGAATTGCACAGCAGAGATTTCTGGGGAGACACACCTCTCCCTTGTGTTTGGGATGTTTCTACATTGCAGCCTTATTGGGCCAGGGAGGGCTGAAGCTGAAGGCAGCTCTCAGACCATCACCCTGCCCTCAGATTAGGCGTCTTCAAGCTGAGGCCCCCGGCTGGCCTGGACTTCCTCTGGCATCTACTCTGTTTCTGCCCCCTCACTCCCCGTTGTCCCACCCCCACTCTGCATTGTGGATGCTTATGCTTCAGTGTAATCAATGAAGGAAATTTTGGTGGAGTTTTACGGGGCCCATCCTTGGATAGATAACCAGGGGCTCCCTTCAGTGAGTAGCACCAGCCCTCTAGGGGTCCTTGGAAATGTGTGGGCATGGCTTACTATTACAGCACTCCGGGGGGAGGGAGCACTACTGGCATTTAGGACGTGATGGGAATGCCCTAGAACATAACTGCATGGGAAAATGCCAGTGGTGCCCCACTGAGCAGTGGAGACGAGGTGAATGGAGCCACTGACACAGCACTCTGGGGCAACTAAGGGCTTTGAGGGCTTTGTGAGAAGGTTCACAAGACTCAGAGGGTCTTGTCCACGCACAAATTGGCCGTTGATTGTCTAACACCAGCTCCAGGTCAGCACCTTCTTGGCACCCACCTTGCATTTTGCTGGTAGATTAGCTACCTTCAGGCAGAGGCTGCACTGCTGGCGGGGGTTTTCTCTGGCC